>NC_066238.1:20453645-20775236 GCF_024542735.1 Bombus huntii
CACTATAGATAGGATATAATGTAAATTAGCAATATGATCAAGGAAATGATATGAAATATGTCCGATTTCCATTTACTTACGAGTATTTACTTACGATAATCAGCTGGATTATAGTGAGTTGGACATTGCAAACCGAGGCTGCTCAAATAAGGCACTAAATTCTGTGTGCTACCGCTGTACACACAATTTCCGTCTGCCACCACGTAAAGATGATCGATCATATTCAACAAGGAAGCACTGGGCTGATGAATAGAACAAATCACCGTTTGTCCCGCCTTTGCCAACTGCTTTAGCAACGTTATACAATATTTTGAGGTCACACTGTCTAGTCCGCTGCAATTAATATCAAATTATACCTTTATTGTTATTATTAGTTTTCTAGGAAGAAATAATTTATAGTGAATAATTTATAGTTTGATATGAATAAAGCATACAGATATCAAAGTACAAGTATATACCTAGTGGGTTCATCGAGAAATAGAATCGGAGGACTGTTGATTAATTCCAATGCAATGGCCAGTCTTTTCCTTTCTCCACCGCTAAGTTTTCCCGTTCGTGTGTGGCGACATGTATCCAGGCTCATTGTGACCAAAATCTGATCAATCTGAAAACGTGATTCAAAATTAGTTTTCTTTTAAATTAAGTAATATGAAATGCCAAAAGAGATACTTTTGTTATGTTGTATAATAAACTAGAATATAAAACTATGAAACTATAAAGCAATTAATGGGGCAATTAATTCAACTTCTTTAACAATTATACGCATAACAATTATATTATATTATATTAATAATATTTATATGTATTAATTGGTATATTAACGGCATTAATTGTAATTGGTATAATAACATAATTATATCATTGATCTATGCTTTTGTCCAATACTGTAAACATCATAAAATTTCTGTTGTATTTGACCTCTTGAATGATGAATTTTCTTAAGTTAAAGAGAAATTATAAAATTTTTTATTTGAGTATATCTAATTTAACTTAGATCAACCTTATTCAAACCAAAGAAAAAATTAATTACTAATAAACAAAGTAAAATTAACCCTAAAGAATGAATAATGAGATATTTTTAATGATGGGGAGCTGCATCTCTGACCTTGAGCTCCTAAATGACTATAAACAAGCTATAGACAACAAAGTCTTCGACGAGTAATTTTTCAATTACTTTGAGCGTTGTGGCTTAGAACAAACAACTCTGCGATTATATTACAGATTGACGAATAAAATGTAATATACCTTTTGTTTCTTTTGTTGAGGACTTGTGGTAAGTTTTAGGTCGGCAGCAACGTTCATTGCTTCCTGCACGGTCAACAGTGGCTGCAAATTGTCGTTTTGCATTATATACGCTAACAATCTTCGAAATTCATTGAGATTCCTAGCTTTTGAATTGACCATTATATTCCCGGTTACGCCAGTCGTTCTGAAAACGGCCCAAAGTAATGAAATACATTTTTAATCCTACGATTTGTAGCGCGTTTCCAATTTTCTTACTTTCTTCATCATTTTTTAGATTTCTTTTCCATTTTTTCGATTTCCTTTGTTAATTTTCTTATTTTATGGAAGATAGAAAGATTAATTTACAGAGGAACTGTGTTATATACAGTCCATGTGCCGAAAACACATGGATCGATATTCAAATTATGTAAATGTGCCAATTTTCATCAGTTACACGATGCAGTTAAATGCATCGTGATAACACACAATGGTCGATTTAAAATGCCTTCAGCTAACCTACTTAAAATATCGCATAAACTAATCAGATGATCTTAGTATGTTTGTAATTTTCATAATGAATCATTAGACACAATTTGATATTTTTAATTCACTACCATAAAAGAAAAAAATATTGGATAACAATAATTGAGATAAAAATAAAATTGTAAGAAAGAAATTACTCAGCAACGTTATCATCTTTAGTTAAAAAAAGATGAACCTATATAAATCTAATTTGTTATTTAGAACCTTTAAATATATCATTTTCTAAACCTTCTAGTGGTAATTTACACAATGATTTCTTATATGTAAAAAATGGATATGATGTTAAAAATTAGAATATGAAGTATAAAAATATACAGACAATAAACAATGATTGTGGAATATAAATTTAATTAATGAATAAATAATATGTTAACGGAATTTCCTATAACAAACGTTCATGAGAGCATGAAACTACTCGCGTTGCAAATAGTAGTTTATCGTTCTTTTATAAAATACAAGATTTCTTTGGTCACGCAAGTTTATCGGTGATAATTCTATTTCATCCAATGAACATCGAATTATACTTCGATGCGTACTCAATGGAAATACAGGTCGTGTCTGTTTGATCGAGCAATGAAAGGATACTATGTGTTCATTACTACAATCTCCCACAATTGAGCATTTAATAATACTTTGTGATTAATAGTTTAGAAGTAATGTTTTGAAACATTCATGTGTTCATTGTCTAAAACAAACAATATAGAAATTACTATTAAAAATAAATTTTGAGGCAGCTAAAAATACATAAAATGAATATAGTAATAAAATGATAGAATTATATCAACAGTAATCAACAAAAATATTAACTGTATTATGCTTCATATCATGTGTATCACATGTTCAGTTTTCATACTAGCATCTTTCAAGCCAGACACTCGTTTCAAAAACACGTGTTTCTCGTATCAACTTTGTACAACTCCCCCTTCTGCTGTGACCGTTAAACTGTCATCTAATTTATATGGCATGTGGCAAATGTGTGAGCATTTATATACTCATTTGCCAGCATTATTCTATTAAAGTAGAGCGAGAATTTCGTTTTGATTAAAAATTTCTAGTTAGTATGTATTTGGTATGTATTTTAAGATATATCAAATCATTGAAAATTTCAATTTGATGTAGCGTTAATAGCGTCATCAGTGGTTGATAAAGTCAATCGTATGGTTGTCAAAAATGACAAAGATCGCGACATAGTCCCCGTAGGTCAATGATATCTCATATTTTGAGATCAACCGGAAATTGACCGTTTGCAACAGAACATGTGACCGCACTTGATACTTACAATTTCACACTACATGCTACTATGATTACTGTAATGTAATAATTGCTTATAATATAGCAGTCGTGCCAACGTTACTTTATAACCACAAATATTTCTAGCGTTCAGTCTAATATGTAATATCAATGGCATAAAATTATTGAAAAGAGGAATACTTGTAGCGAAATCATTTGATTTCTTGTATTTATTTGAAATCTTGTATTTCTTTACTAGGTTTCTCCACTTTAATCAAATCTCAAAATTATTGTGCATAGAAAAGATTTGTCAAACTATTATTTGCCTGAAATTGTTATATCAATAATAGTTATAATATTTCTGAGATTAAATAAAAATAAGACACATTATATGATATATTAATATGAAAGAGTGTAAGACTTCATCAAACGTTAAAAAGTTTAGTTCTCTATGGTTGATTTTCTAGTTATACAATATTATATCATTAATCAACATTGTAGCACAATATCATCAGTGATAATTATTATCAACGTGAATCTATTGAGCCCAATTTATCCAGGAACTTCATACAAATGTGTCTTGTTTAGCATTAGTGGTTATCTACATTTCCTGTCCCAAATTCAACAGATTGTTATCGATGATTCATATAAAATTTCATCGAAATTATTTACTCTGTATCATGTAAATGATAAAAAGAGATTATAGACAGAAGAAAATACAGATAAGAGATCTACTAACGTAAAGCCAGTTAGAACATCCATCAATGTGGACTTTCCAGCACCGGACAATCCCATAATTGCCGTAAGTTCGCCGGCTCTGAATTCGCCGCTCAAATTTTTTAATAGTTCAGTCTTTTCTGAAACAAACATTTATGTACATATTTTCTGCAGACATGCATATTATTAAGCGATATCTGGCTTAAAAAAAATCACGCCCGCTGAATTATCAACGAAAGTTGGAATATTGGATAGATATTATGCATTGTTGAACTTCGTTTTTATAGCGATAACACGCTGTCTTTTCAATGTAAACTGTATAAAGTTTATAAAGGCTCGCGCATGTGAGTTGATTTATAACACTAATAAAAATAGTATTCTATATGGCAAACTTTTTTAAGATTTTTTCAAAATTTTTTACATTAGATAACCTTGCGTAGTTCCATAAATTAATTAAAAACATACGTTTATTAAACGATTATTTCTTTTTTGCACGAATATTTTAGTTAAGTACTTAACTTTAATTACAGATATGCATGAACTTCAAAGTCTATATAACAACTAGATTTTTATGTATTTATGCGAAATGTAAAGATGTACACAACTGTATAGGATGTGTATAATATACAAAAATATATAAAATATTTTAATGAAAGTAGAGTACTCGTTATAATTTTTTAATAGGTAAAACAAATTCAAGTTCTATTTCTTTGGTCGTGTACATAAAAATGTGAATTTGCACAAAAATCAGCAGTCTATATAATGAAGTAATGAAGTAGTAGTGATAGAAAATAAACGAATTTAAAATGTTTTCTAGATAAATTATAAAAATAGTAAATTCCCAAATTTGTTTGAAGTTACAAGTTTTTAGGCTTAATACCCTATGTTTGGAAATTCGTGATGAGCCTGAAGGGCTTCAGAAGGAAAGAATTACAGCCGAAGGGCGAAATTTCAACTTTTGTGTCTCATCGTGCAACGTATACCGTAAATAGAATGTCTTAAGAAAAAAAAGTAGAGGAAGGAAAAAGGGCGAAACGAAAAACTTTCAATAGAAGAGAAGGAAAAAGACAGAGGCTAAGTAATAGAGAGACTAAATATTAATGAAAGATAAACGATAAAAGATATACATATGTATATCAGTACAATCTGCAGCTGCTATATGTTATGAAATTTTTGCAAACACTAAACGGTCCATACTTTCACTCTGTAATACCGACGCATTTCTCTCGCATCGCTGCAAGAATTTCGAAATTGTTCGTCTTGAATTCTTCCCGTCAATTATCGACTAAAAGTGAAAAACACCAATTCAGTGCATGCTACATTGCGTGTCGATAAATCTAAAGCACCAAACTGCTAATTACGTAAGTATATTATTAATTGCCGATAATAAAGACACGTGATAATTCCTACTTATGGTTTACCTGTTTACCTCGTCCTGTTTTCATCTGATCATGAGATCTGCATCATATTACATTCCCCGATGTTTGCAAACAAGCTCACAAGGCTCGCTTAAAACCGATCGTTTTCACTGTTCGGTAAAACTAGAAAGCAAAATCAACGGAAAAGAACTTAAAGGAGAGAACGGAAAATGGCAAAGGTGGGAGTAGTGGTGGGGGAAAGCATACTTTTCTTATTACAATATTATTTTTTTAATTAATAGTATGTTAGGTCCCTGTTGGATTTACGTATCATCTTAAATACTCGATATCTCTAATAAAAATAAAGGAAGAATAATTTTCTAACCAACAGTATGATATTATTATTTCATCTTTTAATTAATGTGATATGTTAAACCCTTATTGAGGTTATGTACCATATTTATATATTTGAAATACATAATAATATATATCTTTAATAAAAAAGGACTTTTATCACATATATACATAGAAAGTTACGTGGAAAGAGAAAGATGAAGATAAAAGATGCTTCTTATATCGTTGACCGTAGCATAATGAAGGTCTTATTGAATTTGTAAAGGACGATTTGACTCTATTATGTTTTTTAAAGACAGTATCAACGATGTTTATTATTCTGTCATCTTCTCTGTCGTTTCTGTTTATTAACCGTTTCAGGGTTAATAAACTCATATGGCGGCACACATTGGCGCACGCATACAACACAGAGAGATGAGGTAGGGGAGGGTCCGAGTGTGCATACAGTCAGATACAGACGATACAGTCTATATTTGTACTCTCTCAAGGGAATTCTCAAGCATTCCGATTCGGAGAGCAAGAACAACTCCTATTGTATTATCATCTAAACAATTTATTTACCACGATATATTTGCACTAAAATATAGTAAGAATATTTTATTTTAGGTACATTTAATTCTACACTGTTTTAACATGAATGTTATCTACCACGAATACTTACTAAACTATCATAAAAAAAGTGATAGATAAGAAAATGATTATTTTCTAGTATGGTTATTGGTTGTCTAGATAATCATTGTACACATTTTAAAGTCTAAAAAAATACAAGAAATGATCCTTTATGTATTATAATTACCGTGTAAGTGAGCTAATTGAAATTAACGTTTCACTTTACTTACATTAGACTACACCACAGTTGATTCTTTTTTAAATTTCCTATCGCTATCAGTTAGGTTAGGTAACATAACTAAAAGTGATAATAAATAGAAATTGGTTGGAATTGGTATCAACAATTATCTTTGGTTTTAAAACTAACCATACAATAAAATATTAATTATATAAAATATGATTTATAAAATATTTTTTTCGGAAATCTAGAAAAAAATAAAAATTTATTATAATTACTATAATTCAATTAATGCACGTTATAATACTACACTTGTATATGCGCTTGTAAATATAATAACACTGATAAATATCATTGGTAATAAACAACAATGCATATAACATTTACATATAATAATACAAAAAAGTGAAATTTCCATAATTACTAGCAGCTTGAATGTGCCTTAGAAAAGTTAATATAGTTTATTCATGCTAATTAAAAGCGATTATTTTACTACTTTGACTCACATGGAACGCGAAAATTTTCGTCCCCGTTTGCCACAAAATTAGCCAACTTCGAAAACCGTTATCCGTCAGGACGCTATCACATTCAGTTCCGTTAACTCGTAAAGATCTTATCTCATGAATAAACATCATATTGACTTTGTTGGTCGCAATACACTTGTGTACTAATTAGATATTAATATTACTCCTTTGAAAGAAAAAAAGATAATTCATCATGCACCACACATTTTGGATTGAGTAAACAAGACGCCAAACCTATTATGTTATACGTTACACGATAAGAAAAATCAGGTAAAGATTTCTATAAATAAAGTTTCGTGAAATATGTCACTTTATTCAAACATATTCAATCAATGCATTTCATACTTTACTTCCAATACAAAAAGTTTTATATGAAATTTGCAATATTAAAGAAATTTTATGTGAATGCGAATAAAAAAGCACGAACAAAAAATTTATTACATTAAGGAATTATTTATGTACATTAAAAGCAAAAATTTTTTTATGAAAGTTTTTACATAACAAGAAATTATTTATATAACTTCCATGTAACAAGTTTTTTACGGAATTTATTATAGCAAACAATTTTGCTTATAACAATGACTTAGTAAAAATTGGATTGTAGTGAAAAACTTACTTCCAGAAAGTATCCACGGCCTAGCGCAGTAGGTAATATCCTCGAAAACTAAAAAAATCGATTTCTGGATATCCATTAAGTCCTCTAGCTTCTTAGTACTGGTCGGAGCATTTTCAGAGGTGGTCACAATATGCCTCAGCTGCTGTTGCATCTCGATGAGTACCTTCGTGCTCATTTCCTTTCTTCAATCTTCGTCGGTTCCTCACATCCGACTTTTCACTATGTGCTGCTAATTCCTTCTTTTCTTAATGGCCGATGTGAGTTATCAACACTAAACACAACGAAACACACACATGAGACCGCGATAAACAATATGCGAAACGAGAACTAAAAGAGAAGTAAAGAAAGACCGAGTTGGTATAGCAAGTCTCAAGGAATTGATTGTCGCATTTCGTAACCGTCATACCGTGGGTGGACGTTTATGGAATTTTATACAAAGCAACCAGAGCTTCGAACGCTCTCATGCATTTATTTTATTCCATATTTTCTTCATTTAATTTAAAAAAGATCATGTTTTCAATATTCACTAATATCTATATTGGTTTAGCCTCACGTAACATAGTAGTTATTAGATTGTGGATTTTTATGTGAATTTATATTTTTGAGAATATAATTTGAATAAGAAAATTTCAGTAGAAAATTTTACCTAAATATACCATTATTAATATTAATACCACACATTACATAAAGCATTATATTGTTGGTATTTTACATGTACATATATATGTTGTCATACTTTATCCATTCTATAATATATTCATAAACTAGTACTTTTTTATTTCCTACAAGTACATACAGATTTACAATCTAGTAGTCACGGACGATTAAAAAAACTGTTGGCAACACTTATTTTATCCGTATTCTTACGGATTTGAATTGTAAATATCGATGTACGTAACATGAGACTACGTTGAAACGCTGTCGAAAAGTTCCATTGTAGAAAGCGAAAAATATAGATAAAATGCATCAAAAATTTTAACTTTAATAATGATAATAAATATAGCAAATAATAATGGTATAATATAATAAATTTGGTGTTTTATATATGTATTTGAACCATTTATGACATTGAAGTATTATTGTTTCAAATAAATTCCACGTGCTAAAATTTGGAATCTAAAGTCCTCTCAATACATTCGTATCGCTAGACTGGTTCTATTATCAGCCTATGATGCGCTATTGCCGCATGTCTCTAAGATTAGAGAACAAAATACAAATTAATCGCTTTCATCCAAATCGTATTCAAACAACAAATTCACACAAACTTATATAACTTTCTATATTCTATGTTTAATAATGTTTTAATCTCGCTAACCGAAAAATTTTGTTTTGTTTGTATCGTAACTTAATTTGTAGATCGCGGATGTTTGTACAAATTCATATCTTTGATAAATATAATTAACAGACTCGATGACTAAAGTGTGAAACTCGTAACAAAGAAATCAAAATGAAGTACATGAATAAATACATAATGCAAAAGAAAAAGCTTTATCTATATACATCATAATGAGTCATTGAAATCTTAAAAAATCTGTTATCAGTTTATAAGGTTTCTATAAAAAGTCATAAATTGGTTATTATTTATGGTAGTTACAATGTTAAAAAAGTGGAAGTCAAATAGAAATTCATTTTACTTACTAGATACTATAAGTAAGCTATAACAGTATAATAATATATGATATGTAGTATAATATTAATAAGTACAATACTATACAATAACTATAATAAGTACGTAGTATAATTGATAATTTGTTATGCTATACAGTATATCACCGTTAAATTTCCCTTAAATGCATAAATATCCACAATCTAGTAATTTGTGAAGAAACACATGTCGACGAAATATTCACTAGAATAAACACTGTGCATTTAATTGTAAATAAAAATAAAATTTCTTTGATAGAAATGTTTTATCTAGATGTTTTATACTGTACGATACAGCTCTCGTACTGCTATCGGAGGTGACATGTGAAACGCATACAAAGTTCACCACACGAGGACAACACCATAAATGCAAAAGTAGAAGACGTGTTGAACGAACTCCTTGTTAGAGGAGGCGCGCTGCTGTACTGCCACGACTGGCCACGAGCTACAACTCAGCGGTGAAGGCGAAATAAAACTTCATACTACTCCCTCCTCCTCGTCGTTTAATAATCGCGCACGTTTAAACGTGATGAAATTTTTAAGTGACAAAGTCTCACCTTCTCTTCTTCCAATTACTGGTCACACAGTTTCCCTATTTACCGATTGCGTCGCCTAGCACACCTTTTCGTCAATTCAATTAAAGTTTATATATTCATATGTATGTACATAATGACATTATGGTAAAATTTTATAATTTATGAGCTACAAATTACAAGTTATTTACTTTACAAATATTTACAAATTTATATTACAAATTAAACAAATTGTAGGTTATCGTCAATATTACCAAATTTCTTATTACTAACTGCGGATACTTATAAACACTTAAGAAATTGAATAATTTAAGCAGAAACTTGTTTTATCTATTGAATATTATAACGAGTAACCTGTTTTAGATATTTTTAATATTTTTACATTTTATGCATATTCTGTAAATTTTCTGTAAATATATAAAAATCCACAATTTAATTATTACAAGTTGTAATTTATATTGTATTGTATTTATTCAATTTCAAGTGGTCAATTTATTGAATTTCATGAGGTTTATCTCATTTTACTACATGCATTAATATTACAATCAATGTTTGTATAATATTTACAATTAATATACTTAATTGTAATTTGTAACGGACTCTTGCTTTTATTCTTAGTTTGCGATTATATTACTAATATTATTAGTTGTTAAATATGCCATAGATTTATTCCTGAAGTTAATTTTAGAGATATAAATTATTTATAGCCAATCGAATTTCCCCGAATACGTATCGTATAATAAATATTTGTCGACGAGATTTGGACATTGACATTTTACATTAATTATTATCGTTGTAAAACATGATTCATGCATCTATAAAAGAAATTATTTTTGTTAACACAAGATTTCGATCTTGAATATAAAACTGATTTGTATTTTGATATTAAATTTCTCCTTTTTAACAATAACAAAAAATTAGATAAAAATTTAAATTTACACAAGAAAGGCATATATAGATTTTCTTCTAGACACTTAATATGTACTTTAAGCGAATCACTATGTATTTTGAGTCATTAGATATCATCTTTAAATGATCGAAAACAGAAAAGCTTGAAAAACTTAAAAACTATAATAAAGATAAAGTTGGAAAAATATCTAGTTTAAAAATAATAACTAAAAAATACTCGCTACACACAGAATAAACATATTAAGTCGAATATCCATATTTCATTTGTTTTTCTTAAAAAACGTTATGAAACGTGTATGTAATATAGAAACATTTACACAGAATTTCTAAGGCTTTGATTAGCTACAGACTAGTTAGTTATTTTTAAGTAATTAACAACAATAATACAATATAAAGTAGACACCGATCAAGACGAAGAATTTATGTTTCCGTGAAATGATTGTTTATCACTTGCTATCAGTCTCTAAAATATCTACCTGTTTGAAAATCCATTCTGTGATAAATAACAGGTGTGCAGTCTAAATGTCAGAAAACGTGATTAAACGCAGTCATTCAAGGACTTATCACTATAATATTCTTGCATTTATATTATACATACACTTATATACTTTTTTTAAAATACATTTACCTTTTTAATTCGTGCATTATCTCGCACAAACATATTGTATGTAGAAATATATTTATATAAAGGGATTCCCCTCATAAGTGGTTATTATTGCAACAAATTCCTGAATCACATTAAAACATTATATCAAAATACTACAATGCAAACATTAGTTGGGATATAAAACTATGGAAAATGTTTATGATAAAAGAAAGATACTAAAGAAAAATAAAAAGAAAAGAAACTATGCTCAGAACCAGAACTCAAGATTGTTTTTTCTGTTGTTGTTTTTATCTCTTTCTATTGTTGCCCTTCAGCTGACACCTGGAATGTTAATATCTTTTGACTGTCAAAATTTATGTATAGTTCTAAATTGCTTCATATTAAGGTCTGTCTCATATAATGTAGTATCTAGATAGTACCTGTAGTAACAGACTCTTATGTACATTAACCCCTCAAGCGGGAAGAGCGGATATATTCCCTTCCATTAAACTAAGTGCCATTTTCCATTTCTTGTGGACGCTCGCAGTCGAGACAATCACGGTGCGTGTACAACCTTTTTATGAGAGGATTAGGAAAGGACTATGTAAAGGATTAGTGGGAACATTAATCACCTCTACTTGGAAATTTCACAGGGCCATTTATATTATAGTTTCCGATATGCTCTTATGTATTTCCATGAGTAAACATGTTTAATGTTCAATTTACCATTTCTTTTGTAAAATTGTTTTGTTTTCAGCTCTGAATATCATGGTATTCTTGTCTACGACTTGTACAAGTTAAACTACCGCTCATGTGTCGACCTCCTTTTGTTCGTGTAAGGAGGTTTGCTCGCGTGCAGGGGTATTTTGACCGATTTTTAATTGTCAATAACTAAAAACTAAAGCCGGAAACACAATTTTTTTATTCTTGATTTCCGTCTTAGTTCGACTTCAAGAATCACCTCTTAAATTTCCTGACACTAGTAGTCGAACACCTGTTGCAACACATGGTGGTTGCTAGTAATATTTTCCACCTAACAAAAAATAAAGTTCCATTTGGTGAATTAATTTCACATCAATATATTTCAGAAAAGCCATTGTTGTTGTAAGAAAGTTAAATATATTGCTTAAGCTTGCATTGTTGTTCATGCACAGATTACCGATTGTAGATATAATGTAATACATTTAACTTAATAGTACTTTCATGTATATACTTTATTATATTTGATAATACGACCGTTACGACCGTTCGCGGAGAGACGCGGTCGCGAGGAAAACGCGTCAGCGAGAAGCGTAAATTCTCGCTACGATTCGGTGAATCGACGCCGCGAAGTAGTCGTTCCCCTGTTTCGGTTAAGATAACAGAGGTGGTTGAATGAATATGACACAGTAGTAAGTTATATTTCACCGTTTATTCCACACTTATAACGAAGGCAGTTACACTGGTGCGTATGTACGAGATGAGTGAGTGACTGATCTACGGGTGTGTATACCCGGTGGAAGGATGTTGACCGTTCGAAGGATGTAAAATCAGTACTGTCTTGGGAGACGATGATGTGTCGGAGGAAAGCTAAGGATGGGTGTATCTAGCGCACGGGACCATCGGATTTGTTCGTGACGATTTGAGTTAGGAGAGTGAGGGAGTAGGCTTCGTCGTTAATTGGTTAGACGAAGGGTCTTAACCGCCCTCGAGAGAAAGTGGTTAGTGGGAGGAAAGTTGCAGCGTACGTGAGAAAAACTAACTTTCCCTTGTCCAGTCGGGGTAGACAATAGTCTTTAGAAATTCTTCCGAATCAGATGTTTGTTTTGTTTGAAGGACCTTTTCTAGGAAATCTATGCGATTTATGGAAGGTACTTGAAACTATGGAGGATACGCTGCGAGTATCCGAAGACATCTGGTTGCCATATTGCCCGCGGTGTTTGGTCTCGGCTAGGTAGAGTGTTACGCGACGTAACAATAGGCTTTCAAGCAAACCGGATATAAAACGGCCTATTGATGAATTAGAAAACTTAGTTGGAAACTTAGACATAGAACATATTATTAGAGTGGAAATATGTTCATGTATTTGGAAAGGAGATCAGGTAAAAGATAATACAATAGGTATTAAAAATGAATGCAAGTATGTAGTTAGCTTTTTATTCTATGTAGATTGTAAGAAATTATTTTTTATTAAAGATAAATCATTATATAGATGGCTACTGGATATAATAGTGAAGGACTATACAGTTTTAAATAGTAAACTTAAAAATCAAAATGTTTAAAGTAAAAGAAATATTGAAATACAAAGCATATTATTAGATTCACCATCAAGACTATCAATCCATTCCATTGTCTTTAAGCCAATCAAAGAACTAGTTTTAAAATAGGTAATATTATTAAAAAGTATTCTGTTTGTTAGAACACTATGCTCCTATTGTACTTATTATATTATAATTGTAGGAAGATGCAGAAGACAAGTCCAGACCGTTTATATGACTGTGATAAAAATGTTTCAAAATAACGACATGTATGATCATAGTAAAAAATTTGACGATTAGATATAACATTTAAAAATCATGTCTACTCTATTAATAAACGATACGTATTGATTGTAGAAGTAATAAACAAGATTTGATATCATTAATCTACAAATAAATCATTGTGTATAATGTAGTAACGTAGTAGAAAAATACTACACTCTATAAAAACACAAATGTTGTAATAAATATAGTAAATATAGAACAATATCAGATTGTCCCAAAAGTTTATTTCGTTTTATAAGGAAATAATAGATACACAACTGTTCGACCGTATTCACGGAGAGACGCGTTCGCAGTATAATGCGTCAACGAGAATCGTAAGTTCTCGTCTCGATACGTCACCACCATAAATCAGCCGATCCCTTATTTCGGTTAACATAATAGAGGTAGTTTGAATGATTTTAACACTGGGTTCACAGTTTAAATATCACTATTTATTTCCAACAACTTTTGAATGATGTACGTGTTTATGAGTGTTACGACCGAAGAGATTCATAATGTTCTTACCGAAGAGTGAATAGCAAGTTAAAGTGTGTTGATAGCAAGTGACGATCGGCGAAGATAATGTCGAGAAGGGAAACTAATGACGGATACTGGCCATCACCTACCAACGGTCGCTCTCGGGTGGAAGTGGCCTTCGAGTAACGGAAAACCTGCTTTTCCCGTGTTTACAATGATGAGTCATAACCCTAAGGAACGTCTCGACTTGAAGAATGTATTGTATAAATTAAGGGCCTCGACAGGCGAAAAGGCAATTAATGGTTCCTTGGGATTATTGTTGTTCCTGTTGACCATCTTGGTTTTGTTTGAGTTACAGGACGTAACAACATTCTTTGTTTTATATTATTTTGTCAGAGCAATAGAATAGAATAGATAGTAATAGAATTTCGTAGTAGTAGAACAAAATGGATCAATAAAAGAATATAAAACAAAACGTTATGTATTTATTATTTTCTTATAAAACTTTTTTTTTAATTTTTAGCTTCTTAATAGGAGTGCGATTTACTAACATCAAAACATTTATTTAGATGAACGTATTTAAATTTATTCAGAACGTTTATTTTGTGTATCGATTAATGTTACATTAATGAAATTAATGAAATAAATTACATAAAACATAAACATATAAATGTATCTAAACATCTAAGCACTATATACACATGTCAAAGATATGAAACAGAACTATAACTTTATTGTAAATGTATATAAAATTTGTAACTGTACATATTCAATAAATTGTGATAAACATTGAAAATTACCTTTTTTCTATTTCTACAATTATAAACATTAATAAACCAATATGTTTTAATGAGATATTTCGTTTCCATTATTACAAAGTATAATACATTTATTAATTTCCAACATTTCTAACGCTGTCATTTATATCTATAATTTAAAAACATCCACAGAAAGAATAAATATATCGTTTTGAATGTATTTAATACAAAATTTGTGTGAAAATTTCGATAAAGCTTTACGTACGTGACAAAATGCAAAAATTCAAATTTCCCGCTTGGCGCGCATGCGCCGTTGTTCTAGCGTCCCAAACTTATAGAGCAGTGAATGCCATCTTTATTAGTTGCATGAGACGCGCGGGGCATAGCGGTTGATGTGTCAAATAGTGAAATCCACCACAATATTTGGATGAACATGGTGTTTATACAGAAAAGATGATTTTTAACGTCCAATTTTGATGTAAGTAGCACATCGTGTTTAACGACGCTGTAAAAAGATCGTACAACCTAGAAACACGTTGATTTGTGTCGGTCAATATACATATCTGCCAACACGAGATTTCGTGAACACAGCTATCCTTAGGTGAAAATCCCTTTTTAAGAATCAAACATATGATACAAATCATTATCATAAGTTACTTTTTGGTGTTTAATGATGTATCAATCCATTTCCTGAAAACTAACAGAAAGTCGTAGAGAAGTTATTTTAAGAAGAATTTCTTGACAATAGATACCATCCATTTTGTTTATGCATCTCCGGCACGTATCGTCTCAAAAATATAGTACTTCGTTTTTTACTTCCCGTTTTTGAATGTTGTTGTTTGCGAAAACATCAATGAACAGAAAAGATTCATAACATTTTCCCGTACTTGTAGTACTATGTTAATCTGTTTTGTAAATGTTTGTTTATTGTTAAATAACCGGAACGTACGTCCCGAAACTGTGTTTTGGTTTTATGTTTATATGTCATGATTCTTACAGTTTTATTTATACAATACATTTATGATTCAGGTTTTTGCAAATTTCTGAATGAATTATTTGGAAGATTACATCATATATTTTGTCTATAATAATACATATTTATGAGTAGCCATAATACATTCGTATGTTTTAGTTTAATATTTAATACTAATATAAAAGCTTTAATTGAATCAACTAATTCGAAAAATGTCATAAAATATAAAAGATTCACATTTTTTTCCTTTTCAGTAGAATAAATTGAGGAAAAAATGGTTAGCAACACCTCACGGGGAACTCCCCGTATCCAGGTCTTTAGACCCACATACGAAGAGTTCAAAGATTTTACCAAGTATGTGGAATACATGGAAAGCAAAGGAGCTCATAAGGCTGGCTTGGCGAAAGTAATTCCTCCGGTTGAGTGGATCCCAAGAAAAAGAGGCTATAACTTGGATGATATGGATCTCACAATTCCTGCACCAATTTGCCAGGTAGTAACTGGCAAACAAGGCCTTTATCAGCAAATTAACATACAGAAGAAATCAATGACTGTTAAAGAATATAGAAAATTGGCTAACTCTGAACGGTATAATACTCCTCGTCACTTTGATTACGAAGATTTAGAGAGGAAGTACTGGAAGAATATAACATATGTTGCACCTATATATGGGGCAGATGTATCTGGCTCGTTAACCGATCCAGATGTGAAAGAGTGGAATATTAATCATTTGGGAACAATACTTGATTATGTGAATAAAGATTATGGTATATCTATTGATGGTGTTAATACAGCATACTTGTATTTTGGGATGTGGAAAACTACGTTTGCCTGGCATACAGAGGATATGGATTTGTATTCGATAAATTATTTACATTTTGGAGCTCCAAAAACATGGTATGCTATACCACCAGAACATGGCAGACGATTAGAGAGACTAGCTAGTTTTTACTTCCCATCAAGTTATCAAAGTTGTCGGGCTTTTCTACGTCATAAAATGTCTCTCATTTCTCCTCAAATATTGAAGCAACATTCTATTCCATACAATAAAGTAAGTTTTAATTATTTATGTACCCTAAAAATTGTTTAGAATAGTTAGTATAGAGATAAAAATTAGACTTAACATCTTTCTTTTCATCTTTTAGATAACGCAAGAAGCTGGAGAAATTATGATCACTTTCCCTTATGGATACCATGCGGGTTTCAATCATGGATTCAACTGCGCTGAATCCACGAATTTCGCTGCACCACGATGGGTAGAATACGGTAAAAGGGCTATACAATGTACCTGTAGTAAAGATATGGTTAAGATATCTATGGACACATTCGTGAAACGTTTTCAACCAGAAAGGTAGGAATAAGTTTTTACAAAAAAAGTCAAGTAAAATCTATAGATTTTGCCATCTTTAAGAGAGATTAAGAAAATTAATTTGGTACGATATATTATAGGTATGAATTATGGTTACGCGGAGAAGATATAGGTCCTCATCCTGAAGATCCTAAACAAACAGCCGCACCTATGCCTTCTCAAATGGATCTTCTATGTAGTAATAGTAGCAATGGTCAATTACCACAAAGTTACTTGAACGCTGCTCCAAAAAATAAACGACACACTATACATAAAAAGAAGAATATAATGGCAACAAATCCGGATGTTGACATGGAAGAATTAGTAAACCGTTCTGATATTCCACCAGATGTCAAGAAAGTGTTACAAGATTTAGAATTGGAAGAAGCATATGATCAACCAGATGAACAACAGTTGGAAGTTTTAGAAGATATATGGCTGAAAGCAGGAGAAATGGGTAAAAGACCTATCCTATTTATTATGATCGAGTCTTTTGGTCTCAATATATGTTCATGTTTGTCTATTAAATTCTTATGTATATATAGAAAATATTGATTATTTTCTTTTAATCTATTTTAATTTTCTTCTGATCTCATCCTTTTACTTAATTTAATAAATAACTTCTTTGGTAGATGTAGATGAGGCTTCTGTATACGATGACGGTTACAATCGTAAAAAGAGTAGAAAAAGGAAGAAGAGGAATGCGGATAAAAATAAATCAAAGTCCAAGAAAGATTACAACAAAAGTATTACTGATGAAGTTACAGTAAAGACTGAAATAAAAGAGGAAGTAGACGAAAGCTATAACTTCTTGCCTCCTGCGGAGCAAAGTGCTCAATTAGAAAGCGACGTAGTTCCAGGTAGTTCCAACGTCATTATAACAAGTGACGATATCGTTAGAAGCATAAAAATAGAAGAAGAATCTGACTTTTCGGACACCACTGATAAACCAGTGAAAAAGAAGAAAAAACATTCGAAGTGTGGAGAGCCAAAGAAGATTAAATCAAAGAACATAAATAAAACTAAACGTAAAAGTTTGAATGTGTCTATTTTCGATACCAACGAGCCTTTGGATGTGTCTGACGCCGACGTACAACGGAAACTTATGGCTATGCCAAGTCTTAATTTACACAAATCCTCAACAATTAATAAAGAAACCACTAACCATATATCAGGAACGACGACTTTTGCTGATAACAATACTAACATGAGTCCCATCAAAGAGAAGAATGTTATAAATATTACAAATAGCAGTCAAGTTGCAATTCCTACATATAGAGATACAAAAGAAATGGAGATTTTAGAAGATGATGTGGAACAGCAAGTAAATTTGTATGCGAAGAGTACAAAAAAAGATAGCATAGTTACAATAAAGCCATCATTTTCTAAGCAAATTCCATTGAAGAATATTTCTTTGGATCAAGTGAAAGCTGCTAACAAAATTGACAAAGCTGTGGAATCTGAATTCATCAGTGGGGATACTCAGATCACTATACAAGAAACGAAACCTGGCATTTACACCAGCTGTAAAAGTGTAGGAACGATTATAAGTGAAAGGTCGATACTTAATTACTCGAAAAAAGACATCATAAAAGCTCCTAGATTGAGTGTGCTGAAATCAGCATATAATATACCAGCGACCGAAGTATCTCCAAAGGTTAGCACTGAGAAATCTATTGGAGCAGAGAGCGATACTCATGTACCACCCAAAAGCATAGTAATTTCACCAAAGAGTTGGCCTATCGCCAAATCACAAGAACCTAAACTCTCGGGACCAAGCATAATGTTTTTAAACACTAATTTCTCTAAGCCACCGATTTTACAGAAGGAAACATCTCAAGAAGTAGGGAACGGAACGAAACGCGTGAAAGTTTCAAAATCTGTAACTCCATGCGCTATTCAGATACCACGATTGGAAGGTATTTTTACTAAAAATACAATTTTGGCACAACCATTAGGAAAAAGATCTTCTACGGATACATCGAAGATGATAGCAACCAAATTTTGGCAACCGTCTACTAGTAATAACAGCGTGTTCTTCTTGAAGGATATAAGAGACGACAAGCAAGTTCCTTCAACAGTTACAAACGCAGAAATACCTGAAGTCTCTGTTTCGTCTTCCCCGTTAAATTTATCGGGCAACAATACGTTCTTTTTGACCACAACTTCAAAATGCACAAACATTGCATTAAATTCTCAGCCCTCGATGATGATCGATTTTAACAAAAAATATTTACAGACCTCTACTTCCGTTCCAAGTACGGCTAGTTCCTTCGTGAAGATTATACCAAAATCGCAAGATCAGTTATTTATAAAAAAGCCAATTAATCAAAAGGAAGAAATCTGTAACAAGATCTTTAAGAGCACAGGTACGATCGTTAGCAATGTAAAGACCGTATCGACGCAGGTGGACAGTTCATTGGAAGTTATTAGCAAAAATATAAATATCACGACATTAGATACTGGTACACAGTACACTACAAATCATTCCAGCACGGACTTACAAGATTCTCAAAAATCAATTACTGTTTCACCCTCGCAACAGGAGGAACAATTTTCAAACGTAAAAGTAGTCGATGATCAACTGCAACCTCAGAATATAGAAAAGAGTTTGGAGAGTACCAATTCACTACCATTGAAGCAGTTAACGAGTTCGAGACGGAAATTAAAAGAAAAATTGAAGAAAGCAACCACTAGAAAAAAAGAATCCACTGAGATGAAAATGGTTGCAGCAACGTCGAATTTGGAGGAGTCAAATATAGTTACGTGCTCTGTGGATCAATCACCTTTGGTGTCTCATCGTGTATCAATGGTACCAGGACATATATCGGACATGTTGTATCCTACCGTTCCAAATAATGATTTACTAAAAGCATTCAATGATTATTGGAGTGCTCAAATATCTCACTGTGCCATTTGCGCACCGTTTACCTCAAGTTGTAATGGACACGGCAGGTTAATGCCACCAGACTGGAAATATTGTAAGCCCACCGTTTTACCAGAGAGTTCACCGATATGGGTAAGTAGAGTTTCTCTTCATTTGACAATACAAATACCTAGAAGAAATATTATAGAAACGTTTTTTTTTTTTTAGGTATCTGCGAATATATTCGTTGCCAACTCAAAAGAACAAATGGTTGAACCGGAAAATGATAAGATTTTACGTTGTAGAGAGTGTCATGTCACGGTTCATGCCTCCTGTTATGGAATCACTGTATTACCTACAGATTTACGAAATTGGGCTTGCGATAAGTGCAAGGCTGGTAAAACACAAGTGGTGCGTATCTGTGGAATTTCCATTTTGTATAGGTAGACTATGGTTGCAGTCAACGATTTTTAATTAGTGTTCCATGCGATGTCCATAGGTATGCCATGAATTTTTAAAACATGCAATGCCTTACTATTTGGCTAGAATAACTGACCTCATTTCCCTTAGATTGTCAAATAAAAAACTGACTAAAACAATAGCTGTCCGGCATGAATGCTCTGTCTTCAATCTGCAAATATATACCGCAAAATTTTAGTAATTAATTTATGTACGATAAAAAATGTTGAAAATCGCTGGGGATAACCATAGTCTTGTTTCTGTTCTTAACAAACTTTCTAATTACTTTTCACCATTACGTAGATGTGTTGTTTGTGTCCTATGCGGGGAGGAGCTCTTAAGCGAACCAGCGATGGTAATTGGGCACACATACTATGCGCTCTTTTATTACCTGGAGTCACTTTTAAGGATGCTATAAATAAGGACCCCATTAACGTATTGACTATCAAACCAGATAATGTTAAACAACAATGTCGTTATTGTGGGCAGAAGGATGGCGCATGTCTTAAATGTAGTCACTGTAGCAATCTGTTTCATCCGTCTTGTGGTCTCGTCTCTGGCGCTACGTTTACGATTCCCGTATACAATTCACCTGAACTTCAGGTATATACATCACAGAGAATAAGAGTATAATATATATAATATATAAACAATATACAGTAGAACTATATTTATTTGAATTTGTTGGGGGACAAATAATTTATATAATTAGAGTTCATATAATACGAGCTCATCAATTTTCCTCACGATCTATAATTTTTCGTTTACATAATAGAAGCATAATAGAAGCTTACGTTTACATAAGTAAATTCAACTACCAAAAGTTCAGTTAATCGGTCATTACATAAAATTTCGTTCCAATAAATAGAGTTCTACTAGTATATATGTGTAAAAATCAAATATATGTGAAACTATGTTGAAATTATAATGGGGGTTATGTATAGGTAACGTGTGACGGACATGACGATGGAAAAGAAAAGATACCACCGCTTCGACAAGGAGAAACTGTTTGGGCAAAGCATCGAAATACACGATATTATAAGGCCAAAGTAGATTCCATACACGATACTTTATTTTATATGGTGACGTTCAATGATGACAGTTTCAGCGATGATTTATATCCATCGGATATTATGGTAAGTTCTTATTGTACACTCTAATTTCATTTTCTATATGAATTTTATCTTAAAGTAGAATTTTATTCTTCTTAACAGAATTACGATCCTGGAAATCCACCACAACAAGGAGCTGCAGTTGTTGTGAAGTGGACAGATGGCAACATGTATAATGGTATTTTCGAAGGTACAAATCACCGGATCATGTATACTGTAAGTAATTCATAATTCTAAAAAAAGTATTGTAATATTAATTTTTATTAGTAACATTTTTAAATCTTATCATTATATGATATTATTAACGTTTTTAATTTTAGGTAATTTTTGAGGATGGTTCCCAACTTCCATTGAAGCGAAACGACATATACAGCTTACAGGAAGATATGCCAAAAAGAGTTCGGTCACGTTTGGTGAGTTTAGTGACAAACTAATTTATTCCGCCGTGAATACTCTGGTAGGATTTTTAGAAATAGGATTCTTTTTTTATACGATTCACCTGACTTTTTTTTATTTCTGTCGTTTTATGTTTTATCTATAATTTTATTCCTTTATCACAAACTTATGTTGACTTTTTATTGTTTCGATTGATTTTTATTGAAGTCTGTTGCGACCGAAATGAAGCACCGGTATCATCTGTATGGCACGGAGGATGAATCGGAGGCGCAAAGAAAGGTGAAACAGTCGAAACATTGTGATTAGAACGAAAAATTATATACGATTCGTTGTAAATAATCAATAGAGACAAATAATCAATTTATTGTACATACCATATACGAAACAATTGTACCTAATCATTTGGTCTTTTCTAAACGTATACGTTGTTAAGAACAGACCAAATTTGATAAATTTTTACTTTTCTTCATTTTCGTCTCGTTATCTCATTTCTCTTCGTTTTATTCTTTCTTTCTGTTTCGTTTCGCTGTTTTTTTAATGTCTCCCTTATTTTTAAGTATGCCATAGTTTATTGATTGGATTCGTTGTAATAAAGATTAATAAATTATACTCCAATATTGTCGAATGAAAAAGAAGTTCAATATTGATGTTACAATATCTCTTCGAGAAAAGAAAGATATTAAGGAAACCACAGTGTTACAAATTACACCTCCCTTCGACACGTTTCATTCATTCATGGCTATAATTAAAGCAGCTTCGTTTTTAACTATTTATCACGTAACTAGTATAACTAACTAGTAACGAACTAATACAAATTCAGAATTTGTTACGCAAAATGAAAAGAAAGCATAGTGTTTTTCTTGTTCTCTTGTATTTACACGCAGTTAGAATGATTTATTGTATTCGACAGATTATTAAAGACAGGATGATGTCATTCAGCGAATTCTTAAGGATTAAAGAAGAAATAATAAATTTTATGCTATATACTTCTGTATATATTTGCAGAATATGAATAGAATTGAAAAGTTTTTAAGCGGCGAGTCTCGTATAAAATCTCGTAATTGAAAAAGAATTTTTTACTTTGTTTTATGGATAGAAGTAATCGAAAATTGAATATTTCAGAGATTTGCATTGCATATATCTTGGTAAAGATCATGTTAAATTGTAATGCGTCACTAAATGCGTGTGTAGAACTGTATTTAAAGGCGTTCATTATAATAAACCACTGTTAGAAGGGTTCAGTAGTTATTTGCGAATATATGTTTAATGTATAGTTCCTTTTGTATTTTGTCATGTCATATTTATTCTGTAAAATTTTTATAAATAACAAATGTGTATGATATATGATATATAAATTATCATACTGAAAAATATAACAAATTACTCCTAAAAATTCAGTGTGCGATGTATTTCCTTAAAGTACAATTTTTACATAAGATGTTTAAGAATACATAATCCTTGATTCATTCACGTTATAGAAATTAATAATGTATTTCTGTTGATTACAGAAATGTTTAGCGAATTAAAAATATAACTAAAAATTTTTTAAATTTTTCTGTGACGACTATTGATCCCTTTAACGTGGCAAGTCATGTTAATTATCTTTTTTGCTTTAGAAGAGTATCATTAATAAATCACAGTACTTGATTGTGTGTGTTCATTATAAGATTGTTCAATAAACATTTATAACACGGAAGAGTGTATTATCGCCATGAAAATCTATTCTTATTTTTTATTCACGTTAAAAGCATGCTATCGATACTCTTGCATCGTTTTAGTATGGTTTCTTATGACGGTATGTTTTTTTCATGTTTTTCTTGTATGTTTTGTTTGATTGTATCATGTTCTTAATATAGTGAACACTACACACAACAGTAATCATAAGATATATCTGTATGTATATTTGTAGAAGAAATTTGTTATGGAGTTGTTGGTATTCATATGATCTCTTGAAATTCGTTTCCTGTAGAGATTTCATTTAACTCTGAAAACAAAGATATGTGCGTGCGCCTGCGTGAGACGAGCTATAGTTTTGTCTTAAACTTACGTAATTTATGCGAAAGGAAATCATCACTTTTCCCCTGATCACTTTATGATATCAATTAAGATAGATTAGGGGAAATGTATTAGTGTTTTATCTGTATATGATATTAATGCAAGAAAAAAAATTAATAATGTATCCGAGTATAGAAACAGATTGGATACACAACGTAAAATAAAAACTAAATATATAAAATAGCCCTTTTTCTTTCTACATCACTATTAGTTTTTCTTTTTAACATAAAAAAAATGCAGATTTCGATTGTAACATTTTGTTTAATTCTGTTTATCTCCACTTGCTATGAGGAAAAGTTCAGACATTTTTTTATTGTAATGTAATTGTAAATAAGTAAGATAAGTATTGTTGTAGAAGTTAATGAATAATAGACAGAACCTATTCATAAACAGTTTTATTTCTTATTGTATAATATCATATATAAATTAATAACTTATCCTTCCGCAAGTAAAGATATTTATACAAATAATAAATACAGTATAGGAGTGTTGAAATAGTGAAAAATATAATTGAAACTTCCGATTTCAATATTGATACAGATCAAATATTTTGTAATAGGAATATATTTTTCAATAAACATCTAAAATTGTCACGGTTTATTCTTACGAATTAATTCTAGATTTTTAATTTACATAAAATTACATTTACACACTGCTATTTATGTAAAGTTATGGAAATGTCTAACAAATATATCACAGAGAATAGTTACATCTGTTATAATAAAAATAGAAAAAAAGACGTGACGTTTTCTGAGGAATTAATCCAACAATTTTTCTAGTCCGCTGTAAGCAAAATAAGCACACGATAACTTTTTGAAACCATCGCCTACTGACTGGAAAATGATATAAACAATGCCCTGATCTTAATATTATAATTTCTATAATGTCATATACTTTTAGTATAACCAAGTGCTTAATTTTTGTTAATGTTCCAATATCACTTTCAATGTTTCAAATTGATAACTTGCTTGATTCTCGATTAATTTTTCAAATTAATCGTATCGTAAACAGTGCAATAATTACACCTAACATAGACCGTCGATTTTATTTTTAATCGTAGCATATAAGTAGTATATTGAATGATTTAATATACTATCATCAATAGATCTCGAGTTTTTATGCAAATTTATACTTTTATGAATACAAGAAATAAAATCTAATATAATTTATTTCATCAACTGAAGATTACGATGAGTACTATATTTTAAATATTTATGTATTTTTGTATATTATGTATACATTTCGCATTTTTAAGTTCTGTATGAACGCATAAAAATCTGCAATCTAATTATCAATACCATTAGACTATCAATAACATTGTAATATATGAAAACGTGATAAAAAAATAGAATTTTTTCTTAGCTATTATGTGCATCCTACATTACATTTATGCAACTCTTAAAGGTATTCGAGACTACAGTACATTTTAAAGCTTTCGTGACTCATTTCCTACGAAAGTCTCTGATATAAGAGATCCGATAAAAAAGACGTACAATAAGGTAATAATCCCGGCAATCACGGAGTAATGTGATAATTATTGAATAACGTGTAGCGATACATCTATATTCAGAAACTCTACTTGCTAATAGTACGATTAAGTTCATACATTGCCATCGACAACTAATCAATAATTTTTCAAATTTCAAATGTTAAGATATCAACACAATTTTTGTACAATTCATAAGTACAGTACAAAAGAATTTACTTCATATACGTTTAATAGATAATTTCTATAGTTCTTGATACAAAAAATTCAACGTTTTTCGATCCGTTCCTACAAGGCCTTGAAGGAAGTCTTTCAGCGCTATCTTCTATGGTAAAGAAGATCGCATATAATTGGCTGATAACGATATTGAAATATCAAAGATAGAAAATAAGTAGTTCTTATCTTCTGTTAAGCTTGCACCAGAGAGCACTGGCAGTTAATAAATGCATTAAGACGCCGATACCAATAATTAAAATGAGATTGTTCGCGACGCTTATGTTGACTATCTCCATTTCTTTAAGGAATTGTGTTGGTTTCTTATAATGACAATAGAAGTCGTCACATTTCAAGTCCATCCGATCGAAACCGTAGACAGTGTGTAACAGGCTGTGGAAACTAGCGCGAAAGTATGATATATGAAACATCCATCGGAACATCTGTGGCGTATCCATGTATCGAATACAGAACCCGAATACGGAAAATAACACTGCAATTATGGGTCCTGCGAATACCGCGATCTAGGAACAGAAAAAGATTGAATATTAAAATCCTCTTTTTAAAAAGAATACCTCTTATATCTCTTACTTTGGTTTTCAGAAATATTGAGAAATTTGCATAATAAAACGATGCATAAGCTATCAATAAAGATTTCCCTTTCTCTTAATATTTATCCAACAATAGCACTCTTAAATATTTCAAGATATTATTGTAAAGATTAATATTGCGTAACGAATTAATCAAACTCAATACATCGTAAATTTTAGGAACTATATTTTAACAAGCTTTGAAAAATCGATAGTCTAGATTTTGCGCATCTATGTTCGCGTAACATCCATATACTGCATAAGAAAGAGAGCCTTTTATTCCTCATGGATTATTTATGTGTAATGTAGTTCCAAACAAAAGACATTAGCACAATCAATTAAATATTTTGGAACATCTTATATGGCTTACTGAAAAAACGCGAGAATTGATTGTAATTTTAATAAATATTAAAAAAAAAATCTTATATGGCTATTGTCATATTATTAAAATATTTCATATGGCCACTATAATAATACACACCTTCACTGGCGTGGTCGCGCCAATAAAAAAACCCCATGCTTGAGCTGTTAAACTAGCGGCTATGCTGACAACCATGAAAGAAATTATGCGAGGAGTTTCTATGGGTTGTCCTGTTAACCAGTAACTCACAGTTAAATAGGTCGCTGCACAAGCTGCTTGAAACGGTATTTCGACGAGCAGTAGACTGATATAGTACGGTGCTAGCCCATACCACCGATTAAAGTGTTCCCTGCTGAGTATCCGCATTTCTTGTGGAACTAAAAGTAATTCAAACACTATAAATTCATATCATATTTTGAGTACATATATGCAAGTCTTAAATACAAATTGAAATTATAATTACTTTGATTATATTTTTTACAAACGCAATTAAAAAAATTGGATCTATGCAGAGATTTGTTTCACATGCTAGATATTATAACGAGTATTCTAGTTTGTGTAATTTTGTACATTATGTACATGTTATGATGTTATATTTTATGTATGATACTTGTTATGATTATTCTAAATTGAATTAGTCTCTAATCAAGATTGAAACAAAATAGTCTTTGAACTTCAAAATTCAAATCAGAGAACAATTTATTTTGATGGTTTTATTGCATCGTTTTTGGATATTTTTTTTATCGTTATAGAGATTATAGTAGTTTAGATCGAATCTACCTTGAAACGCTTTCTAAAAAAAAGGCAAAGAAAAAATAAGCGAAGAAGAAGGAAGTATATAAATTGAATAGACTAGGGCAATGGCAACCATTTATGGCTACAATTTAAATAAGCAAGAATATAGTATATGTAGGTAAAACAGGAGTGTCGACACGACCGGGTAACTTCACAAGCAAAAAAGATACATATAGCCGATGGGAGTGAATGGCCACTAGAGATACTGTTAACTCTCCTGTGCATTACGACTTGCGACTTAGCCTAAGATATGATCATACACCATGCTTCCTTGACCTACATTTCCCCTATTGATGGCGCGAAATTATAGCAATGTAAAGGAAGGATCAAACCGTGAAAACTGAACTGCGCTATTCCTTCTTCTTCGTTACTATGTAACTCCCTTTTAATAATTATTTAACCCTTTGCACTCTGAATTTTATTTCAATTTCGTTACCAGCAGCTCCCAACGCTTTTAAGTGTTTTATTTGAAATTTACTTTAACTAAAAAATAAGACAATTTAAATAAATAAAGGAAGAAACAAATTCACTTAATAGCAGTTTTATTTACACTATTGCTGTATTTTGTAATTTTTAAGTGTATGATATATCTTGAAACAATTTCCAGGATGCAATCCTACTTTTCTTTCGCACGTTTCACAAAAAAAGGTGGGACTGAAAGAATGTCAAGTGGGACTCGACAAAGGAGCTCCTGAGATAAAAACTGATGTCGAGTCACATTCGACATAGGAGTGCAAAGGGTTAATATTATTATATTATTTAGTAATCTAATAATATATTTAACAATAATTAAATTATACTCTCTCGTTCATAACTGAAATGTTAATAGATAATTCTTAATAAGTAGCTGAGTTAAATATAATTTTTAAATTCTCCAAAAAGTCAGTTAATATTAGGAAAAAATTGAGTAATTTCAGAATTTGGTTCCTCTAAATATTTTGGTTAATGAGAAAGGTGAAGTTCCAATTTTATAAAATTCGGTTATACATACTATACTAATCTTCCAAGAGAAGAACGATTAGTGTTAAATTTTTCACGATGTCGGCGTTCATAAAGCATATCGCCTAACCGTTAAGTATGCAGAGGGCAAATTTAAAAAAAACCTGTTATATATATGGAAATGAAATTACAGGTACTTTGAGAAAAAGGAAAGAAACAAAGTACTTAATATATACAAATTAGTATAGCTATTGATCATTGATTTTAAAAAAAAGAAATACAGAGAAACGGCTCTTGAGAAAGAGATTGGTAAGTAGTTTAGGGGAGAAAGTTTCCTAGTTCTTAATCCCACTATTATATTATACATATATGTGTATACATTTTAGTGTATCATATACTTACTTAGTATAAATTTTATAAGTAAAATGTTCATATGCAAATTCATATGTTTATGCACAACTGAAGAAATTTGACTTTAGGACTGAAACCCAGGCTTTATTTCAGTAAAAAGAATGAAACACTTAAAGCTTCTCTGTCAAATTTAAGATTTTAATAATAATAAAAGTTTAGAATAGTAATTCAATGTAGTGAATACTCACAGGCAAGTGTGACGGCCATTTTACCCGTGTAAACGAGTAGTAGTAACGATCCATACAGGTAAACGTAATTAGCAAGGACACCGTTCGCTCTGTAACCGCTTCCCATGTACAGATAGCCGAAGATTATTCCAATTAACAGGTGACACAACAATCGTACTACCAATAATGTGTAGTCTCTTTTGAGGCAAAGTAATTGTCTCTTATAAAGTAGGTAACATTGTGCGATGAATCCTGCAGGTGTTGGTGGTTCATTTGCGCTTTCTATGTTAACAAAACGAAGTAATAACGTAATAAATCGGCGGGGCTGTAAAATTAAACGAATTATGGGGTTACGAATGGACATTGATTAAGGACCAAACAATACGTAGTTTATCATAATATTATAAATATTATAATTCAATTTCTTGTGATTCTAATGTTATAAATATTTAAATAATTCCGTACTATTATAGAATCTAGGTTTCTTGGAAGAAATATATATCGTCGAAAAACTATCACACGAATTTTTACAATTCTCTTTCATAGCCACAATGTAAAGAAAAAAGAATTAGATATGTAATGTAAATTGACTGAAAAGTACTTAAACACAATATTGTGTTAACCCAGTGTTTGCTCTGAGTGAGTTAACTTTCATACATATGTACAGTTATAGTAGAAGAAACTTCATAGATATGTACAGTTATAGTAAGTGGAAAATATGAGAATATAAAAAGATATAGGTGAGTAAGGAGATGTTACAACTACCTTCTAACTGTGATTTCATAGCGTAAGTAACGGCCTTATTGTCATCTTTAGACACTGTTTCCACAGCAGCTGCTAATTTGTCCACAGTAACACCGTAATCTCCGATCGCTACTTCTAAAACTGTAACAATAAACGTGTGCACAGTTGTATTACAATTTTATTATCATTGTAAAATTGTGAATGAATAACGTCTATTCAAGGCCAATAGGATTCTCAGTGCATATATTATCAGAATTCATTATGTAAAATATTAGAAATATTACAGAAATAACAGATAAATATTATTTAAAAAGGTGAAAAATAAAGTAAATAATAAAATATCAAAATTGTAAAAAGAGAAATAAACACGATAATAAAATCAATAATTAATAAAAAAGAGATCCATAATGTCATCTTTTGATGTATGTAGTTTCACAATGTAGTGATAGATTTTTCTTTGATGACCTTGAACAGAGTGCACATTTCATACAGTGTGGTTCGACTGTAAACATGAAAATGACCCGAAAGGAATGTCGCTGTACGTACGAAAGTCAGCTGGGTTGTGGTAAGGCGGGCAATCAATACCGATCGAGGACATATGAGGCAACAGAGATTTAACCGACCCCCTATATATGCAATATCCACCGGCAACCGCGTAAATGGCATCAAACATCTCTAAGAGCAACGCACTTGGTTGGTGTATCGTGCATATTATCGTACGCCTTTCTATTTTAGCAAGACGCTTCAGCAACGCGACGCACTGGCTGCACGAAGACGAATCCAAACCTAAAATTACAAAAAAAACTTATGAATTTTTTTTAGGATTTCAAGATTTTTAAAAATTTAAGGATTATTTGTATAAAATCTTTAAATAATTTTTATGTTATAACTAGACTGCTAACGTTTGTGCAATTTTATATCTTTGTGAGAAAATGGAAATGGGGAGAGCAAGAATTAGAAGAGGTGGACTAGATAAGATACCTAGGGTATATACTACAGAAAAACGGCAATGATAAGAAGCACATACAAGACAGGAAAAAGAGAGCAATAAGGATAAGAAACAGGATAAAGAGAGAACAATAGCAATGAAGAAAACATGCAGCGTGGGGGAAAGAATATTCAAATAGGACTACAAAAGGAGAATGAAGATGTTTGGAGCACTGGTAGAGAGTGTGGTATTGTTTGGAGCAGAGGTATGGGGCTGGAACATGCAAGAAAGACTGGATAGAGGTACAAAGGAGATATGCGAAATGGATATTAGGCTTAGATATGACAACACCAAATTATATATTGATGGAAGAATGCATGATAATAGAAATAAAGGAAAAAGCATTAAAAAGAGCAGCAAGGTATGAAGAGAAAGCCCTAGAATCAAAAATGGAATTAGTAAAGAAGTGTATAAAGGAAAGAGAGAGAAACTGGAGAAATGGCCATGAAGAGAAAAGAGAAAGAAAGAGAAAGAAGGAACTAGAAGAGGTGAGAAAGGGAGGGACGCAGATAGAAGCAGGAGAGGAGCAAGAAAGGATGACAGCAGACCAAATTATAGAAGAAAAAAGAAAGAGAGGAGCAGAAGAGAGGGGGGAAAAGGATAAGGGAATCCAAATATAATATATGCCACAGAAATATAGCCAAAGAAAAATTACCAAAGTACTTAGAAGGGAGGATGAAGTGGAAGGACAGAATACTGGCAAGATTCAGATGTGGAAACGAGACCAAAGCAAGGAATACTGGAAAGAAGAGGGAGAAAAAAGATGCAGACTATGTAGAAGGAAAGAAGAAGATCTGAGACATGTAATAGAAGAATGTGAAATAACGCGAGGACCAAAGGACATAGGAAAAACGCTAAATGAGACTGTAGAAGGTTTAACAGAATTGAAGGCAATAATAGAGAAGAGAAGGGGAAACGACAGGAAGGATGCACAGCAAGGAGGCTACAGACCAAATTTGCAATAGTTTTTAGTCATTAGTTGCTAATTTGTAGTTTCTAATTTTAGTTTTTAGAGATAGAATAATTAAGGGAGTGTAATAGAATAGAGTGGAAAAGAGGGGAGGTAGACATATAAGAAGAGAAATAAACATAAGAGATGTAAAACCGAAAGTTCGTCCAAAGCCGAAAGGCACGGACTAAGCAATAATAAAAATAAATAATATATCTTTGTGAGTACAACTTGGGAAATACAGTACTTTGGATACACCCGTAAATTAATAAATAAAATATAATATATATTATATATAACATAAACATGTGCATTGTCTACTGATAAAAATTGTAAAACTAATTGAAATGCTGAAGATACAAGTATTAAGAACTTAATGATTCCTGAAACATGTTACGTATCTGTCTTCTTTCATAATTCAGTATTAAAACACTAGGACTTAAAGATAATTTGAGATTTCAAATTATCGTTGTGTATAGACTGCGGATATTTATGCAGTTTTGTGTTTTTATGATCATAACTAAAAAAAATAGAATTTACATAGAGATTTGTTCCATCCATTGTATATAACTATAACGAATATTCTATTTTGTATATTTTATATATTTTCGTATACACATTCTGTGTATTTTTATATATTTATATGCATAGTTGCATAAATCCGAAATCTAATTATGTATATTATGGATTATTATTATAACGTCTAAATAATTATGTTCAATAAAAGTTAGTATGTCACTAATATGTTGTCAAGACATCGCTAAATTATAAAAATAATTTTTACATGTTTCTAAGATACATGAACTGGCGATACCCGGAAATGCTGTTGTGCTTTGTAACATGCATCAGCGGCAATGATGCAACTAAACTGAAATTAGTCATTACAAAATGCTGCACCGCCTACTCCGATAGGAGATTTTTATATTTTGTATCCACAACATAAAAGATCTATCATACTATTGCACAATATACATATACAAATTATTAGTTTACTTATACTTTCTATAATTAAAGTTACTCAACTTTTTAATCTATATTTCTTTATTAGAATTATCTTAAAACTAACAATTGATATATCAATATTTATGTAGAATTAGAATAGAATGATGGATGAGAATCGTGTATAGTAAATTGTATTTGTTATTGCAAAGCGTCTGTATCGCACCAGTAAAGACCTTGTAGGATGAAACGTTCCAAGCATTCTATGATACGACCTATAATGGATTCAACTAGTAGCAATTGACTATCAGTGTTGTCTCAAACAAACACGTTCGTCGTTACCGGTTTTTTTCTATCGTAAATTTGCCATGTGCGACTGATATTAAATCCACTAAAACAACGCAAATTCGAATCTATAGTTAAAGATCCATTAAAAAGCTATTGATAGATAAAGATGTTTGGTTACATAAAGAAACTTCGATTAAACAATATTGTTCTTAATATCATATTTTGTAAACTTCTGTAATTTTAAATTAGAAATTTTTATGCAATTAATATTAAAAGTTTTTCGAAATTCTTGTAATACACGATGATGTAGAATTAAGAAATTGTAAAATAAATTTATATGTGTCTAGTTCCAATTTATTTCTTAATAGCACCATTCTTCTTTCATATCTATAACCATAATCTTGATAGCATTACGTAAAAAGCAAAATTCGAAAAACATCTTAAACGCAACGTCTAGTGCTTAGTGTCCGTACAGGAGTATTTCGTAATTACCGGTTGTTGGTTCGTCGAGGAATAATACTGAAGGATTACTTAAAAGCTCCAGAGCGACGTCAAGTCGCTTTTTCTGTCCGCCGGACAACTTTCCACAAAGGGTGTCATAGCAATGGCTTAATCCTAACATTTCTAAGAGTTCCAAAACCTGATAACAAAAAATACATTACCCTTTATTAAATGTATTATCGTCATATTAATCCACATTGCATAAATTGAATTTAATATTAAATTAGATATTTTTATATCATTAATTCTTTCAACTACTTGAAAATTTTTTGAGATTTTTAAAGCTTTAATAATGTGAAACAGTATCAGTACTTTGTAGACTTTTACATTGTTAAATTAGACATTTTTATTCAAAAATGTAATTTAAAAAATTTCTAGAAATGCTTGTAGCAATTGTAAGACATTAATTATTATTTACATAATAATTAAGACATAAATTATTTTGTTGTTAAATAATGGAGAACATTTGAAATTGATTTTGAATATGTAGTTTAGAATTGTATAGCAGGTTACAAACTTGAGTGTGTTTATAGGCTGAATTTATACTGTAGCCAAGTTTTAAGTGTGCAGCTAATGTCATGGCTTCTCCCACGGTGATTCTTGTTCTCATTAAGGATTCCTGTTGTATGTAGCATGATGTTCTCTTCCATCTCTCACTGTACGGAACCCTAACTTTTCCATTCACTAGAATCTTTCCCCGAACGCCTTTCACTCTGAAACACCGTTTTGTTCCTAATTAATTCAATTAATTATATATGATTATTTAATTTTTAAGAGAATACCCTAGAATAGTATTGAATATTTTAGTATGATCAATATTCTTGAAATATATAATAAATAAAAATTTATAAACTGAATAAAATTGACATTTATTTAATTATAAATTCAAATATTAATTTTGGTAAAAAAGCTCATAATATTGCATTCATATGTAAAATATTCAATAATCGTTTTCAGCTCATTGCCAAGATTTTCTTCGTATAATAAATTATTGAATCGACTAACATTTAATCTCATTCCGGATCACGTGCTGCGCAATCTAACTGTATTCAGATAATATTTACTGTTCTTTAGATCATGTTTCTTTTTTATGTGAAAATGTTAATATTTCAAAATATATACTGAAAAATCCCGTTCTCCCGTTGAAAACTACCTTTTATTTAATTTTCCATTTGTTCGTGAGATGCATAAACGATCGATACTTTCCTCGGGATAAATGTTTATTTAAAACATCTAAAGAAAACGGAATGGTAAATTTACACATTTATAGTAATTGATAGACTGAATAAAGAAAACGCAAATCTATTTCTATTACTATTAATTATTCTTAAAATAAATATTTTCTTAATGGTTAATTAATAAGTTTTAATTTTAAGATTTGTTTTAGATTAATTTTAGTTTAGATTATTTTCTTTAGATTAATCTCAATTAATAATACAAACAATGATTAATCTATAAATTATGTTACTTAATTTTATGATTAGCTAGTTCATTGATTTTTTATCTGTTATTATTTCACTTTCATAACTAATTCCTCATCCAAATCAATTTTTCAATTTTCTTTTCTATTTGATTCTATATTAGCTCAATCTATTTGTAATTATCCATGACTCATGAATTACCCTTAATGCGTTATATAATAATCATTAATACGAACGGCTTTCTGGAAAGTAAATTTCTAAGCCGATACTTCCTCCTGTTCCAGAAATTAATTAAGATAGTCATCGTCGATTTCAATGATCGTCACGTATAGTTCATGACGTTGTACACAGTACAATTTAACATATAATTGCAACTTCCTAGTATTTATTCTAGTAGAATCAGATTCTAGAGAAACGTATTAGCAATTACTCGCAGAAATCATAATGTAATTCTCACTATTATTGACATCTTTAAATATGTAAGTACTTCTACAGAGAAATATGCTGACAGAATGATTTCTAAAAGCATACGCTTTACTTACAATTAGTTAATGTATATTTTGTACTTTTGGGGATAAATATTCACTAAAAAGGTCATCTTCGATTTCGATTTTGAAATATATTGTAGGGTTCAACATTTTGAACAACTTTTTTCTATACATATAACCAGCAGCCAACCTTGATTTTTGAATTGCACATAAAAATATCTCGCCGCACTTAGTTATATAAAGAGATCTCGATACTCACTATGGAAAATCATCTGAAAATTGGATCATGAAAAAGCCAACAAGGAAGATAACAAAGTTCACGCTCCGTGAGACAGACAAAGATGAGTAGAGTGTTTCTCGTCTTAGCATTTATAGCATGTTGCGCATGCGTAACGAGACCTTTCTACTCTTCCATGTTGATTTTTCACGACTTAATTTTCGAACGATTTCTTCTATGCTTTCAACATATTAGTGTCGAGACTTGTTTATGTAAACATGAATATATAATATGAATATATAACATATAATGAATATATAACAATGCTGGTCGGTTACCTCACGGCGCGCAGACCGGGTTAATGTTAATATGGTCTGTCCAACGAAACGAAAGGGTAGACATAACAAAACATTGCTGCTGTTGCAGCCAATAACCATACTAACCCAATTCAGCTTGAAAACTGAAACCTACCAGAGGGATATTTTTGCGTATAGCTGGAAAACTAATGCCGACGGCCGATTATATGTATAGGTTAGATATATAGGAAAGTTATTTAAAATATTGAGCTTTACAACACATTTCAAAATCAGCGAAAACAAAGGTACCTCCTTTTTTGTAAATATTTACTCTCTTTTATATACTTATGTCGTCTAGATGAGTTAGTTTAAATATCTGAATCATAACTTAAAAAAAAGAGAATTCAATGCAACACATAATACATAAGTTTGTGTAACAGGTGTTTAAATACCTCCATGAGTAACTACGTGTGCTATGATATATAGTGGATTCGTGTTCGAATGAATGAATCATCTAAAAAGCGAATGCAATATGTGAGTTAAATTGTAATTGTACTTCATTATCATATTATGATAATTTAATATAATATATTTTATCAATAGATAAATAATAATATAATAATAATATAATATACAATATCTTTCATTAATAGATTCCTTACAGTATAAGACATAACGATCTTTTTGATCGTGCTGCGTTCTTTCAGTCAGTTTCGACCCAATTTTCTAGCTTTAAAAAATATTTCAAGTTTGGACAGAATGTGAGAAGATTCTGACTGGTATGCATGATTTCAATCGTATATGGAACATCCTCTTGGTTAAGTAAGGAAGTAATTAGTTAACTAAGAAACGATAATAAGGCAGATATTATAAGTATGGAAGAATGAATGAACAAACTTGTAAGCGAAATTTATCTCTAGACTGATGAAACTGAAATTAAATAGGATAAATAAATAATAATAATAAAATTAAATATCTTTTTGAAACATTAAAAATCTTTTTTGCATGCAAAAATTCAATAATCATTAAAGCATAAAAAGCAATGTGCATGAATATTGAAACTCGTGATACGAATATTAATGTAGTAAAGAACAGTATGTACGCAGTACGTTCACGTTCAAGTGTACCGATAACTAGAAGCCGCTAAATCATGTTCTTAGCGTCCTTGGCTTAGGCTAATAAATACTCACGTATAGCCGGCTAAGACGTTCAACAAAGTCGACTTCCCGGCCCCAGAAGGCCCCATTATGGCGACTAGTTCGCCAGCTTTGAATTCCCCACTGATACCATGAAGAATTTCTTTGGATTCTGCAATTAGGAAAGGAAAAATTGTTTTCACTCTCTATACTATACTGTCTACATTGTACATGTAGTCTGTATTTGTTAAAGTAGAATTTCTTTGCTTCCTGCTATAAGAGAAAGGAAAAACTAGTTTTATTCCCTATAATTATGTTTTCTATATTTCCTAATCTCTATTTGTGAGATAAAATTTCTTCGCATTCTATACTGAGGAAAAAGAACATTTTTCTTTATTCTCTGCATTATATTGCCTACATTCTATAATCTCTATTTTCAAAGTAGAATTTTGTCGCATTCTGCTTTAAAGATAGATCACAAATTAGTAATCATAACGATGATTAATAAGATTTTTTCAATAAGAAGATGGAAAAATTGTTTCTATTCTTTATATTCCTTAATCTTTGTTTCTTCAAATATGATTAATTTTCTTAAACATACATGAAAAACAGATATCTCTATACTATCCTTGAATTTAAATAGTTGTATTATAACAATTGTGCAATTTTCAATTCTTAGCAACAAATAATAAATCTTAAATTGTTTTATTTTAGAAAGATTCAAATTAGTTCTACCAAATAAATTTCTTAAATTTTTGCTGAAGAAGAGTCAATGAACGGAAAAATAGGATGAGCTTCAATGGCTTCCATCAAATGTTAAATTAACGAACTAAAACACGGGGACACCAATGAACTGATATTACGATTTATCTTCAGATCATTTATCTATAATATCTATTCGAAGCATTTCGTCTCATTAATCCTCGCTTTATTAACAGAAGCAATTGTACTTAAATTATTTAACACGGTCTTTTTGTGCCAATATTTTTAGTAGAATTTCTCCTTGAAAAATATTCGCTCTTTTAAGAGACTCCAACTTCACAAAAAAATTGGTTCGCACATTCTGAGAAACCATAGTAATCAACGACATGGTTCAGTGATGCAGAAAACGATTCTTCGTTAATCAATATACTCAAATTTGTCATATTTTAATCCTGTTTGATTCATCGTACCAATTTTTTTGTCAAAATTGGTTGAAATGCAATATTAATTAGTCTTTTATGAATTGTATTAATCTATCAGATTTATAAAATGATCTTATAGTAGACTCTATTAATGCATAACATTTAAGATGGAACTTTCTATGTCATTTAATTTGCGTTGCATTAATTCATGAGAAAAATTTTGTTCTTGTATTTATCTACGTGGAATATTTATCCGTATAAACAAATATAAATGCCACGTCGAAACGAAGGACAAAAGAAGACAATAATGAAAATGAAATTAACGACACAAACAATCGATGACTTTGCACTAAGTCGTACATTTCCATAACAGAGTGCATTTTTGTCCAAGACAAATATGCACATATTTGCTTTCTTAGTAATGTAAATAATTGTAAGCTCTTGTAATAACAACATGGTATTAAAGTATAAGTATAAAGTTACTGTATTATATATATATTTCTAGTATATATAGTATATATATACATCTAGTATATAGTATATATTTCTATGATATATATTATTATAGTATATTATAGTCGTATATACAGGGTGAGACAGTAAGAATCACCACCTGAGATAACTCATTACTTATTAACTACATCAAAAGATATTTGAAATAAAATTTATTGCATTCGAGGGGGATGATCAAGTGAATATAGTTCGACTTTTTAATACATACCTTATATTTTTAAGATATTAAGGTGACCTTAAATTTTTTAAATAGCACCATATATTTTTTATAACATTAGTCAATCTAAATGGATATTCTCTACAAGAAAGTAAAACACGAAAAGACGCGAAGCGATATTCTTGCATTTATATTGTTTTTATCTATCATGCGTTAAATTTGACAAATTATAAATGTGTATGAAAAAATATACGGTGCCATTTAAAAGTCTCAGAACCACCTTAAGATATCAAAATATATATAGTATAACAAAAAAATGGAACTATATTAACCTGATCAGGTCTTTCGAAGACAATAAATCTTATTTCAATCATTTTTTGATGAAGTCAATAGATAAACGAATTTTTTCAGGTGGACATTATTAGTGACTCATTCCGTATATATAGATATAGTTATAATATCGATGGCTTATTTTGAAAGTGGTATAAATCTGTCTTCTTTCGTTTTGAAGTATTAAAGTGTTTGCGTTTCCATCAACTGAAAAATCCTAATAAGGTCTACTTAATTCGTCCATGTCTCTAGATGTTTAAATAGATGTGAATTCATTACACAAATAGTTTTTTTGAGAATTACCTAGCCTAATACCTCTTTCCAGGGTCATAAGTGAGCTTACTCTATTTTCAAAATTAGAGAATTGTAGAATTGAATAAATTTTGATTATTTAAAATTTATGTTTGATATTTGAAGATAAATAGAATGTAACTGTAAATAAATTGAAATTAACATAATATTATTATATTGGACTACGGTAAATATACCTGTATCATTATCAGATTCTAACGTTAACGCGAACTTATCCATTGAGATAAGAAAGCAAGATAACAAGAATACGTAATACTTTCTCGAATTTGAAATTTACACTTCGATACGACCCGATATAAATATAAAGCTATTATTAATTTAATAATGCTTTAAGCGTAATAATACATATATTTAATTATAACAATTTAATTTAATGATAATAATAAATTAATAAATATAATAATTATTTACGAGTATACTACCTAATCGCATTTAAACAAGTTGTTCACATCCGTACATGGAATATTATGTTGGATACAGAGATTAGAATTATATTCGCTATCATTCGCTTTTGATTAGGTACGTCGACTGTTTGGTCAGAGTACAGATTACAGAAAAACGGCTTACATTAATTTCAAAATAAACGTTCCTGCAGTTTCATTTATTAACGAAAATTCAGTTCATTAAAGCGAACGAATATTTGAAGATTTAAATTATAAATTGTTTATAAATAAAAAGTTCACATTATTATAAAGCCTATATAGTTATGCTATGTGTACTAATAATTATTGCTATAATAACTACTATAGTTTACTATGCTAAATATATTTTTACTACATATTATATTATATAATCTAATATTTTTTCATTATATATTTTGTCATTTATATGCATACATAAATCATAAAATTAGTAAAAACACGCGTAAATAAAGTGTTCATCGCAAACATTCATATTGATGAGATGTGCACACACAAAAAAAGAAAAAAACAATACTCTATTGAACAGGTTTTTCTCGGAACATCGTCATATGAAATGCATGCGCTGTTGTCATCTATATTATGTCGTTTCGCATTTATCAATTTTCAAACGGAAGTCGAATTCATTATTCCTAGCACGGGCAAGCGTATAATAAAGAATTGTAATATTTAAAACATTTATTATCATTCATTCTGTATTATGCTATCTTATTTCTATTATTTAATGCCACATCAACCGCATATTTCGCATATATATTATATCGAATTTAATAATAATAAATAATAATAATAGTCGTTTATTACGATTCTGTCTCGGTAGGTACAGACATTGTTCTTATTTGTTACTCTTATATTTTAAGCATCCTTAAAATTAATAGTTTAAATAAAAGACTTCTATTTTCAATATTGTTTGTTTAAAATAATATACTGTTTCCGCTTTTTTTCTTTTGCTATTCACGGTGTCTCAGAGTATTCCATTGTAATATGCAATCTGCTCGCTGATTCCTTGGACATTTGTACAGTATATGTTCTTTGGTTTCAAGTTCATAATTATTGAATATGTCGTCGTTTTTGTTACTTAAATGAGCTTCTTCATTTCCAGCTAGTCTGAGCTGCGTTATGTTTCTTATTATGTTTATTGGCAGTTGAAATTGAATATATGTAGTCTTCACATTTATATGCCTGCAAATCCTTGATACTTTTGTACATCGGATTATAACTGGAATTTAAGATACTATGTTTGTCCTCTAGAATATATTTCTCCCTGATTTTCTTTAGGATGTTTGGTAAGTTCCCTCTTTGCTGATGGGTTGTATAATTTACTATAACCCATTTTATTAAATATATTTTTCATTTGTGTATACCAATTTCTTACGTTTTCACCTTTCTCAGCGCCGTCTCGTTTGAATATTTTCATTTTTGCTTTCCAGTTGTATATTTTTATCTTTATGAGTGGTTTCCAAAGTACTCCCACAGAGCAGTTTAACTTTTGCTAGGAACTGTTCGCAGGCCTTATTGAATGCCCCTAAGGACGTAAAAGTAACATCTAGATGCAGTAGATGTAGTATTTTAACACTTCTAATTCGTTCTCATTATATTTTAGCTTCATTTTCCTCTTTAGTTTGCCGGATTTGCAGAATACTATTATTTTATTTTTGTTGGTGTTGTCCTGGAGTTCGTTATATCGAATTTTACGATAGTGATTTTCGATATTTAGAGAATATTTAATCCTGACAATACAACGTAGGAATAATTCAATACGCAAATCTATATAGAACTGGTTCAATGATTGAATATTAAGGTCAAGTATTAGTCGCACATAGAAATCACTTGATAAAAATTTGCAACTTCAAGCCGTCAATTGTTCTGCTCTAGCAGTGATGACGCATCTTTTCCTTTGTCAAGCAATGGACGATCCAAGAAATCATCCCAAGCGTCGCAAACTATATATATTACGTATGTACGTATATACATGCCTGCATGCCATCGAGTAGTGTGCAATAAAAACGAATTTATGGTTATATTTAACTATACATGCTATGAGTCTTCCTTATTCCTTTGAATTTTTATGAATAACAATTCTAGTATATGATTTGTATAACACGTGTAGTAAATGGTAAAACTAGAAAAATATAACACACAAAAATATAAATATAACATTAAAAAAAGGATTGAAATAAATTTAAAGATGAACAATCGAATAGAATAATAAAATAGTCAAAATCGATTAAGATTCAAATTAGTTAAAATCTGGAACATAGATAAATGTTTGCGGTCAAAAGCCTGGATCGACTTTTAATAAAACAAATTAGAATTAGGTGATGTCATATATGCACTCTTACATTTACTGTTCTTGTCTAAATACATACTCTTGGCCCATTTAACAATAAAAAATGTTTGTTTATAAGCATAGAACGTCAACTACACGTTTATTGTAATTAATTAAAAATTATTGTAGTCAATCATAATTTCCTACACATGTACTGACGTCTATGGTGGCGACCTCTTGACACCTGAATCTCCTTTTCGATCGATTATAACGTTTTCTGCCAACATCTAATAATGGCGAAATGTTTCCAAAATGCCCAACATTAACTTTCTCCGCTCAAAACTTTCTTTGCTACTCTCAGGACCACTTCAACATCGCTTTCTCTCAGAGTCACGACGACATTTATTACGCTAAAAAGCGGAGAAACGCGATCCAATCGGATAAACTATTATCAAGCACTAACCTACGAGGTGAACTATTCCAAAAATAACCGATAAAATAAAAGTTTTTGTACGTTGCATTTTCAGAAACAAATATGATCGCCTTTAATATATGTATAATAATTCTATCGGAAAGCGAATTTATTCATGAAGAGATTAAAATATCATTATTATAATTACCATACAAGGTATTAAAAAAGTTGGGCGATATTCAAAAGATGTGAATCTAGACATAAGAACAACGGAGGAAGCTTATGTACATCATTTCTTAATGTTTAACATCTTATAAATATAATACTATACTGCAATATGATATTCATCTATGTTGCTATTGTCGCGCCGAAGTAAAGAAAAGCATAAATGGGAAAAAAGAGATCTATTAATATTATATTCATAAAGGATGATTCTGAACATTAAGACATCGTTGCAATGAAGTTACCATCACAGTAGAAGAAAATAGAAGTTTTTATTCTCACTTTATATGAAAGGCAACACAAATCACTGTATTCGGATTGAATACAATAGACATTATATTAGAATTCTAACATTAGATCTTGAATAAACGATAAGAGATTCGATTTATATAGATATTTCGTATTCTGAATTTTATTTCCTTTCGATATTCGAATTACGAAGCTCTTTGTATGATATAATTTTAATGAAATGTAACAAAATCATCCGGTCAAGGAGTTTCGGTAGTCATGCAGCATGCATCACTATGATGCTGAGATCTATACGCGTTTGACGTACCTCAACTAACCTACTTTCGTCCATGGCTTTGTATTCTTTCGGGGAGAATTCTTTCGGGAAAAATAATGCTTTAGGGTAGTGGTTCTCAACCGGGATAAAATAAAATATTTGAGGACGCATTAAATTTTGTATAAATTACATATATCGATAAACATAGAAAAAATGACATAGACATTTAGAAAATCTTGTAAAATTATAATAATTTTAGTAAGTAATTAATGGCTGTAGTGTACCCATAAAAGTGTTTCGGTGTATCCTCAGGAGTACAGATTGAGAACCACTGACCTAATCTATTAAATTTTTTATAATAAAATAGAAAAAATTACGTTAACTCATTGAATCTATCAAATTATCTATTCCAATTAATCTCTTTATCTTATGATTTTTTTTTTATTTGACAATAATATTGTTTCGCTTCTCGGAATACATGGCTATACATAACTTATGCATTAGGTTTCTTATAATAAAACGAAACAAATAGCCTCAAACAACTCTAAAATACTGAATGATCCCTTTATACATACTTTCAAAATCTAATTCATTTTTCTATATATGTATGAATTCACATCAATTTTAAAATGTTCAAAACACGTCTATTCGTATTAGACATTTTATCTAATCTACTATGTTTTTCACAATAAAATAGAAAAAATAACGTGAACTTACTGGGTCTTAACTGTCGAAAGGTCCATTCTTTTACTCTATATCGGACGTCATAAAAAGCGAGGTCCACCTCGGGCTTTCTGGGGAAAGAGTATTTATCTTCTACGAAATAACTGTCTTTCGCGGCAACTGTCACTCCGTGTACGTCATCGCGGCTGTTGTGTTCGACCTGACAGCAGCTTAACGACGATCGGGATGGAGAACAGTGGGCAGAAGTGGTCATCGTTCGATAAACTACGTTTGGGGTTTCTTTCCACGAGTGTCGCTGCGTTCGTTCTGACCACAATTCACGTCTGTAATCGCATGTCTAACACAGCACCAATGATTCTGTCCTTCTTCCCTCCCTTTCGATTGGTCGAGTCCCGATGGTTTTGATTTCCAACCGATTACTGTTCGCACATTATTAAGCCACGTGCTCTTCTGCAATAAGGTAAAACATACATAGGTATAATTAATACATTCGCATCATACTTATAATGACATTCTTTTAAATGATAACGTGAACAGATATAGGAAAACCAATCTAAACATGCAAATAAATTTAATAATTCATAATCCTTATCTTTTTCTTTGATCACTACAACTACCGATTTCTAACGGAGTAACATTTTTTAAACAATTTATTTTAGTATCAAATTGTTGTAGTTATACGAAAGTACGTATTATCAAACGATATGACAATTATAATGTACTTTGACCTTATTAATCAGTATGTAAATGATATAGTAAATTCAAGTGTGCAAATATTTTTTATAGTCACTATATTATACAGACAATAATAATTAGACTGCGGATGTTTATCCATCCATGTGATTATCTATTGTAAATTATCCATATTTTTGATAAAGTATAGTATCCGGATTACAAAATTTTTGATGCTGAATATATGCTCTGAGAGATACTTTAGAATGCTACAACCGAAAGTGAGGACATTTTTCATGGCAATGAGCAATTTTGAAAATTCGGCTTTATAAACATTTGGTTAACCGCGGTCTTAAGTATTAATTATAAAAATCTGCATAATATCATGTTCATATCGAGCGGTAAGCGGTAAGCGGCAAAGTTATGGCACAGCCAATGCCATAAAAATTCCAGAAAATAAAGGATAATCCAAATTTAATCCACTACAGAGTACGCTATAAAACAGGTTAAGGATATTAAATTGTAAAAAAAGAGTCGGTAAAATCCATAAGAACGTCATACATCAGCAGGCTGATTAAAATTTTTTGCGCCTTATTTATGTGAAAAAAGACCCTCATTTTTGAATTCAACGAACGGAAAAACAACTAAAAAGTATCATTCTAGTCGAATATGTCGCAGTCCTGGTACTATAACAAAGGGTTTATACGGTATAATAATACGGTATAATAATAATAGGGTTTTGTGACACTTTCGTTCTTTACATAGTACCTAAGTAAACATTTGTTTTGTCTATTAAATGTAATAATGAATGGTTTAGTTTAGGTATTTTTCTACGTTATGTGCATTCTGCACATTTTCGTATACTTAGATTTTCTATATATAGGTACATAATAACGTAAACAAACGTAAGAGAACCAATATGAAAATTTAACCTTTGGGCTATATTAATTTATTATAATAATATAAAAAAGATAATAATCAAACTGCCTATGTTTATGCACCTTCGTATTTCTATGCATATAATTATTTTTGTCGTATCTTTTTAATCTTGATTTACTGTTTACTGGAACTCTTTAGGAGAAATATATACTAAAGGTCGATAGTTTTGATTACTAATATATATGACTATACAAATATTTTAATTTTCTATCCCAACTTAATTTATTTGCTTATATTATCTTGAAAATATTATTACACTTTGAGGTTACGTAACGTTATAGAAGGTACGTCACCGATTCAGCTTTAAGGGAGTAATATGATTTCATCTGATGTAGTAATGAAAGTATCGTAAGACTAGAGGTCGCTGGTATTGGTGGCATAATACTTGTATATACGTATGTAAATGTATACTATGTGTATAATAAGCAGACTTGGAATCATAAGAAGATTGAGAAAATGTTTGTAAGGTGCACAACGTATCCTTGCAATTGAAATTCTAACCATAAACTTGTAACACGCTTAATGTTGCTAAAACGAACTATATATATCATCTTTTTTCGTTAAGTAATAAAACAATAGAAATAGTAATAAAAACTACAATATAAAATATAAACATAGTAAAGGTAAAATTAATAATAGAAATAATCTTTATAACATTGATTATTAACATTTCCAATGTTGACATGTAATAAGTTTTTTAGCAAATTACAATAAAATGCTTGTCAATCATAGTTAAGGTAATAAATATTTATCTTTGCGTGGTTTCCCCACGATTAGCAAGCTGGACATTAAGAAAAGTAAAAAAAGACATTAGAAGAAAATATAGAACCAGTGTAAATAAATCAAATGCATATGCAAATCGCTTGAGATATCTTCAACGGATACGTTGGTACTTAAGATTAAGATTACGTTGAAACTTAGACACAATACAACGGAAAATCCAACTACAGTACCATAGAAATGTTCTTGATTATTCGCTCGACGAAAATTTTATTTTTACAAATGAATATTTTAACTTCGTTTTATAGGAAATTGAAAACTTAAAAAATGTATAGAATGTACATAATGTGCAGCAATATATATAGAACACCTGAAATATAGTACCTGGTGTGATATTTATAGTATGAAAAAAATCTCCATTAAAATACCATTTGTTTAATTTTATTCTTTAATTTATGAAAATATGAAATTGTGTTCTTCTATAAAAGATAAAAACAACTTATGCTTTAGCCATATGCTTCTCATATAAAATATGTAAAGTATAATACTCGCTAAGAATAAAATAATCTAATCCAAAATTCTATTTTATTAATTTTATTTATAAAAACATGAAGTTACAGAAATAGTCTAGTCATCAACAGAAAGCTTTTTCATGAGATTATACGCGATCGAGACACGTCATTATCGGTTTCATCTTCCATACACGCTCCAGCCTACACACAAAAGAAGTGCTTATGGTGGGAGCGAGCAGCTGAAACGAGTGCGGATACTCAGTCGCTAAAAGAAACCTTCGAAGACAACATACTTAATACAAATCTACAATTTAAGTTTATTTGTAGATTTATCTATAAATGAGTATAACAATATAATATATATATATATATATATATATTTTGTACCATCCGTTGGTCTTGTATTTTTAATTTTCCAAATGATTTTTATAGATATAACGTAATTTATTGTCACAGGGTTAATGAAATCTTAACAATTACTATTATTATTATTAAAGATATATATTATATATATCTTTGTGTAGTAATTGTATTATAATTTTTATTATAATATATTTATTAAAATATATGTTTATTATAATACAAATCAAGGCTGAAAAGCGGGATTTAATAAGTGAATTAATTGCAATTTTTTCAGATTATAAATTCAAGGAGATAGAGAGAAAATGGGAGAAACTGATTACGATGATTTATTACTTGTAGTTGCGGATAAATGTCTCGAATAGAATACGTATATTGATTGTCCAGTAACGAGAAGAATAAATGACAAACGTCGCTGATTATGCGTTAAGGTTTGTTGTATTGTAATTATTGAAAAGCTGATACTTTCATCCTTTTTCCTTCTTTCTTTCGTTTTTAACGATTTGTATTATACATCAGTGTTAAGTCAAGTGTCAGTTCTTGTCCCAATTTCCAATTTTATATAAACAATACAAAGCTTATAATAAAATTTTGAAAATTTAATAAACAATAAGTAATTTCACCTTTATACCATAGTAATCTCCTCTTTCGAATTTTTTATGAAATATAAAAATAAAACAATGTTCGAGAAGTAACACGAATAGCATCAGAATTCATGAATTATTTCTACATAACTTCCGCTAATGTTGTCTTGACAATGAACGAGTTGACGTTGTAGTGACGCAGCGAAATGTTACTTTTATTCAGCAACCTGAACCTCATCGACTATCCATAGCTCAACTCTGTTAATCTATTCAGGACATTTGATTTATAATTTTTTTTATAGTCAATTCACATCATTTAACTCTATCGTATTCACATTATGATTACGAAAAGAAATTCCAAAAATTTACTAAACATGTTTTCTTCGTTTCGTATTTACTATTTCTTCTTTCATCTAGATTTAGTAATTTTATGAAGTTTGAAGAAATTGCAATATTTTATAGTACTATGACAAATTACTTTTTTCTCAAATTGTAAAACTTCTTTTCTTGCATACATTTTACAGCTTACTTTATCATTGGTTTAATAATAATGTTAATATATTTACATATATAATAAGTTTGTTTGATAATGTTGCATTTGCGCAATTTTTACACATTATTTCATTACTTTATTTTTAACAGATTAACATGGATGCCTTAACATTTTGCGTCTTTGATTTCTTTGCGAACGAAACATTCCTTATTGCGAGTAACTAAAAAGCAACGAAGACTGAAAGATAATCCTGAGCGAAGAAGTCATGAAACACGAAACACGAAAAGCATGCGATAAGAAACTTAAAAATTCACAGATAGCAAAAGTTACCACGTCTCGGATATCCTACACTACTCTCAGTTTGTTTAACCGAACACGTATTTTAAGCGATGAATATTATCAATTGCATTGAGGAAAATATATAAATTGCAATATTCGAAAATTATTGAATAATTATTGTAGAAATTATTTAGAATTATATATTTTAAAATTAAGAAATTGTAACTTCAAATAATCTAATGTAAAGTGTTAATGATCAAATCATTTAACATTATATAACCTAGCAACAAAAGAGAGTTAAAAGAACAAGTTATATTAAATGATCATATGATTAATATAAAAACCAATAAGCTTTTAGGAGTTCTTCGCTGTATATAAAATTATATAAATAAAAAATATATATATATCTTATTATATAATATAAGTTTAATTTATTGAAACTGATTATATACAGTATATATATACTATTATATATATGTTATATATACATATATATATATATATGGAACTGATTATATACAGTATATATATACACACACACTGTAATAGTACCTACAATTTTTTGCAAATATCTCGAAAACTAAACGAGACCGACAATTACACGTATAGAAAAAAATTGTTCAAACCTTGATTTCTATAACATATTAAAAAATTATTGAAATCGAGGAGAAGGGAACGATTCTACAAATTCATTGAAATATTAACAGACTGCAGAATTTGACGCAAATTGTACTTATTTTTTATGTTACATGTCTTCCATGTTTTATATATAAATAGATATGTTACATATCTTTATATGATTTGTATTCTGTTTACAGCAACGTATGATTCATAAATTATGATTCATAAATTATGATTCATGATATTTTTATATAATAATTGCCGTACAATCAGTTTATATCAAACATAACCGTCCAGAACAATTTGAATTCATAATATGTGTCATAAGAAACGTGCACAACAACAAAAATGAAATAAAAATGAATTTTATAGCGATCTTCACGCGATGAACAAATACTAGAAAATTTTAGCATTCGGAAAAAAAAGATCTTCGTTACGATACGACAGTAAAAATTTCAGAATTCCGTTAGATACATCTACAGGTGGAGCAAAAAAGATATCGGAGTATTAAAAACATTGTAAGAGAATGAACAAAGGAAATGAATACTAAGCAAGTAACAAATTAACGAATAGTATTGAAGATATTGCTAAAGAGATTTGTCAAGGATGTATCAATTATTGATAACCCTGTAATTGATAGAAGACTTCACGGTTATGTATCCTGGGGAAAACAGATTAATCACAGAAGCATAATGATCTTGAACTACAAGTTCTCTGATTCATATGTACATATAAAAGCACCCGGAGCCGAGGTCATTTATCTATAACTTCGTATCACGCTTATCTTGCTCGTATCGTATCCTGAATGAATACAGCCGAAACAAATTACTTCTCCATCTTTCAATGCACCCTCCTTTACGATTACAATCCTCTCCTAACAAAGATAGTATTCTGTCATTCGAAACAATAAAAAATTATTTGTTTTATTAAACAATTATTTGAAAGGAAATGGATTCAAATATTTTCATTGTCCTGTCTATAAAAGGCCAAGGATGGACATTCACTGCATACTCTGCATGACCATAACTACTCAGTGTTGAATATTTATTGTATACTATATGTGACTATAATTATCCAATGGTGAATGTTCAAGGAATCTTATCGTAACTATAGTTATTCAATGCTGAGCGTTTAACGAATATTATACGTGACAATAATCTCTCAGTGTTGAGCGTTATGAGTATACTATGCATAGCTATAAATATCTAACATAGAATATTGTCTGTGCCTGGCAATGTATAAACATCCCGCGTTAAGCGTTTAACGAATACTATGCTTCGTTATAGTCACTGAACGACAACTGTACTCTCAAACACTTCATCGCTAAATGTCCATTGTTCTCTATAGATGACTATAGCTACTTCAGTTGTTCAATATTGAGCGTTCGCTATAAATTACGCGTGACTACAACTATATTTGTTCAACATTTGACGATGAGGGTTGACTATACGTGACTATAACTATGTACTGATATTGAACTGTGTTACCGTTGAATGTATCATATTCACTGTATGCTGTACCTGACTATAAACGTCCAAGAGTAAACGTCCACTATATATGTTACTACGTGTGACTATAATCATTAAATTGTGCTGACTATGAATCACTTAATCACCGAGCGTTCGCTATGCTTTATGCCCTTGTTGAAACATTTATAATTCTGAAAAGTTAACTGAAAAGTTACAGTCCAACATTTTTTAATGATCTGCTCACACAAAAACCTTTTCTTTATATATGAATAAAAGTAACAAACATTTAACCCAGGTCTATATGTTATAATACTTTAGTGCTGTGATAGTAAAGATTAAGCATAATAGGAACTTCGAAATCGCTACATCACTGAACTATACGTAGAATCAGCATTGAAGCTTAAATCGAGGTCATTCCGGTGAACGGCCGCTTTAATGCGCACATTCGATTGATGCAATTGTTTTAAGAAGTAGAGACGATTGAAAATTACGAAAAGGATTTCGATATTCCGTGAAAAGGATGGAAAGTATCTATCTCATCCGTGAACAGATACTTGCGCAAAATAACATTCTGGTCGAGGTTTTGCAATCAACTTAGCAACTCCCCTTCAAAAATTACGAAAACTTATCTGGTAAATATACTCGTTGTGATAATGGTCCTAACGTCATTCTATTGCACGTACTATCGTAATAAACATAAATTTCTTACATAGCTTCTAATGTTACACTATTGAATTTCTCTCATCAAACTATTAGACATTGATTGAACAAGTTGAGGGACTTTCTAAAAAAGAAGATTTATAAATCAATAATAAATGTACTCACATACATACACAGTACTATACATAAATTTAAGATGGATTTTTCTCTTTGTATTCTAAAAAATGATATTTAAAAGAATTTTAACTGATATCGAATAGAAAAAGACAGTACGACAAATAAACGGTGTTTTAAATTTATATAATGTTAGTTAAGATTCTTTACAATATAGCTTTTGAGATGTAAGGTGAGAAATATATCTAACCTGAAACTTTTAAATACCATTATAGGTGCCAAGTCTGTTTTTTAATCAAATAGTAAAATTATTGTGGAATTTTCATTTAGTTTTCAAATATAAAAATAACAAAGTTCTTTAAAAGCTATGATTGTAACATGTAAATAATAAAAAACTAGAACTAAAATTACAATCTTTACTATAAAAACAATACAACTTACAATACGCTTACATTTTGTTTCATGAACTTTTTTCATAGAAAGCTTGTCATTTTCTATTTGTTTGAACTCTGGCTAGAAATGAATAGAGTTAAAAAGAAGAATCGCTTTCACTCTGTTTCCGGAGAAGAAAGCAAATCCTATTTCACATCATATTTTTAGAAAGTTTTACAGCGGTGCACGGTTGTTCTCGGTAAAATGGTAAAATGAAACGTCGACGACGTTCTTCGTTGTCCCCTGAATGCCCCGTGTTTTCACTTTAAAGAGTGCAATTAATATCATGGTTGTATTCGACGTATGGTAAATTGGTAATGACAAATAGAATGACGCGTCGCGTACCACGGTAACGAGTAATGTCATATCAATTAATTGATAGTGAAAATATTATATTACGTAAGTACTAGAATTTAACAGGATTCTTCTTTTTATTAACATTTATTATTTTTTTTCTTGGTATACAAATTAGTATCTATGAGTTGGTTACAAGAACATTAGGAATGTAATTATAAAGGAGAAAGATATCAACCTATTAGTATTCAATGTTTCTTAATATATGTAGATAAAAGAGATATCTGTATATATGCTAGTAAATTAGAGAAAACATCATTCTCTAAGACTTTTTAATATTTACGTAATATTTTTCTTTTTCTAATGTGCTTTAATTTTTATATTTTTGTGAAATTTTTAATATATTCGAATGTAATTACAATTTCTTTCCATTTCAAGTGGATTGTAATCACATCTATATGAAAATAATTGAACATGCCATAATGAATGTTAGTTATCAGTTTTTAATCTTAAAGTTAAGAAGTTGCTTATCAAGAATACGATTTAGATTAAGGTCGCTGTATGTCAAAAAGAAGATGAATGACGCCTTATGATCGACGAACTTGCTTCTAGTAAAATTTACTGACAAGTTTCTTACATTCTAACCGAATAGCATTACAGTGAAATCATACAACTATAAAAGATATTGATATCCCGTATCTTTTATAACATTCTATTTTTTCTCCTGGAAATGAGTCAAACATCATAAAACAGCCAGTCGAAAGCGCACTTTGAACAAATCGAATTTTTGACTTTTGTTTATTTACCAGTTATAGTCATAAGTAATAATTCTTGCAGAGTCATTATAGTTTCAAGCTATATATCACTCACGCGTTTCTTCATTGAATTGGAAATCGTGAAAGCAACAGGCCATGTGAAATATTTACTTCAGGCGTTATCGATCCCGCGATAGATAGTCCATGTTCAATTATTCTAATGTAATTCAGTGGCAATAAGCTATTTTAATTCGCCTACTATATGCGATTTCGTCAACATCGAATAATCGAGCGCGATTTCGTTAATATTCCTTAGTCTGCGCAATGTTATGTGACATGCGCTATTACGCTTTTCTTCTCCCGTCCTCCTTTGCGTACGGAAGCGAGACCAATACGAAGTTACGCAAACATTTCTAAACATTGTGAGATGGCAATATTTTTGTTAATTCACAGGAAAGTTCATGGAATCTTTTTATCGATAGTAATATAATATAATCTTGCAAAAGTTTCAGATCATGTTACATATTGAACATACTTTATATGAGATTATAGACTCGTATCTAGAAAATTATTTTAAAAAATATTTATTATTTTGATTTCTAATCTACAACAGTAGCGAATCAACAGTTTCTAATGCCACGTACTCTCTATAAATCCACTCAATATACATGTTAACGTAGAAATATTAGAAATACAGAATTAATAAAGTATATATTAAAGAAAGATTAAAAAATAAAATATATATTAGTAGAAATATAACGTAGAAAATACAAAAATATTCGTATACCTAAAAAGACACTTTTTATAGAAATAAAATCGTGCAAAATTTCACTGTAAAGTTAATACAAATTATGTTAAGACGCCTGAGAGCTTTTGGTTATTACTTTATATATTAGAAAATAAATATACGTATTATAGTCTCACATTGGAACTTAAATTACAATTCCAATAATATGTTTTTCACAAAAAAAACCTTGAGTCATTTACCTATTATTATATTCTACGAATCTCACAATGCAAAGTAATAATCTCGAGTTGATAGTGTTTTTATGTTATAATTATCAAACCGATTCCCCTATTTTGATAGTCTGTTTCACGTGGGAGTATAGTTGTCACGTTGGCAACTATGTCGGCGTAAAAAAACACATGTGCTACAATTATAGACAGTCGTGCTTCTATTTAACAAAAAACAGTATTTAACAAATAAAAGTATGTATTGTACTCGTATTTGTTTTTTCTTATTTTGCCGTATGAATTTTTATTATTTTAATATTATTCGTCTCCTTTATTGTTCACGTTTCAAACATTCAGTTTAGTTTAATCTTCGTTTCATTTTAGTTTCATATTGTTAATGCCATATGATTGTTCAAAATAATTGAAAATAAGTATCACAAGTTTTATTTACATACTTGCTAATTTCAGGAACGAAATATTCACGTTCTTTAGATTCCAGAAATAAAAGAATAGGAAAATCGAAAAAGGATTAAGAAAATATACATATAAGCCTCACAGAAGGTACTTGATTAACTCTATAAATTGAAAAGTAGAAAAAAGTGATGATGTTGCACACGCTATTTGTTAAATTTACCTTGGAATTTGCTATTAATATTTTTTTATTTGGTAATAAATGAACTTACGGAAGTAATTTGTTTTTAAAAAATTAAACATTAATCTTGTACTTAATTATGAAATCAAACTAAGAGATTAATAACAAAGAAAGGGGCTCATATAACAATCTCCTAGCTTTATTTTTTTCAAAAATAGCATAGCTTTATTTTAATTTGTTCTACTGCATTGCATCAACTTTCACGTGAATTTTTATTTCGTTCGCGACTGGTATTTTTCGTGCGTTATGCGTTGTTCGTAAATTGTCAGAAGCATATTTAAAATCCATGTACATATAACCGTGCACATCGATCTCACACAGCCCAACCTTCGGGTATAAGTTCGCCTACGTTTTCTTATCCTTCCAGTGTTGTCACACATTGGATCACGGCCTTGTGTTACAACCCTAACCTCGTCATAGTCTACTTTAAATACATACGGTACGCGCCATAGTAAGAGTAGATATGGCAACAGTGCCAGGTCTGTCACCACCATGTAAACATAACCTAGGTAGTATGATACCTTGACAAGTATTTTACGATTTTATGAAATGTTTGTGGTAATATATGTTGTCAAGATAACTAATATTAAATAGTGAAATAGGATGCGGTAAAACTATTACTATATGCTATTAACTATTGCTATAAGATAAATAATATTAAATAGCGAAACAGGATGCAGTAAAACTATTACTATATGTAATGTAATAGAATACACATTCCTAACCTATGAGAATTCCAGATCAGGTGAATATTATAGAAGGAGTCCTGATTCAAAAAAGGTTAGAAAACGCTATACTAGAATGTGCTACAAAAGCTGCTAGACACCCACTTTTAGTTAATATTTCAATAACAAAACATATCTTCCTGTTATCGTTAAATATTACGTTATACGTATTAGCGATAAAAAACAGTTATGTTGGTAAACAACAAAGATAATCTGGGTACATATTTCTCATAGAAATTTGATGATTTAACGACACAACGATCTTTCCTATCACTCGTATATTTCGAAATTTTAAGATTATCTTGAATTTTTTAGTTACATTTTTTCGCAACAAACGTTGCGAATTACATCACAACAATTGTTTTATGCATTAAAATGGTTATTGAGCGATTTTTAAAGCAATTTTATTAATTAGTACAATTCCATACACATTATCAGTGCATTATAAATGGTGTCCTTAAATGAATGGTATATTTGAGGAGGAAGTTATTCACGTTTAAATAGTCACTTTTAGAAGTGTAATTAGAATTCATATAGACACATAAATCTCTAAATTTACAAGATTAAAAGATATTAAATAAAATACCTATAGTTTTCAACAGCTCAAACGTAATTTATACGTATATTCATTAAGATATCGTAGATTTGTAACTAAAATTACTTAAAACGATATTAAGCGAAAATTAAATCGGCTACTAACTTCAATGTTTCGCATAATTCTGCATCTTCTTTAATTAATTAATAAACCAGTACGCAATTAAGTTTCTTCTAAATTCGACCTTCTAAGATTCCGGTCTCATTAACACGTTACTTGCCAGACCGATCTTTGGTTATTTTCCGTTCAGACGTTGGGCATATATACTACACGTTACTACGAATAATAGTTTTGTTTATGCCACACAATTTTTTTAATAGTGCAAACAACATAATTATCAAGAAAAAAGTGTATTGTCTAAAATGTATTAGACATCAAAGCAACAAACTTAATTTTTAAGGAATTGTTTTAACAAACACATGGTTGAACATTTGCTCTACCAAAATTCCAAATGGCTTAAATGGAAAGTTCAGCGTGGGGAGGATACGCTCCATGCGGAACGGAACGTGTTAAATGTTATCCTTTCATTCCTAATCAACTATCAATAATACGACACCGGAAGGGCAATGAACCATTTTTCATAGGAGTTATGAGATTCAGTAGGTAACCTAGAATTAACAAGCAGAAAGATTATAATAAACAACTGATCACTATATAGTTTAAAATATAATTTCGGAATAAAGATGTTTGAAAACTAAAAATTTGAAAAATTTATATCTGAAATTGCAAAATATTTTGTCTCAATATGAATCTATTTATTATCTACATTGTACTTTATTATTACTGGAAAGACAATTAGGATACCTTAGATTCGTAGAATTTTCAGGACTTCATTTCGACTAACTTATGAAATAGTAATGAGCTTTCCTTATAAAGATTTATGTTTTCATGTATATAATTCGCGATGGACACACGTTTGACCGTTTGACATAAAATTTCATAAGTGGCGAAAAATTTAATTTTCATGAAGATCCGACATATATATGATATGCGCATGCGCGTCTCATGCACCGTGGCGCAAGAAAATTTTCACGATTTTTTTGATTTCTTTATTTCAATCGCACAAAAATAATATGGTCATGGTTTCAATAATAAAAATTAAAATGAAACGTTCCGAATTTCACATTTGGGGAAAAGAAAAATTGTATTAACCAATCTTAAAAATGTATATATTAGGTAACTTAAATTTCGTAAGGATAGTTTCACGGCATTTTGTAACATCATTTTCACACTGTACACTATTATAGTATATAAAGTAGCTACAAAAGTATTTCTGCACCACTGCATTTATTATATTTATGTACTATCTAATTAGATCCAACTATAATCTCTGTATCATTTAGTAATACTTACAAAAAATTGATATTTTGGGAATTAAATGTAGTACAAAATAGAAAAACGCTTTTTTGGAAAATAAGAATATGCACACTTTATAGCCACTGTATACATATGTGCATTTTTCGTATTACTTTCTTTAAAATTATTTCATGTCCGTTTCAGAGGAAACTATAGTGATATTTCAAATCTATTTCTATTTCTGGAAGCTCAGCTTGATTATTCCAAGTTAATTGTTTCCATCATTTTTCATTAATTATAAATTGTATCAGATGGTTATATTGCAATTGTATCAGACGATGATATATAATATGCGTATATATACACACTGTCATTGTTCATAAAATCAGCAATAATCATGGTAACGAAGAACAAGACAAGACAAGAGAAATACCTATGTCAAATGCAAAGAAAGCTTTAAGTATACAGTACATAATGTATACTCTATGTATACTACTACTATACTATACTTTATAATATACTCTATGTGTATTACTATATAATGTATACTACACGTATACTACTACATGTATACTATATATAATGTAAATATATATTCCATACATGATTATTACGATGATTAACTCAGGTCACGTCCAAGATCAATATTGAATTTAATAAGAGTTGAACTCGGATAAAGATTTTTATTGCATTAGTAGGAAAAGTAAATAAAGATATCTTATGAAGAAAAATATCGATTATTAAAAATTTCATATGTTGGTATATGTTGGTACAACCAATAGTGCCAACAATACAAGCTAAATACAAAAATCATAATTCAAATAATTGAATATAGTAAGATATATTAGAGTAAGATATATTTGTCACAAAATTTCAATTTAAAATTGTATTTCATAACTTAATTCTCTTGATCCTAATTTATAATTATTTTATGAAAAAATATTTTATCATTAATAATATTTTTAATGTCGTTAGAATAATATTGTTGTTAAATGCAATCATATAATGTACAAAGAAGAGCTCATTAGTATGGTTATTGAATAGTTCAGTTTTGTCTTAACGATTCAATAAAATCGATACTAACAGGTCTAGACCTGAAAACCGTGACTTTGCCACGGTTTATCACGTAATTGGTGAAACGCGGTCGTAGAAACTGCCAAGGTGCACTCGTAACTGTCTTTTTAGTATATATACTTTACCTATCAGTGTTTACACATACAAATATGAGCCTCTGCACTACGTTTCTACAAGAATATACTTACAATATATATACTATCGGAAACAAAAATAACTAAACAAGTAATGGAAGTAAGTATATATGTGTATACTTAGATATCAGTGAAGTTTAATCTAACCAATACTAGCATTACATCTTAAAGTTTTATGTATACCGTTATATTACATAGATTATTTAGTAAATAATTGAAATTAACCTTTACATTTTGTATAAATAAGCGGTATTTAACAGAACTTTATCGATTCCTATTTCCTTCGTCCACTTATTTTTGCATCCTACTGTATGTCAATCACTATTCAAGATTTTCAATTGCGAAGATTAATGGAATACATATATATGTATATATACTCGACGCCATGCATGTATATTCTATTCACATTTTATTGAATATCGTCTCATAAACACGCTTCTAGACAATAACCACTATAAGAGCGAGCTCATTTACTTCAAAAATTACCAACGTTGCATTGATCGATCAAGCCTATAAATAAAACCACCTACTTGTATGAATATACAACTCGAAGTATGAGTGTACATATACTACACAATCTAACCTGATTTCGATTACTAGTGAATTTTTACAGAAATGTTTCAAGCTATCAAGCTATCAAGAATTTTAGATCTATCAACTATATTATATGCTTAGGAATGTAGGAAACATAGAGATGTAACATAACGTGAGGGGAAGCCATGTTGGACGCTCATTTCGATTAACTGAAGTAAATTGTTTTTAATTTTTATTCGGGATTATTTAGAATTTACAATAATACATACATAATTGTATATATTACTTGTTACAGTATGTATATATTGTTATATGTATATATACTTGTCATAAGACAGTGACAGTCAATATTAATTATAAGCTTTATTCAAATTCATTGCTTTGTCAAGCATTTGATTAACTATCATCTCAACAGCAATTGCAAAGTGTATGTATGTGTTACATACTGTTTATTATATAAATTATTTCTTATCAAATTATCGTTTTCCTAGTTCCCACAAATAATCATTTTCTCAATATGAAGTTAGATATTTACGTCTTCAAATCTGTCACACTCTTTAGTCACACTCTTTATAATAAAATATTTCGTATAGATTCGTATAAATCCTTTTCCTAATTTCTAATATAAATTCTACTAATTGATAAAATTCATAAATAATTATATTTTTCTAAGATAAAGAATATTAGACATCTATATTAATTTGTGATAAAACAATTTCATAATAGATAATAAACGCATGCGTGAAAACGCGACCAATCAAATTTGGGTATAATTACACTACATCTCTATATTCCTAGATAAGCAACATGATATATATACATACAGTAAAACTGAAAGAAAAGATATTAAGGAGGAAGAGAAAACGTTATTGTAAAAGCTAAGAGAAAACAGATCCCTAACACTTCGATCCGCTTTTAAAACGAATGACAGATTCACATGCGCACATCAGTCTATTTTCACAGCTTAGATTTTATTAAAGAAATAATGTTAAGTCACAATTTCGTCACAAGCAACGACAACCAAAAATGAATGTTGACACATTTATATTGTTAAGATTGATTATTAATTAATCTTACCGTATTGTTATAGGAATCGTCGAAGCGTAGGATTGAAATATAAAATTGATTTTGGGATGAACTATGTATGATGTATGTTGAGAACGAATAACATGAAATTTGGCTGACAATGAACAAACAAAACAACCAAAACACCCGAACGTTCGCAGAAGACTGACTATGTCGTTGCCGTTATGTTACGACGTGCTCTCTCAATTTATTTCTTTCTCTGTCCCTTCTGCACGCAAGCGTACAGCACCGCATGACTTACAAATCGTCGATTGGCGCATGTTATTTGAATGTCTTATAATTAGACCACAACTTTTATGCATTTTTATATTTTTATGAACATAATTAAAGAAATGGAATTTAAATAGAAATTTGTTTAATCTACCAAATATTGTAGTAAATACTTTATTTTGGATATTTTATATATTTTTGTATATTATATGCGTTTATATTTATGTCCTATCAAATTTCCTATAAATGCATAAAAATCCGCAATGTACCCCCATAATTCTATACGAGCCGCAGTTTTATAACTTTTCTATGAAAAAATATATATATATATATATATGTTAATTTTATTTATAATCTTTTTATATTATATACTATAAAATTGTTCATGTTAAATATTAACACTAGAAAGACCATTCAAACCATTCTGACAGGTGAATAAATTGGCAAAAATTTGTAATTCTTGCTAATAAATATAATTACTCGTAAAATTATATTTTTAACAGTAAAGCAATATACATTAATTAGACTAACATATATAAACTAAAGAAAAAATTCGTAATTATCCATTATTATATATTGTAAATAAATATTTACAATTCTGGAAAAATTAACTAAATTGTATAGGTATGTACATAAATTAAAATTAAAAAGAACAATTGAATATTTATAAAAGGTGGGAAACTAATATTGGATATATGATAATAATGATAAGTGATAGTTTTTGATGTGAAAGATTATGAATTATTTAAATTCGGTATTAAAGAAAAGTTTCAATTTATTTCCTAATATATCCGTCTACAGCAGCACTATATAATTCAGTGATATAATTTCTCTACCTCTAAGATTGCAGGCAAGACATAGCAGAAATCTGATATACCATGCTATGTTATACTCTAAAGTCATTAATTAGATAACTCACTGTAAGATAGATCTCACCACGATTGTGAATTTCACATTATATCTGCGATTTGCTATGGCGAATATATGTAAAAATTATATTCAACTTGAGTGATTCGATTCTTGATATCGATAAAAATGGATTTGGCATTTAACAGAATATCCTGCATGCTCTGTAATATCGATTAATCAGGGTTTTTATTACGCCCCCTACAATTTATAACATGGCGCGAGTGTAATTAGTCCTTTTGAATGCACTCTGTTTATTTAAACAAAATTTTAATTAATGCTCGATTAAATAAACTTCTGGCCATTGAGTTGATTTATCTGGGCATGAAATACTATTATGTGGATGAGAAATCGTAAGTAGTAAGGACATAAGTATTTGTCCCACGGTAAATTCAAATAAATGGAATTCTACCGCTATAAGTTACAATCTAATACCACAGAAATGTAAATTTTGTTTTAGCTTATAAAAAATAGAAAATTATAACAACGATGATTATAATAAATTGCAGGCATAAATTTACAATGAAAATTGGAAAATTATTAAATTTGATTGCGTTATAATGGAAAAATCATTTTTTATAACATCGGCAAAGACCGTTGATTATCGGACAACCTTGCCAAGGGTATGTCACCTTGTATTTAAGGAGCATTAAACTTGGGAGCGAACTGAAATAAAATTGGGCCTTTGTACAGTGCGGATCGAAAAAAAATATATACCGTTAATATAAAACATGTAAACCACTAATTGAAAACAATTCTACTGTTAACTCATAATAATATGTCATTAATATCTCTTTGTATCCACATCTGTACTATTGCTAATTTTCGAAACTGTTGATAAATTCGCAAAGCTACTTGATAAGTTCCCTAAACTATACAATTCGCGTTACATACATTTTCTCTTAAAGATGGATTATCTATATCACTGAACATTTTTCAAGCAACAAAATCGTTTGTTTTTGTTATCATTTTCGTTCGGTCACATGATTTTTGACGTTACAACGCAACCTATACTTATGTATGCGCATCATTATTTCGAACATGGCCGCGGTAGAGTACGAAACGAAAGACAATACTTCGACCGACTTGTCGGACACATCGGTATTGTCGGATGAAACGGTGAAAACGATCGAGAAACATAAAACGTCGGGAATACCCTTGCAATCGTCTTGGACATTTTGGTTGGACAAGTAAGAAGACTAAATTACTTACAATTTTGTAAATTTACTGATCCAATGTAGAGTATATTATTGCAGTGCGTATATAATTTCTTTTTGGTTTCATTTTTATGAGACATTAAGAAAATATATCGGAGTAATGTTTACTTTTTTTAATATCGTAAAATTATTATAGATGATGGAAAAACTAGTTAGACGTACAAGAAAACAATGTAACGATGTGAAATAGTATTAGGTGGTATTAGTATCGTTTCATCTTTATTTATAACCTATATCACTATACGTCAATCTATATAGGATTTTTATGATAAAACTGCAGTTTAATATGATTTAATATATATTCAACAATAATTGTATCTCATGTTAGTGTTTTATTATATTAATTCAGGAAACAGTTTTTGTTGTTTTGTAGATATTTGGTTAGGAAGATGGAATTGTTTGTATTGTATAAAGTGTATGTAATGTACAATATGATATATTTAAATGAATAATTTCCTTATATATCTTCCTTTATTGTATGTATATTTTAAATAATATTTTCTTTGGTCTTTTGTTATATTACAAAAAGAAATGTAATAAAACATAATCCTGAAAAAATTGAATCATTGTTTGCTCATAGTGTATATAGAAAGTTCTAAAGAGTTGGTAAAATTGACAGAGCTATTTCTGGCACAACTGTCGAAGAATATAAAGAAAATTTAACGAAGATTTATACTGTGAACACTGTGCAAAGTTTTTGGGCTGTTTTCAACAATATACCAAATGCTAGTGCTGTACAAGTAAGTATATTTTATAATATGTTGGTTAATATTGATATAAACATGAATAAATTGTTTCTACAATAGGTCAGATATAGTTACCATTTAATGAGAGATGAAAGATATCCATTATGGGAGGAACCAGTCAATCAAAATGGTGGAACATGGAGATTAAAGTGCCATAAATCTGATACTGTAGGTATTCGAATTGTCATTGTTATTTAACACATGTATATTAATAACAATAATTTCAGGAAAAAATATGGAAAGAAATAGTGCTTGCAGCTATTGGAGAACAATTTACTGATTGCGTTGCAGAAGGTGATGAAGTTTGTGGAGTAACTGTATCTATTAGGGAGAGAGAAGATCTTGTCCAAGTAATGACTTAGACAAAGTAAAAACTAGTTGAACTAAAGTCATATGCTACAACACTATGCTACAAAATTTTCCTCCCTTCTTTCCAGATATGGAATGCAAATGCTAAATTAGCATCAAAAGCTACAGTTTTAAACAAAGTTCATTCTCTCTTACCTAATGTAAACTTCTCTGAATTTTATAAACGTAAGCTTGCTAGGATTATATTTTTATATGTCTTTGTTTTTTATTCTGTTCTGTGATATTTGTATTTTATAGCACATCAATCACATCATGCCTATGGCCGTCGTTGAAGAAGTGTTAGTGTTATTAAAATGTTAATATGTAATAATAAATGTTAATATAGGAATGCGAATGCAGATTCTAATTATATAAGAAAATTTCTATACGTTTACTTTACTATAAAAGTTATATAGATTTTTAATTTGTTGATATTGAATTGTTTATTAACGTTAGTTAAGTATGTAAATCATTTATAAGCGTACAAATATCGCTGAAATTGTAACATTAAATTGTCAAATATATTTTTATATTTAGAAATATATTTCTGACTGTTTTATATTTATATAATAATGCAAATTATTTTGTATTATCCAAAAATTTTCCATTAAGTATCTTTTTTCATTTGCCTTGTATAAAATGCCTTTATTTCATTATCTATAATAAATTTTTGTACGATTTATTTGATTCATCTTGAAATATTCATCACTGACATATGAAGATAATTTATAGTAATAAATATTAATTTAATAATAATGACACAGTATAAAAACAACCGCATTTATAGTATTTCAATAAAATAGGTGTAGGTATGCGACCCTTTTCGTATTCCGCTATACCGACAAAAAGAAGAGATGGTGACAAGCAACTTCTTTCACATACTTTTAAAAGCAGATATTTGAATCTCTAATTATACGTCTATAAAGACGATTCGTTGCCCGGCAAAACGGCGCCAGTTTAACTTTTTACTGCTTTTCAATATTCCTCGTATTGACGTCAGTGAACGAATACCTCGAAAATTAAGAAGTTTATTCGTATACGAAACTCCATTAAACTAGTTTTAAATTGCATTTAAATTATGTCCCACACGAAGATGTTTCACCGTTTACATCACCCATGTATTCCCCAATCTTCAAAAAATATGCAAATCAATTATAGGCTTCTGTATTCTCTGTCAAAAATTTTACTTCGTATTTTTTCAAAATTATGTAATACGAGTCTTTCTCCATTTTTTTACGTAAACTTTCTATCATTTTTAAACTATAAATTTTTAAATTTAACTATTAAACTAAACTCTAATATAATTTTTAAATTTTTGAATTTAAGTATTGGACCAGTTTTAATTTTTAAATTTAAAATAATATTCTATATAAAATATTTAAACTTTTAACATAATTTTTAAACTAATATAGTTTTTAAATTTCTAATTATTTAATTAATAGACTAGTATGTTTAAAATTTTTTAATTTGATTTTTGAACTAACATAGCTTTTAAATTTAATTATTAAACTAATACAATTTTTAAACTAAATATTAAGAGAAATGCGTTACGATACAATATTTGTTTAAACTTTATCAATAACTTTTTATAGTAATTTATTCACAAAAAATGCAACAGCACCAACACGTCCTTGTAAATAGCTTTACGGATACATTCAAGTAAGTAGTATAATGCATGTATGTACATAGCCAAGATTAATAAGGTTGCGTTAATGTCAGGAAGACGAAAATAAAAACCACTGAACTTAGACGTGTGTTATCAAAAACATAAGTCATCATATGCAATTATTTGCAAAATACGAATTCCGTAACAAAAAATTCTTTCAATCTTGTACATTTCACCTTTCGAAATTGAAAATGTGAATAAAATTATTATATTACTTTTATTCGGTATCTCTCGTTCGACTAAAATGCTATTTGGCATCAGTCAGTAAAATCTCAGGTTAAAACGAAAACTTGGAATTTCCTGAATTCGGAATAACGCTGTCAATAAGATTTGCGTAGGTTTGTACACGTGACCAGACGTACTGTTATATGTCTTTGGAATTCAAAACTTGTGAAATTTATTGCACTCATATGCAAAACCGTTCGATAGGTAGATCCGGCATTTATTTTCGCGCTATCAGTAACTCTTCATTGGCATTATTGATATTGGGCCAATGGAGATCATGACAATTTAGAATCAGATTACTTAATTTTTAATTTTTAATTTAATCTATTTTAATTACTAATCTCTATCGTTAGAAATGTACAATACAAAATAAAATTAAATATTCAATAGAGTAGTGATCTAAATTATTATAGTCATAAATAATTCAATACTATTTAAAAGTTAATACAATGGGAGAATTAATTATCTCATATAGATAAAGATGACAGAGTAAGAAAATTTGTTTCATATAAAGTTCTTAATCGATGTTGATTTTCCTCTAAAAATCAACATTATATTAACTCGTTTCATTTACAATCTTTTTCCAGCCAATTTACATTGTTGAATTTTGACTTTTACACAGTGTGATTATGAAAGGAAATTCCAAGAATTTAATTATGACCTTTTACGTCATAATTTCTTCTTTCATCTGGGTCCTAGAATTTTATAAAATTAGTCGATGGTTTCAAGAAATTCCTTTGATAACCTATCTTTCTTCTTACTTAATCATAGAAATTCTTTTGCACCTCTGATTTATGTAGTGGAATTTTGTAAAGTGTCTATTATTCTAATGCATTTTTTCTATCTTGGAAAGGTAATATTTTCGTAAGATATTTATATATATTTTATGCGTTATTTTATCTATTTTAATCTTTAACTTCATTGCTATAAACCAATATACAATACACTACATTTCGTTATAATAGTTGATTAAAATTGATATTTCATTATAATCAGCCAGTAATAAATTATCCTTCACGAAACGACGTAGAAATAACGTACATAGTTAATTTACAAATAGTTAAATTAACTTTATTCAACAGATTATCATACGCATCTACACATTAGCATAAGGTATTTTGTATTATGAAAAAGGTTAGACTATTCGTAAATAAAGAATACATTATCCAATTCAAATTGGGGAGAACTAGATTTTTCTCATACACGAAATGACGATAGATAAATTATTTCTGTGTGTATGTAATAGTAATTTTATTTCAAGATAAATTATTGGCCAGGTATCTGCGACAACCTTTAGAGGCCGAAGAAGGAATTCTCATAAAAAAATGTAATTGTATCCCAATGATGAGCCTGCAGATCTTAGCATGATAAATTTAACTCATTCTCTAACAAATCGCCATATCGAAAAGACGTGGCAATCCTCAGGAATTTTCAGCTATAAGGCTTCTACACTCATTAATCAATCCTAATATTGTTCCATATATAGTAGTAGTAGTAGTAATTCTGCATTCCTTAGAGGCGCCACATTCTCGCATCACTCAGCGCGCCAAAAAATTCACGCATAATCATTTCAACTCGCTGACACCGTTACCGGCAACAAATCGTAACTCATTTAACTCTCTCCGGCTTCATTTCGATATACTGCGCCATTAAATCGTTGCATACTCATCTTTTTTTCTTATGAATTAATATTGTTTTTATACATTTGTAAGACGCGGCAAATATTTTCGTGGCGCCACATTATTAACCCATGAGGCTACGTTAGTCGAAATATCAATGTTTATTAGTTCTTTTTGTTTATGGAATATTTTTTATAGGATTAAAAAAATGGGAAATTTTTCCTTGCATCCTGGTTGAAATAATCTCTTAATATTTAATAATTCTACAATTATTATAAATACAATTTTAGATTATTTAAAGGATTCAATTTAATACTTTAATATAATATTAAAATAACTTTAATATAAAAATGATTTGTTAAATACGTGATTTTTTAGGTATTTTATGTTTCATCTACCTCGGTTTGGAAAAACGTAATTTTATTTTACATTAATACAAATACTTGAAATTCACACCAGAAATTTTTAAAAAGAGTGAAACATCCTGTAACTATTATGTCAACCGGAACAAATTCTGCACCTCGCTATCTCGGATGACGATCGTTGTGATGAAAAGCGGAAGCGATTTCCATAATCTTGCATTACGATATTCATTTCACGATTGACAATCGTCCTACATTCCATTTTGACACAACTGACAATAAATAATAAAAACAAACAATAAAAATAAAATGATATTTTTTGTGTTAATTTATTTATTAATATTTACAAAATTGTTTTAGAATAACAGATAAAATATTCATTGTACAAAGCGGATTCACTGTTTTCTTCTTTTCTATAACAAAACAAGTGAAGTATACATTTTTATTCGATCAATTTAACATCTAAATGGGAAATAAAAGCAAGATGCACTTGTAACAACTACAAGTAATTCATAGTTCGCGAACCAAGAAAAACGGTTGTCAAGCTTCACTGCTCAGTTTTGTGAAAAAGTTAAATTGTTGGAGGGGCAACATTTTTATCTAACATACTATACATATATTTACATATTAAAAATACTAAAACACACATTTATATAAACGAGTATGAAGTTTCATAAGTTTAAATAAATCAAACAATGAATATAAATTAACTGCTTTTTACATAGTAATGTAAGTTTCATAAGTTTAAATAAATCAAATAATGAATATAAATTAACTACTTTTTACATAGTAATGCTCAAAATGTTTTAATCATACCACCTTTTAATTACAAATGTTACATTATAATAACTTAATTAATGAATTTTCTTGCTAACGTAAAATAGTAATAAGCAAAACATGTTGATTATGTGGAGTAGGAGATCACTGCAAAGTTGAAAGACAAACAAAAATAAAGAATATATGTATATTAGTTATGTTGAGTAAAATAACTTTGTAACTTATTCTATAATTCTCTTATCTTATCTTACCTTCTCATCATCATGCAACGTACATGTTCTAGATTTACCTTCATTAGATTTTCGTTTTTAGCATCTTAATGCATTTTTCATATAGCTAAGAGAAACATAACCTTAGGAGACCGTAATTGATAAGAATACAGTTGATCAATTAAAAATTAATCAGAATTTATCATGGACTTCTTTTACTCCCTTACTCTATATAACGTAGTAAGGAAGTTTCTTAGGTTCACGAGATTTTCATGGATGAAAATCATAGACAAATTGTGCACGTGCAATCATGTTGGATCATATGTCATGAATGCCACAATCAATAGATTTGGAAAGTAGAATGACTCATTCAGTCAACGAATCTCCATATACGATTTTTCTAAGGTCATTCATTTTCAAGTAAATTGTTTTTCACAATCAATTGTTTTTACGCTGATTTATCGATCGAAAATATATTACAATTACATTCATGAAATTGTACAGCAGTGATTTTCAACCATAAAGAATAAACCATTGAACTTTTGTACGTGCATAATTTTATTAAATAAAACAAAATTTATTAAATAAAACAAGAATGAGCTTCATAGAATAATAAACTCAATATTTTGTGTTTATATAATATTCTTTTATTAATCATAGTCATGGAGTATAATTAGAAAATTTGGTTGTTAAACTTTAGAGTATCATTTATATTATAGGTTATGTTTTTCGATATATAGGAAAATGATCGAAATCGATTCTTAATAAAATTGACAAACTCAAAATCATGGTAATATAAATTAAGATTAAGATTTTAAGAATTTGAATTCACACAATCCTATATATATGTTAATTTTTAAACGTATTATATCTTTAGTTTTGTACTTAATTAAATTATGTTATAATTTTATTTACTGTTACGACGAGTTTTCATGAGTTGTAAAAATATAAATTTTTATAATAATAAATGCAGAATGTCGTTTTATAAAAATTAATAGTGGACTGATTTGTGTTATAATTTTCATCTCCCAAATTCATAAAGAATAATTTGAGAACCACTGTTGTAGATCTATTCTTATAGGTTCCGAATGACATAATAGTTGGATGACTGCATGCTGACTGTTAAATGTGCAGCAAACCTACGAGATAGTCGAGATTACCTGGAATGACGCTGGTTATAGTAATTGACTTAAACAGACGACCATTCGCATTGTCTGTATTTAGCTGCACGAATAATACAAAATACGTACAGGGCCCCTTATTCGTCAACGTACGCTTGCATCGACAATATGTGCGTGAAAGTATGTTTGTGGTACATATTTCAATTCTCACATTCGCTATTATCATAAAAAAGATTCATCGCCAATTTTTCTTTTGAAGTTTTCATAAAGATATCTAAATTTCTCATCATCTTAAATGAAAGCTTATAGAAATCATTTTCAGCATTAGTAGCGTAATTGTACAGACTTGAACAATATACTAGATTATGGATTTTTATACACTTTTATATACATCTTTATTAACATAAGTTACCCATTCAGGGATACATGTAACAACTATGTACTTCATTTTAAATATTTCTTATGTTTTTAGATATTATGTGCATTTTGTACATTTTTATACTTTTAAAGATCTTATAAATGCATGTATATTCGCAATCTAAATATTACTATAAAAAGCATACTAATATATACTATACCTGTAAGAAAATATAGCTAAAAAGTATCAAAAACTCATATATCTTTCTTATTGCTATTAAAAGGTTATAATTGGTACTCTTAATATTCCATCCACGTGTCTTCCCAACGTGCTCGAGTAGATACAAATAGTATAATCATTTTTAATATTTCATACATCATCTGTCCTACATAGAAAATCAATTTGTACTTCCAGATTCGCAAATTGTTAATTAAGTGACGGAACGTCATAAGCTGAAATGTTATTGTTCTATATTATTGCCCTCTAGTAATAGAATATATTTCTATGATGTAAATAAAAAATCATTTTATTTAAATTACACTTCTTTTTGTGTGGAAATTCCAAAAAATTGCGATGTGAGTGACTGGAAACATTTCTAGGCGAATATTAATTTATAGTTCGATTATTGACCTACGTCACGTACATCTTTAAGCAGTCATAAACTTTTATACGAAAATAAATCATATACGTATATGTATTCACACTGAAATAAATCATAGTAAATATTTTGAAAAACACACCATGAATGCGATACAGAAAATCACGTATTTACAATTATATTTCATTTTGAACAATATTTATCTTTTAATATTTGTATTGTACTTTCATTCTTTTATATGTGGAAATTCAATAATAGTAATTTTTGGCGAATAGAGTTAGGATCTTGAAGAATGTGATTCTAAGGGCTTATTGTTAAAGTAGCTGGAGGAACCTGATAAGCAAGAGTGGATCCTTTCATGACAGTGAGCACCACGGACTTCCTCTTACATTTAAACTCGTTTTCAATTGATTTTCTCTGTGTCTACAATTTTTAATCCTATTGTAAAACTCTCATAATTTAATGTTCCAAATAAACAAAAAAGTTGATATACAATGAAACCTCTTTTTCTATCAGGATTGTCACCTCATTTTTAAAATATTAAATTTTTGTAGTTATATGAAATTACTATTACATAATACAAAATTTAATATACTTGAACCTAATTAATTATTATGTAAATGCTTTAAAAAATACAACAGTGTGCCAATACCTTTTGTAGGCATTGTATTTTTGATATTGTATTACATATATAATCCAATGAATCTTAAAAAATATGAATTAAAGATTTTGATTCAGAGAACATAAAAGTAATGAATATATTTTTTGCTACACAGAAGTATCTATTAATTAGGTGACATCCTGGAAAGAAGTAAACATTATGGAATAAGCAGTGGACTCTGTTCCTGAAAGTAGGAGTGGGGGACCTGGTGTTTCATGGACGTCACTGGCATACACAACATACATATAACCGGGGTTTGAAGGAAATTCAGCCAGTTTGCAAAGACCATTGAACGTGATAAAGTCGTTTCATCATTTGCGTCCATTCGAGTCCACGTGAATTTTATCCAATATTACTACTAATATTTGGTTAGTTAGTAAATAATTCTTAATTTTGAGACTCGTTATCATATCATTTGTATATATATTCTGAATCATAAAACAAGTGTTTTCGTTGGTAGTATATTTGTGATAGATCGAATTCCCTAGATTAACAATACGTATAAAAAGTGTGTTCGTGAAAGCTACTAAAGATAAGTGAAATAGCAAATATGAAGATTCTGAGAACTGCTATGCTGTTCACCTTTGTTCTGGGATGCTATACCTTGAGTGTCACTGCTTCTGCGATTCCCATGTGGGAATTCCTCTCCAGGGGTGAGAAAGTAAGGATTATTTTCATTTCTAAATTGAAGACGTTATAGAGTAAATCTTTCTCAAAAAAATTATATTTGAATAAAATTTGATTTTTAATTGTTATTTTAATAATCATTTATTGGGACAAACACTACTTATATATATGGAACTTGGATTTGCATTATTTAATCTTTCATAGATAAACTTATTGTTTATTTCTATTTCACTTGAATCTTAAAAAATATATGACTGATGTATTTTGTACGAAAATTAAGTTTTTTCTTTTACATAAAATAAACTTCGCATCACAGTAGTTTGTGGATGATATCAACAACAGCAGACTTTCACCGAACACGATCGAGTGCATTCGCTGAAAATGCTCTGCTCGTGCACTTGTGCAGACCGGTCGAGTGTAATTGCGTGAGTGCGCATCGGACGTTGACTTTTCTCATGACATTGTGCCCTTCTTCTCGTAATACTTCTTTTTTTCATAGAAACGGTCTCAAACGCAACAGTTTGCGATCAATGATTTTGCCATCTGTTGATAGTAGCTTTGCTGTCAACAATAGCCATAGAATATTTGGAAAAATTTAATTCATTAATTTTTTCAATAATCTTTTTACAATACAACGTTAATTATAAAAGTTAGAATTTTTAATTTATAAGACTGATGGAGATTGTTAATCTCATAACAATACTGTTTATGGATGTCAAATATGTGGAAGCAAAATTAGTCAATCATGATTATGCGTTAATATGTTTTTTTTATTTTTACTTATTCTTTTTAAGATTATTTGAATCTTCAAGTAGCATATTAGTACGATAATTCATTATTCTGAGTACATTTCTATATTTCTTACAGTCGCTAAACGGGTTACTGTTTATCAGTGAAGAAAGAATGTGGTAATCAAATACGGTAGCAAGAGAGCAAGAAAAATATGTTACATTATTCTTCAACATTCTCGCATTGCATACCCTAATATATGTATATATATATATATATATATATATATATATATATATATATATATATATACAGTTCATTAAACTCGGTATAAAAATTATTATACATTTTATATATATACATATATGTATATACAAATTAAGTATTTCTTATTTTAAGAAATACTTAACAATATTAACTAATATTAAATTTCCTATTGGAGTAATTTAATATAATAATTTAATAAAGCTGTAATCATCCAAACACGCGATAATCTTGGTAAAAGAAAAAGGCGTGAAAATAGCCTTATGCGCAATATCTGTAATATGTTCGTAATATATGTTGGTAAAACTGATTGTACGTAAGTTGAAGTTCAAGTACGTGCTCTCTATCTATGGAGAGATTGAACTTGTAACTCATACTTGTAACTTAAGATATTTCAATATATGTAACATTTTTAAAATCTGAAAATTTGCTAATCTTTATGTTTATATAGAAAGATTACCATCTGTATTCATTTTCTGTTCACGGGAATTTTTTATCGAACGATTCTCTGTCCATTTAGACTCTCTTATTTTCGAGATCTTTTAAAAAATAACACAATGATCCACCATCGATCACGCAGCAAATTTATGTAGGTCAGCATCGGAATACATGGATGTACGAACGAGCACAACTTGTCGAGATTGAAACTTATCACGTTCTATATCGTACATAAAAATATTTTCTTCTTTATAAGTATCATTTTTCTATGTGCATGAATAAATAAACTCAAACACAAAATTAGTATATTTTTAAACATTTCATTGAAAAAGTAATTATTGTTAAAAATTATTACTTTATTTTAAGACAAATTTCTCATTTTCAGAATTTATCTTTATATGAATATATGAAATAAAAATAAAAATGAAAAAAAAGAAACAGAAATAAGTATTCCAAATCATAGAATTAAATATTTCAAAATCTAGACATACGAATTCTGAAATATAGAAATAACATTCCAAAAATAAAATAATTCGCCCAATATAATTGTATAAATAATGAATGACAAAAATTATAAAAGATTGATTCATCAAAAATATTACTACAAAAAATGTCTACGAAAGAAATTGTATCGTTACGCAAGTGAGCTTGCCAACACTGTTTGATTGGCAACACTTATCGATTGTCATTATTATTAAATTTCGAAATATTTTGTTGTTGTCCAAAAGACGTTACAGAAATGTCATTAGAAATTCTAAGGTTGAATATTCGCGTAATCGTTGAGCTATAGATAGAGCTAAAAGTATGTGGACATCGATCATTGTGCTTTACGTAGACGCACCACGAACGGGGGCATGTTTCACGTGGCAGACAGAATTTCTCGTGACGAAAAATAAAAAAACGTGTGTATCGCAATCAAAGCCCGATACGTGATGTACGGTACAGGCTGCGACACGCATATATATTTGTTTGTTATAACTGTAGTGTTCGATATCCTGTATGTTACACATTGCCGAGTTTCACCGGACGCGTGTAGAATGCATTTGCTCCGACGGAATGGAAAATAGCTTTCGCGATGATCGTCATGATGATTTACTCAGAGAAAAATGTATCCATCTTCTGTATACGATATGTATGAGCTATTCACAGGTCAAAGTTATTAACTCCCTTTCCTGAAATTTTAGTACTAAAGCACTGGATTGATGTTTATATTATATAATTTGTTTTTTGGCAAATAAACAGCTCATATATTGATCTTCATAGTTTCATTTGATATTTGATTTGACATAAATGATGCTGTAGATAGTACCCAAGCAAATTAGCTCGCAGAATTGTATTCTGATTGATAATGTAGTGAAATAAAAGGAGGGAAAAAGGGTTTTATTGGCACTAAAGAATAGAATATTGAAAATCGATGTTGCAAAGATATATTCTTAAAGACTTATATATTTTAATAATACAATATTTGAATTTGTTCATTGTATATATTATATTATGCATAGTGCTTTATATTTGAACCATATTTTAATAATAATATCTTAGAAATGAAAGGGAGAATTTTAAAGATCGGATTTAAGGATGTTACTCAGCGGGAAATAATATTTAAATATAATTGAACGAAATATTTGCAGTCATTACTGAAGAATTACTTCTTGTCGCATAATATTTATTTGATCAGTAACGATATATATTGCATCGAATATATATATAATATTGAAAGAGATTATTTAAATTTCTTTTTAAAGATAACCTATACAATGTTTAATTTCAGGCGAGTTACTTGTTAAGAGTATTCAGCATGCAAGTAGCCAAGTATTGTGCGGATTCATCCATGCCGGATTGCAACAAAAATTTATTGGTTGCCGGGATGAGGAACTTAGCTAACATGGACAATAACATACTCGATCAATTGGATCCATATCAACGTGACGCGAAAGGACTTAGTAAGATTTCCAGTTTCACTACATGGAATAAACCGAACATAATATTAAAAATTAATTCTATTTACGTTAACTTACTATTTCTTGTTTATAGTTTGGCGGGCCATGATAAAAAACGCATATTTTCCGAGACTTGCTCCTAAGCCAGATGAATTCTATTTCTCCATCGGAACAGATTCATTAGGTATGTATTTACGATAGAAATAAAATTTTGTAAAGATGATTGAAAGGTAAAAATAGTTTAAAATTGCATTCTAGGATCACTTTCTTGACCTTTGTAATTTTCTTATTGCCTCATAAAGTTAATTAATACAAATATTTTCAATTAAAACAAGATGTCTAAAGACATGTAGAAAAACATTCCACAATTACATTCTAGAATCATTTTCTTGACCCCTGTTAATTTTCTAATTACCTTATGAAGTTCATTAATACAGGTGAAAGTACTAATTGACAAGGAAAAAGAAAAGAACGAAAAAAACCTGTACTCGAACCGACTACATAATAGTCGAGAAAAATGTTAACCGTGAAAATCAAGTTCGCATGACGTTTGTTAATGATTAAAAAGAAATGTAAGCGTTGAAAGAGATTATTATCTGCACGATCCGAAATGAAGGAGAACAAATACTGTTGTGAGAAAGTTCCAAGTCTCAATCGCGCACGTTCCACTATAGAAAGTTTTTTTTTTCTTTAACCGAACGAGATCGCGTTTGATAGCAGAACGGTTGTTTTCAATTGGACCAGCTTCTTTTAACTGCACTTTCACCTGATCATCTGAACGAGTCAACCGAAGTTCGGGGAGGCTTTTTGAATGCTATGAAAAATGTTTATTTACTGCGAGGATCTGAGAAATCTCATTCGATGTTCTAGTTTCCCCCGTAGATTTTAGAGAAGAATAAAAGAAAAGAAATTAGAAGAGATGTTAGATGGAAATTTATTTTAATTGATCTTTAAGACCTTCTACTTCAGACTGATATTTTAATTGATTTTATTGAATTTCTATTGCCCAAATCATTGTGTATATAGGTTTATGATGTAAATTTTTTGAAAATGATAGTATAATTGTAAAAAAGATGATATTACAATGGCTACAAGAAGTAGTAGCACATCATTGTATTTATTATAATTTTCAAACTAATTAATTAAATCCAAGTATATTAAATTTTACACGTTTATAAAAATGTTATGCTATGATAATATCATGTGGGACCTAATAAGAAAAACATTTCATAGAAAAATAAGGGATGTGTCAGTACTTTTTATTAAAATAATTTTTCTTTTCAATTATGTTGCGAATTATGTCTTATTTTATATATCTATTGAATTAAATTTAATAGTTAATATAGTAGGAAACTACAAGTTTTAACATAAATCATAATTTTTCTATGAAAAAGAATGTACGAAATATTCGCCTAAAGCCTGTTTAAGTTGAATATGTCAGAGAGAGATGGAATTCTTAGTCGTTTAAATTCTTGCACGTCTCTTCCGAAAGTCCTTGCGGAGAAGAAACATTCGACAACGATCTGACGGAAGTAGGAAGTAGTATCATGGGATACTGACATAAAAATATTAGACGTTCAATTATCATAATGCGGAGGTCATATACGCGAAAAAAGGAATGACTTTTTAGTCACGTATTATTACGTGATTACATTCATTTATTAACGTGACCAACAAGAACATGAATTACTTCAGTCACAATGTTCATTCGGATTAAGCAATTATTTAATATTAACTAATTATTTGATATTATAATAATATTAATTCGATTATTTAAATTATTGATAGATTCGTTCTCTTCTTTAAGATTATTGATTATGTTAAAAAAATTTTGACGCAGTTTTTAGACAAACAGAATAGTTAATCAATTTTGTTAATAGAACTATTTAGAAGATCAATAAGTTCCTCTCGAATCTTTTAAGAAATAGCTTACAATTATAAAAATCGTTAGAATATACAAGTTGAAAGGTTACTAAAGGCCATTATGGGAATCTCTTTCTTCATATCGAATCATATAGAGAAATTACGAAGAGAAATTTAAAAGTATAATCGCAGAAGACACATAACTGATCTTTTTAAGCAATTTGAGAATCCTGATTCATATCAAGCGAAAATGAATTATCTAAAATAATTTTGCTATTCTAAACGTATTCATTATTCTTACTTTTTTCATAGAACCATTTGTAATCGGTTCCTAATTTTAAAGAAATCATATATTTATTGTTCTTATCTTTCAGCTGTCGGTGATAGCGATGTAAACGGCATAGGAGAAGAAACAATGGCAACACACGATTATATACAACCATCCTCTGAGCACACTGGTCCATATCTAGTTGGACCAATGGTGATTAGAGTGTATCCGGATGGTCGACCAGTTCCGGAAGACACAACGCGTCCTCTACCTCGCGATGAAGATATGGAAGAATTCAGGCGCTCCAGAGTACCTTCAGTCGAGGAAATTAAAACTGATAGTGAATTCTATGAGAAACAATTGAAAGGAAACTCATTCGCGGAAGCCAATAGTCATCGACAGTCTCAAGAGGAATCTACTCGATTCCGAAGTAGTCATTCACCATTTAAGAGACGATTACTTCAAGAAGTAACTGCAAAGCGTAAGATACGGCACCATTGAACAAGAAGAGTTTGGACTGGCGATAAAGAGTCGAAGAGCCTCGTCATGTAGGCGGCTATAAAATTTGTTGAATGTTGTTAGAAGTAATGACAGAATAAGAAATTATGTTTGTTCTTCAGAAAGTTAAAACTATTGGAAGGTATAGGAAGAGGTAATGAATAAACTGCAGATTTTTATGCATTTATAGGAAATTGCACAGAATGCACTCAAAATATGAAAAAATATATAAAATATACAAAGTATAGTAGTGCTCTCTATAATATTAGATTGTCAGAAAAGTGTCTTTCTTTTACAGACAAGTCTTTTACAACGATGCATCTTTATACAAACATGAAACCTAATCTGTCGAACGTTGTGATCTTTATTTTGATAGAACAAAATAGATCATACGTAATTCGATAAAATAATATAAAACGGAAAATGTTGTGCATCCATTATTTCCTTATAAAACAAAAGGAACTTTTCGGACGACCTAATACTTGGCAGATAAAACGATATTTTCATTGAAGTTTTCGTTTTTAATTATATTCTCAAAAATATGAATTTGCATAAAAATCTGTAGTCTCAGAATGAAATTTACTTTGAGATGTTGAAAGTCTTATATGGAAAATAATATCTTCGGTAGGTATAATGAAGACACATTTGCAAGAATTTGGGTCAATTTATATTCTATTCAGTTTCTATATTCAGAACTGTCGTAGTTATTTCTTGTAGTTGTGAAAAACTGGTCTTTCATAAAAGAGATAGCTGTTTGTTATAGATTATAGTTGAAGATTATTTCTTGATGAAGAGTTAATATTTCAATCATTTAGTCGTTTTGAACAATTTATTGCATGTAAGAGAATGAATGGAGAGTGATACTTTTCGATAATTTTAATTGTTTATGTGCACATTCTTAGATAATAATCTCGTAAAGCTTAATAGCGATGAGTTTGAAAAGACTGCTTTTGATAATGGTATTCATATGTTTCGTGTTAATGATCATACCAACTTCTAAAAACATTTACTACAGAATGTAATATTTAGGAAGTTAATTGACGATTGGTCGACGGTTGAATCGTTTGTAGTTTTCAACCTTAAATAAGTATATTAATAAGTACTTCAAATTAGTATATGTACTCCTCTTTTTTTATATTTCTGCACACTTTTTTATACGTAAATAATGTCGACCATGAATGTTGTTAATCACACAGTTTTCCATTAATTTATTATTTATTTCATCATCTATAAAAGTATCATTTATTTTTACATTGATTTCATTTATAATTTCACACACTATTCAAATAAGCATGAAAATAGACCAGTTCTTTTTGTTATTTGAGATATTTCCAAGTCTCAATTAGATTTTCAGTTGTTTTGTTTGCTTTTAAGGTACATATCTTTGTGGCATAAGGGAACTTACCTCGCTGAAAATTTATTATTTTTCATGCTGAGTGAATATACGTACAAAAGTCATAATATAATGAAATATATTTTTGTGTATACAATAATATTTGCGTTCGTTAAAATATTATATTTATTGCAGTCGTGTAATAAATTTCGAAAACGGTGAAAGTGGCGATTTGTAAATATATAATTTGAGTTTTGGTATTTTATATTTTATGAAAATTTTGTACATAATGTGCAATTTCGAGATTTATATTTGCATAGAGCACAATATTAGAATTTATTTTAGGATGATGAGCCCATATGTTATACAAATATGTAGTCTAAATTTTGTATAAAACTGCTCATAAATATTTGTAAGATGTGGTAAGATTAATATTAAAGTGAGAGAGATAGTTTGTCATTATAAATATTTTTAAGCTACAGATGATTTAAAATAAAATGTGATATTTAATTTGAGAAAAGTTCATTTCCTTCATCGTCATTTTAAAACATTTTATTTCTTATAATAAATGATTAAATGAAATTTAAATTGTTTCTGTTGATTTTTTACCTATTGATAACAACTATTTTGTTGACGACAGAATTTTTTATCAATATGGAAACGGGGCTTTAGCGACGTCAGCTGTATAGTTATTCGCCGATCTTGTTTCAGTATTATCAATGCTTCAGCTAAATAAGGCAAGGGCGGAACAAGCATTTCGATGGAAAGTGTGTGGGGGGGGAGACAGAGAAAGATACGAGGGAGGCATTGAACCGATTCCCATTGTTGAGTTTTTTCAAGTATTATTTAAAAGAAAGAAACGGAATAAAAATGTCCTATGAAACAAGTAAGTGACACCTACAGATTTTACCTATTTTTCGTGTATCACCGACAACTTATTACCCTGTATTTTGTGTGAATATCGAGCTATCCAATTTTCCGGTCTTATCTCGAGCCAAATCATAACACTTGAAGTGCATCAATGATTCACATATGTATGTAATGTCACGATTGATTGCAATTAAATTAATTATCAATTTTTTTCAGATACAACCATATATACAGAACTGATTATTCATTAAATCATCAGATTTTTCATTTTTTATTTTGTACAGTTTTACTGTATCGTATCATGAAGTAATTGTTTTGCATTTCTTGCTTTAAATATATTTGCTTTTCTATCTAAATTGGCGTAATTATGCTTACGATAACTGTAGCTTATAAGATCGAGTTCAATTTACTGTGGTGTATAAGTATGAAATAGAACGAAAAAATGAATGGTTATAATATGAAAATAAATGTTGACATTGAAACTTAATTATAAATTGTACACATAATTAAATTTCCAAAAGGAAATACTATAAGTTGTAATTTTTAAACAAAGACTACAAATATATTTTAATATTTTGAGGATAGTTTTAAGCATTTGAATTATATTTTTATATTTTTAATGTAACTTTTTTAATTATGTTTGGTTGTATTAATTAACTTTTGACCAAAAGTAGATTTTTTTGGGAATATAGAAAGCAAGCAATAACTTTAGGCCAAGATACAGTTTTCATACCTAAAATAATTTGAAATATTGCATATTGGACTTATGCCAATGAATCAAGGAAGTATATTTTAGTTCTCATGAGAAAATGCATTCTATTATACAATTTTCAGATCTTATTACAAATAACATGCTATAAGGCCTTTTTTATATTAGTCTCATATTAAAATATTAGTCTTAATTTCATATGTTTGCAGAATACATATTTGCTACACTACCCAGGACACAAAGGGGACAGCCTCTTGTATTAGGAGGTGATCCTAAAGGGAAAAATTTTTTGTATACTAATGGTAACAGTGTAATCATTAGAAATATTGATGTAAGTATAATATACAAAAAATAATATATTCAAGTCCTATATGAAATACTAAAATGCAATGTTATCTTATTCATTTTTTATTTTTAGAATCCAGCTATTGCAGATATTTATACAGAACATTCATGTCCAGTCAATGTTGCAAAATATTCCCCAAGTGGGTTTTATATAGCATCAGGTGGTATGTACAATCATAGATAACTACTTATAAAAAGATAATATATATAAGAACCCAATATAGACTTAAAAATTTATATGATTTTTTATAATAGATCAATCAGGCAAAGTACGTATTTGGGACACTGTCAATAAAGAACATATTTTAAAAAATGAATTCCATCCTATTGGAGGGCCTATTAAAGACATAGCATGGTCACCTGATAATCAGCGTATGGTAGTTGTTGGAGAAGGAAGAGAAAGGTAAATAATTTATAGCTCTAGTGTGGTTTTAATTTTAGTAACAACTTTATTTTTATATATAAATTTAGATTTGGTCATGTATTTATGGCGGAAACCGGTACATCTGTAGGTGAAATCTCGGGCCAGAGTAAGCCTATTAATTCATGTGACTTCAGACCTGCTAGACCATTTAGATTAATCACAGGAAGTGAGGACAATACTATTGCTGTTTTTGAAGGACCGCCATTTAAATTTAAGTATGTATATGAAAGTTAAATGGTTTAATATAAATTGGTAATAGTAAGTTTTGTATGTAAGATTTCCGAGTATAAGCAACGTCTTTGTAAAAAGAAATATTTTATTAACAATTAGCTTCGTCACCCGCAAATCTTAAATAAAAACTTTATGTATTTGATATGAAAATTTTAAAATTTTTATTTAAATAATAAATTTATGATATATGCAGAATGACCAAGCAGGAGCATACTCGATTCGTTCAAGCTGTACGTTATTCGCCTAGTGGTAATTTATTTGCATCTGCAGGATTTGACGGGAAAGTATTTATTTATGATGGTACAAGCTCCGATTTAGTTGGAGAAGTAGGATCTCCAGCTCACCAAGGCGGAGTATACGGAGTAAATAAATGAAATCATTTAATGCCAAATTATTCTAAAGATAATGATGTACTCATTTTTAACATTTCTTCATAATCTCACAGGTGGCTTGGAAGCCAGATGGAACGCAGTTATTAACTGCATCTGGTGATAAAACGTGTAAACTTTGGGACGTAGAAACTCGCTCATTGGTTAGTGAATTCAATATGGGATCGACAGTCGATGATCAACAAGTATGTAATCCTTTAATTTTGCGATACAACAAACAATCGATAGCGATTTTGAAAAAATAAAAGTAAAATCGGTAATAAGATCAATTTTCTTTTAGGTCAGTTGCCTTTGGCAAGACAAACATTTACTATCTGTATCTCTAAGTGGCTTTATTAATTATCTGGATGTTGCTAATCCTACGAAACCTCTTAGAATAATAAAGGTAACAATAGTACCCATAGTAAGGATGCTTTTATAGGATGAATTTTTAATTTTTGGACACTTCTAGGGCCATAATAAACCAATAACAGTATTAACTTTGAGTCCTGATAGAGGTACAATTTATACTGGATCTCATGATGGGTATATTACCAACTGGAATGCAAAAACGGGAGATAATGACCGTGTCCAAGGTCACGGACATGGAAATCAAATTAATGGAATGAAAGCTACAAAAAATTTGCTCTATACCGCTGGTATCGATGATACTTTAAGATCGGTTGATATTGATACAAACACGTATACAGATACAGCTATAGTTAAACTGGACTCGCAGCCGCGGGGTTTAGATATTTACACAGATCTAGCTGTAATTGCAACCGTTCGCCAGGTAAGATTATCATTTCATTTTATTTTAATTTAAAAACTAGTTAAATTAACAGTAGGTGTATATTCTAGATAACAGTTACACAAGATGGACGAAAGGTATCAAATACATCAATCGATTACGAACCATCTTGTGTGTCAATTAATCAAGAAAATGGTGATGTAGCTATAGGAGCGACATCAGACAATATGGTATATTTTTTTTTAATTTATATATAATTTCGTAAAAGTTAGTAAAATAGTAGAAAATATAGTGCATTGATTTCTTATGTAATTTTCAGATTCGTATATATACCTTATCAGGTACGAATCTAACTCCGAAAATGGAATTAGAACATTTAGGTACAGTTACAGACGCTGCTTATAGTCCTGATAGCAAATACTTGGTTGCTTGTGACACAAACCGAAAGGTGGTTCTTTATACTGTACCAGAATACAAGGTAAAAAAAGAAGTGTTTGTTTTATATAATTTATACAAACCTCAAATATCTTTGAAATTCATACATGTCGCTTGTACAAAGTTGCAGAAAAGGTGTTACCTGTTTTCCCATTTAACCTTCATCACTTAGTAGATTATTAATATATCTCACGCTTTGAACGCATATATTGTAATTAATATTTACCATTAGCAAAATATTGTGATTGCTATATTGTATGTATTTACATTAATTTTTTTGTAACAATTGCTCCTCCTAAACGCTTGTTGGATTTTTAGAGGGTGAGTAAAGCTTTTCGCTTGGAAATAAATGTTGTCTGATCGTAATTTAATTAAAAAATTATTAACGAAATATAACTTTACAGCTTGCGCACAATAGGGAGTGGGGTTTCCATAACGCAAGAGTGAATTCTGTAGCATGGTGTCCTAATTCAGCTATGGTTGCAAGCGGTAGTCTTGATACGACGATCATCATTTGGAGCGTAACAAATCCAGCGAAACATACTATTATTAAAAGTAAGTATACATATATAATCTCCGTTTTTTTTTGTAATGTTATTTTATTTCTACACTTGTCATACTTTATCTCAATGGAAGAAAATGTATGCGATTGTAAAAAACAATTTTGTTTCAGATGCTCATCCTCAAAGTCAAATAACACGTTTAGTTTGGTTAGATGAGGAAACATTGATTTCAGTCGGGCAGGACTGTAATACTAAAATATGGCGTATAGAAAAGATTTAATTAATGTTTTTCTGAAGATATGTTGTTTTTCCTTTCTAAAAGAGCTTAATTTTTTGAATGCATTTTATTTATTTTGTAGTCATTGAATAATATTGTATATTATTTTTGAGTACGATTTTTCGAATAAGATTGATTAGTCTATATTACAATCATTTACATTCGGTATATTGAAATAATCAAAACAAGTACATACTATATACAAACGAAATTGCAACAATATCTCTTTACATTTTTGCGCCAGTGTGAATTATAAACAACAGTTTTTTATACGACAGGTATTTTTTAAATATTTACAATGTAATGAAGGAAACATGCCCTTTTTTCTGATTCATCGATTTTTACTGGATGATTTGTAAAAAGTATTAATTATGAAAAAAAATCATCAAAACAGAAAATGTCTGTCTAACATCTACTTTGTCTTTATTAAAACAGTGTAACGATAACAAGAAAACAGTAACAATTCGAACACTAAGGGTTTCGAGGAACGTCATCACGCTTTAAGTTATTTGTACATTTAAAAACAACATAATCAAGATCTTACTTGCCTTATTCTTAATCAGTCTAGTACTGAATATTTCTTAAAAAGATGAGGTACGTAAGTTTCTCATATTAAATCCTTTCCTAATGTATTTTCATATAATAAAATATTCAATTCTTATATTCAATTGCAACATTTAAGTATTAAATCCAAAAAAAAAGAAAGAAATAGTTAAAAGGGATCATATAAGTTGGAAAGTAGTCTTTATGTATCTTCATTTTAATCCATTACACGCTATAATGGACTCCTTTCAACTAAATAAATAATTGTACAGAGTATGTACCACTTAAACAAGGAAGCATTTTAATAATTTTACAATAAAAAATCAATACTTTCATATTGATTCAACCTTCTTTCAAATTATAAATCTATTAAAAGATATAAACATATCTAACAATAAATAACAAAAAAAATCAAGAAATGTGTAACTAAATCTTCAACTTTTGATTTATAACCATTTTCTTCTCCCCCTTTTTTTTTAGTTTTTTAGTCAATAAAGTATTTAAGTCAAATTAAATAGCACAAAATTTATGTTTTAAATAAGATGTGTCTAAAACAAAGGGTATAATATAAACCAAGGTATCTAGTTTCTATGATTTCGGTGTACTATATCGTGAACGTTTTTGTGACGACGCAACTGGATGTCTATAAGAAACATGTTTTCTAAGCGCGTCTCGTGATCTTGATACGTGTGAACAAGCTGTACAGCTGTACGAACTGTTACTGTGTGTCTCCATATGTACCCGCAAATTATATTGATTACTTAATTGTTTTCCACAAATAAGACAAGTGACACTAGATTTATTATAATTCTGAGAAGTTCTACTGCCCACAGACGTTGTCAAAAACTTGAAATTCGCATCCCAAACAGGAGGAGGCTTTATATCTTCCACAGGAGTAATTTGATCTTCTAAAACAGGTGTGCTCTCATCTATTCCAGCTTCCGAATATGCTTTCTCAGCATATTTGTTGGTAGAAGCATTAATGGAAGGAATACTGACTTTTTCTCTTTGATTTAACTTCGCATTAATGGAGTAGTAAGGCTTAGTCTTCACACAATAAGATATACTTTCTTGATCATTGAAGGGTTCTTCCATGTTCTCAGCTACATCTGTATCTAGAACCGTTTCTAAAGGTTCTCCACCGCTTATGACACTGTCTTTATTTTCTTTTTTTATCGGCGTTTCAGCTAATGTTTTCTCCTGCAATTGCGTTGGTGAAGGTTGAACGTATAAACCATTATCGTGTCTCGAATTTTTCTGTAAAAAAAAGCCAGGGGAAGAATGTATCGTAATTGTAAAAAAATTGGAATATTAAAATTGAATTAATATATTTGAATTCCCTTTATCTTTCATATAATTACACTTTTACGTTTTATCAAGTATTCCGAAATATTCCTGTTCTACCTAGCCTCTAAGATTAAAGATCTTTTAATTATAAGAAAGAATTGAAATTTAATTTTTTAATTTTTCAAACACATCTTTACAATTTTATTTTTGCAGTAAGTTATTCTGTAGAACAATTTTCATGCACTGCTTCCTTTATTCGCTTGTATTTTTTTTTTCTTGTATAGAAAATAGGACTGTTAAGTATTTATACATTAATTCTAAATTTATTAATTCTAAATTTTTGTTATAATCACCCTTGACTAAAATATGAAGCATTATTTTAATGCAAAAAAAGATACACAATATGTAGAAAAGAGATTTAACTGTTCTAATATATCTACTGAAAGTTTTAGTCATGTAGAGAGATTTTTGGATAAAGCTATTTTATACCTGTAAACTCATTCTATGGGGAAAGGTTCCATGGGATGCATCCACTTGCATTTAGTTGCAACACACACAACGATCTTGATCTCGTGGATATCGTTTATATTCATTATCGTTCCTTCGATGCACGCATGAACATAATATGTGTAGTAGGTAATTCCTTCGTGTGATACTTCTTGAGGAACGACAGTGAATGTATTTAAGTGACCTGAACAAAACAACACGATCAGAGGGTAATATAAAGATTAAAGAAGGGAAAAGCGAATATGCAACTAGCTTTAGAAATTACTCTGTTGCAATTCTGTATAAAGGAAGAGGTATTTTATTAATGTCTATGTATTATTTTTGCAATGTTTAGTTGTTTATGTTTATTATATGTGTGAATGTACCATATTATATAGTAAATGATGAAACAATCAACTTTAATTAAATTAAATAGAAATGATAGACATCCTTTGAACAAAAATTTTTGCTTTATAAAATAATATGATCTTTGAAAAATACCAATGAGCATAAAAATCATTTTGTTGAGCATTATATTAAATTAACAAGTATTAAATAATTACACTTACTGAATATTTGAACAAATTCAATCAACAAGTCATTAATATTGACATAATTATTATAAGTGAAAGTGTAATTTTGTCAATATATAAATAAGTCTACATGTTTTTGGAAAACAGGTTACAAGGAAATTACAATTATCAGCAAGGAATTGCTAATGTTTAAGGCACTGAAGAAGATACATGCTTTGTTATGTATGTTTTTTACAATTCACACTGAGACAAGCTTCACCAGATAAGGAATAATGATTTATCAAATAATACTATTACCTGTCCCTATTATGTAATTAATAAACAATAATTAATTTAATAAAATTTAATAACAATTAGTGAGTAACATTTGTTTAAGAACCAGCTGCACATAGTGCTATTAACATTTCTAAATTAATTTGACAAAAGCTAAATTCTATTCACAGTTTTAAATTTTAAGATAAGAATTTTGTATCCAACTGAAAATTAATCATCAAATTTTACTATTCATATATTACATTTTTCTACACTTTAAGAACAGTTAATTGCATAAAAATTACATTTAAAATGCAGTCATGCTACTTGATGTATAAAGCATTAATATAAGAGGTTTGGTAGAACAGTCGTGAAAGAAAAATAGAGAAGAATATAAATTTTCGAAGTTCAAAATATGCATTCAGAAAAAAAATTTATATGTGTACATTAAGAAATTCTTACAGCGCAATATTAACTACAGTACAAACTTACCAATCCAAAATGTTTTGTGTAACCATTGCTTTGTATCTTTACTATATTAATCAAAAACGTAGATGAATTTCCTTACCCCAGCTATATCAGCTAATCCACGAATATGTAAAGTATCTGCCATAGCCAAAAGTGCAGGTAATTGCTCTTGATAAATATTTACTTCACCATTATACATAAATGTGACAAGTGCACATAAATTTGCATATTCCATTCCTGGTAATACAATTACAGGATGTTGCAAAGAACTTAAATCCTAAAAGTTGATTCATATAATTTTTGTTGATTAAGTTTAACAAAAAAACAAAAGGTAAAAAAAGAAAATGTTTAGCAATTTAAAAAATGCATCTAATACCTTAAATAATTCTTTAAAGTAGTAACTACAAGCAGAAAGGATAATTTTATGTGCATGTATGTGTCTACCACCAGCACTTAATGTGACATCTGTTAAATAACCACCATCAAGCAGTTTAGGAAGAGAACTCAACAATGTATTTTGAAAATTGTGCCATCGTAAACAAAATTGTTGGCCCTCCATGTTTTATATACTGTAAACCAAAATTGCACAATCTTTTAAAATAACATTTCATATTTTACAATGGTTACATTATCATACATATAGAATTAAACAAATTTAATAATTATTATTTGTTCAACATAATTTGCAAAATTCCAAAATTTCCAAACATAACGATTAAGCAGAAAATGAAATTTATAATTAGACTGTGGATTTCTATGCAAATTTATATTTTTATGAACACAATTAATAAAGATTTATTTTCTTTATTTAAAGCTATAACAAGTATTTTACTGTAGATATATTATATATTCTGTATATTTTTGCATCTTCAAATTTCAATATACATAAATGCATAAAAATCCGCTCTCTATTTATGATATAATCATAAGACCATAAATTACACAAACAAAGTTATCTTAAAATAAAATAAACATCCATAACTATGAACAAAAAGTTACATAAAGTAGGTACAAGAATACTATATTTTTCTATACCATCTTCTAATCATATACATATATCTTTACTGAAAGAAAAAGAAAATAATTAAATTAGAATATAAGAAAATTGAACCTTCAAATGCACAATGCACCGCCTTAAGAAGGTTATGTGTCCAAAACTGTTAATAAAAGATGAAAAAAATTTGGTTGTAAATCTGATTTGATCTATTTGCGCCGGACGGGATGGTAGTTGGGTTACTGCTGGTAGAGCAGTTCAAGAGACAGACAATACTATTTATTTAATCAGGCTGCAGGTTCCAGCCAAGTCTATTATTGTACTTTCAGGTATGGCTGGAGGAAAGAACAAATATTGACTCGCAATTCATATGAAACAATCAAACATTTTTACCACTTATCATTCTTATAATAATTCGTCAACGTCACCGAATTAGAATTAGAATTCTACGCGTCACTTGTTCTTACCTCGATAAAGATTATTTGATAAAATCGCCAATGATATTCTTTACGAGACACTTCACATCCATTTGGCAAACTTCGCCATAATCACCAGTAACGTAGAAAAAGTACAGTAGCCTATTCAACGTCGACATACACTGTCACCTATCGACATATTACAGAAGTATTCGAAATCATCGCTGAAAAACACGAGCAAGAAAATGATTTATTTGATTATTTCTTTTTAATTATTATTTCTTTTTATTATTCGCTTTAGTGGATCATCTTCTTTTATTCATTATGAATATTGATTTCTAGTCTCCTTTATAGATATGGCTTTTTTAAATTTTGCCAGTAATGGACATTACAAAATATTTAATTATAAATACGGGATTTGATATCTGATAAACTTACAGAAAATTATTTACATATGTAAATAATTAATTAAAAGGTATTGTTATACTACGTTATATGAAGTGTAGAAAATTTTGGAATAAATGGATTTTGAATTATTAAATTAAAAATATTATATTAAAAAAACTATTCGTTTTTGTTATCTCCATAGCCTTTTTAAATTTTTTTTATGAAAGAAGAACTAACTATTCTTATATTATATGAAATCTAGAAAATTTTTAAATAAATGGAACTTAAATTATTAAATTGAAAATGTTATATTTAAAAAAAGAAAAAAATTAATAAAAAAATATTCTGTACTCTATATTTTTATATCTTAAAATACTATACAATTTTCTTTATGCAACATGTATATAATTGCGTTTTAGAGAAAATTTTTTTTAATCTCTTAATTTTATTAAATTGTAATCTTTATAGAACATTTGTAATACAATTCATATTATGTACCTTTTAAATCCCTTAAATTCATGTTGTTTAATAAGAAAGATTATTTTATATCGTTATAAATTATATTATTGACTGATTAATAGTTTTGCAAATGCATTTGTACATTATATGTTTTGCTGATTGATGTAAGGTATTTCTAAATATACATATTCTTCTCTGTTAATCTCTTTAAATCTCTTCCAGTCTCTTTTTCTTTGAATTCATATCACTCTTTAATTCCTTCATTTATATCATTATTATTACTTATAAATAACGTAATTGAAGATGTAAACAATATTTTAAAATATTTAATCATATGCTATTTCTCTTGTATGTTATTTTGCACGTATGCACAGGTGAGATGGCGCTAGAACTTATGTTTTTTGCGGTTTATCAGTTTACCATGATTCGTTGTTGTATGTTGAACGAGCAATATCTGGCTTATTTTTATCGTAATATTCGATAAAAATATTATACGTATTATATTTTAGCGTAAATGTCAGAGCAAAATGTGTTTAGTTAATCAATCGCTTCGAACTTAAAAGATGTCTTTTACACACTTATGGAGACTAACACTTCATTTGTTATGTATAATTTCATTCAGATTTCCATTCATCGATAGCGGCGATATCAAACAGTTAACGTTTTGTGAACAGAAATCATCTCGCAGGTAAATAAATACAAATTGCTTTGTGCACATATTTAATGTTGAATTCAATGTACCTGTTACGCATATTTGTAATTTGACCAACATTACTTGAATCAAAATGAATGATAACACCGTTCAATTGTTGTACACCAGCCCATTAAGGTATTTATTATATTATGGAGTGTTTGTATGAACAAATACCTGAAATGATTAAAAAATGTATATGCTTATTAGGTACCATGAAATTTTACTGCGAATTACTTTTTACACTTGTAAGAAGACGTAGAAGCTTTATTATACTTTACTGTATCACTTTTAAAAATACTTTATTTATGGAATAAATTATTATTTTTATTAATTATTGAAACTTTGTAAAATATGTCATGTAAAATAAACACAATCAATCAAAAAAGAGAATTTTATGTTATATAAAGGAGAATTATATTCTGAATATTGTACTACATTCTATTACATAATTTTATTTTTATTTTATTTTATTATATTTGTAGATAAAGCATCATATTATGTATTCAATGTAATAAAATATAATTTTTTATATTTTTTTTGCAGTTTGTTATTTGTAAGTACGTTGGATGGGAAGATATCTGCCTTAGATGCTAACAATCTTGGGGAGAAACAATGGACATTAGAATTTAATGAACCTATGCTATCATCAAATATTCATCATAGAGAAGTAAATAAATATTGAATATATTTTACATTTTTAATATTATGGAGAAATATTAAACTTTCTTTTTGTTATAGCTTAATAATAATGGAAAATGGGTTCGTCTAATTCCATCTTTAAGCGGTGGATTGTATCAATTTGATGAAGAAAGTTTAGAAGCAGTACCAGTATCTGCAAGCCAGTTGTTGCATTCATCTTTCCGTTACTCTGATGATCTAATATTCTCGGGTGGTAGAGAAGTAAAATCATATGGTAAATATTGCTAATATGTATCTATAAATGAATAATTAGTAATATATAAAACATAGAAGAGAAAAATGAAATATGTATTCTTACTAGGTGTTTCAAGCATAACAGGGAAAATTTTATATGAATGTGGTATCAGTGGTTGTATTAACATCACAGATGGAGAAACATATATCAAACAAGAAGTGATCATTGTTCAAAGATTTCAACAAACTGTAAGAGCAGTTGAACCTCGTACTGGTATTGAGAGGTAAATTTCATAAAATATAAAATTCATCAAATGTTGTTAATGAAAAATATTATATTAAATGAATTTACATTGGAATAGATGGAACTTCAGTGTAGGGCAACATGACTTAGTACTTGTTCCTTATTCTGATATGTATTGCCAAAATAAAGTAACACCTCATAGTTTAGATATTGAAATTAAAGTTACTGTACCTGATGGTTTGGTTTGGGCTGTTAATAAGAATGACCCTACCGTGAAATTGTGGCAATATAAGGTAATTTAATTAATTATAGGAATAAAATATATTTGCTAAGCTGTACTGATTACATATATTGGTATTGTTAGTTTGATTCTCCAGTTGTTACTATATGGCGTGAAGATGCAAGTACAAAAGGCAATGGGTATAAAAATTTGAAGGAAATTAATTTATTTGATAGTACACAACGGTTTTGGAGTACAGATTTTTCAGCTAGTCCAGCACTTTATTTGGGCATGCACAACAGGCAGTTATATGTACAAGAAAATACAGAACTCTATAAATCATTAGATGCATCACCAAGGTATATGCAGCATACGAAATATCCATGGCAACCTCACCCTGCTATTGGTATGAGAGCTTGGTTTTATCCTTCATTAAATATGTCTACAAGTATAATATTATGGTAGAACATAATATATCTCAGATAATGTAATTAAACAAGCTCTTTCAGATCATTCAATAAACAATAATAAGGAAGACGATGTATTATTTGAAATAACTGATGCCCAAAGCATCACTGCATTGTCAGTTTTATATAATTCGGAATATGTAAATGGTATATACATATAAAATATTAAGATTTTGTTAATAGTAAAAAACAGACTCATACTTTCAATATTTGGCATTAATTTCTTTGATACAAATTTTTTTTAGGAAATGGATTTTATTTGTATTCAACAGATCAGTTAGAATTGGACAATAACAAACAATGTAATCATACTACTTCAAATTTGATGGTTATCAAAGAAGAACGGAAATCGTTTAAGGAAAATAATACTCAAGGAGAGGATGAGGATACTCCTGTTCAAATTATCATTGTATCATTATGGTATTGGTGGTATGTAAAATGAAATAAAAAAGGTATAAAATATTAATTCTTAACCTAAAATCTTTTCAATAGGAAGGAAGTTTTAATAATATCTATTACTACTGCGATTTTATTAAATTTTATGTTGACACAACGTCTATTAAATGCTACAACAGTTGCTAAAGATGCAGCGTTTCCGGTAAAGAATATTATAAATCTTTTTAATATTATAAAGTTTAAAAATATTAATCTTGAACATGAATTAAAAATATTTATATTTATATGGAATTTTAGCCTTTAATAGTTGAAAGACATATAGAGACAAATAAAAATAACCAACCTACTGATGAAAAGGAAATCGATAATTTTAAATCACGTTATCTCACAGATTTTGAACCAGTGGATTGTTTGGGAAAAGGTGGTTATGGTGTTGTTTTTGAGGCAAAAAATAAAATAGATGATTGCAATTATGCTATTAAAAGGATTGCTCTACCAAACAGGTATAAAATTCTACAGTGTGATTTGATACAGTACAGTCAAACATGAAAAATAAGTACAACCAAATTTACAAGCTCTTCCTTTGTTTTGTTCAACAGTACATATTCAAGAGAACGTGTAATGCGAGAAGTAAAAGCATTGGCTAAATTAGATCATCAAAATATTGTAAGGTACTTTAATGCATGGCTCGAGTGCCCACCCTTAGGATGGCAAGAAAAACATGATCCTCAGTGGATAAACAAGATTACATTGCCAAACTTAGATTTTACTTCAGAAGAAATTCATACGGAAACAAAAATGAATAATTCTGTTTGCATTAATGTCAATCAGACTGATCAATCATCGATAGATAGTGCTTGTGAGGCCTATGAATTGAATAATGATTCGAATGACGATTCCTTTATTGTGTTTGTAAAATCCCAATCAGAAAGTCAGGATGAAAATCTTGTTAGTATCAGTAACTCTACTACTAAGAGTTCTAGTTCATCTCATTCCAGTAACAGAGTTGAAAAAGTAAAGTCAAAAGCTACTAATCGTTCATATTCTGAAAGCATTATATTCAAAGACACTGGCAGTAGAGTGCCAGGAAAAGAAGTGAAGAAAAAACGCCAAAGATCATTTTCTTTAGATCTGAATAATAAGTCGAATACACGTAAATCTCCAAAAATGTTCCTTTACATACAAATGCAATTGTGCCAAAGGTTAAGTCTCAGAGAATGGCTAAAAATGCAGTCAATACGAGATTATCGTCGTGTATTAAACATATTTCAGCAAATAGTTGATGCTGTGGAATATGTTCACTTACAAGGACTTATTCATCGTGATTTGAAGGTAATCTGAAATAATATTTTATTCCGCGAAAGTAAAAATTGTTGTCTTAAACGAAATGAATTTCAGCCTTCAAATATATTTTTCTCTTTCGATAATAAAATAAAAGTTGGAGATTTTGGCCTTGTAACTGCAATAACAGAAGATTACAATGAAGCTCATACTCCTTCAGAGAACGAAGACGTTACATTTAGAAATAATTTACATACCGCATATGTCGGTACTCATCTTTATATGTCTCCTGAACAAATAAATGGTCAGGGCTATAATTATAAGGTCGATATCTATTCTTTAGGAATTATTTTATTTGAACTCCTCATTCCATTTGTTACTGAAATGGAAAGAATTGTTGCCCTTATAAACTTAAGAAAGTCAGTGTTTCCAAAAGATTTCAGTAACGATTATCCGGCCGAGGTAAGGAAATCATATAGTGTATCCTTAAATAATCTTAATTTCTGTTTTGGCTAAAATATATCAATTGTAAACATCTTATTTTTAGTACAATTTGTTGAACATGATGTTAGATGAAAATCCTAGTAAAAGACCTACAATATTAGGCATTAAAGCAAAGCCACCATTATTAAATTATGAAATAGCTAATAACTAACTGAGGACTCAGTATAGATGAAGATACAAAATTGCATTTTGAATTGTCTCAATTAACACAACATTCTTCTGTGATTAGTAATGGTAATAGTGAATCCTGAGAAACAAATTGAATAATTATATTCTCATAATTAGTTGAAATATAAAAAAAGATGTAGCTATACGTCCTGTGTAATGTATTTATATATTATCTTATATTTTTTAATATTATTGTAAATTTTAACGTTATGTTAACAGGGGTACTTGCTTGCCTTGTTTTATTATAAAACAGCATTTATTCGGAATTACCTGAACGAACATCAATTCACGTAAACAATACAAAGCGTGAAATAAATTTATGATTTTTTGGTAAAGATTCATATATTGGCTGTTTTGTCTTATATTAAATAATTGACGCAACATTTTTTGCTATATTGTCTTTAAACTGTAAATATAAGCTGCCATCACTGTAAGACAATACTTGTATAAATATATTTTTTATATTAATTTGTAGCATCTAAATATTTTCCTACAAAAGTCGTATTATTTCATACTACTGTGACTTAGAGAATATTGATATTACCTTCAATATTGTTGAAAGTAGTTATGTCTACTGTTACAATTAGAGATTTATATAAATGTATTTTGTAATAACATTAAAAGAATATGGGAATTTTATTAATTCACTAATTAATACTTCTGTTTTTTATAAATTCTGTATTACAAAATAAGTTATTAGTGTACTAATATGTTAATTATATTATTAATATTACTTCTTGTCCTTTGTCTAATTAAAAAGCTCAGTTATCTTCTAAAATTCTTGATACAACTTCATTTGCAGCTTGCTGACTACCAAGTAATGTTACACCATTCTTAGATAAGATGAAATTTATAGTGGATGTGGGATTGATGTTAAGCATTTGTGGAAGTCTATAAAAACCATGCCTAAAATATCATATGCTTTATTTTATTTCAGTTCTAACTTCTAGTTTTGTAAAATAGTTCATTAATTAATTACCCATTTCGAGCATCCTGAAATATTTCTAATAAACACCAAATTATCAAGAATATGAAACACATGATCACAACTTTACAGATAAGACTCCATTGTTTCCAAATTGTACTTTCAAATTCTAAGAGATCAAAGTTTTTTACAAAACATAAATAAATTATTTTATTTAAAAACGACTGTATTACCTTCACTTTTGTTCATCACAGTAATACCAAATGTAAAGAGAGTTGGACCTAAATCTTTATTTGATTTATTTCTATGATGATAAATATGACACGAATAAAAGTTTTCTATTGTATCACGAGTTATATAGCTTGCAATACTAACGGTACTAACTCGTCCATCATCTTTCAGATTGAAAAAATCATTGCTTGATGGAAAATTAAATATTACAAAATCAATATAAAAAGTACAATAGTGAATTTGACATATTTACTTGTTTCCATAAGATTTTAATAATTTATCCATTATCAACCATAGAACATATGTCTGTTTAGAAAATGTGTGTTCTTTTTCAAGAGGAATTGTATTATAGACACATGATAATTTAAGTTCTTGACCTAAGAGTAATGGTATTTCTTCATAATAATCTAAAATATTATTATGTGGAATTATATTATTGAGTTTTAGATATCTTTATAATACTATATTAAGAATTATTACCAGATATACTAATAGTACGGCTAGAAAATCGGTTGCTACTTATTTCTAGAACTGGTAATGATATAAGATCTATTTCTTTTCCATTTATGTTGAGATATCCAAGAGTAAAACTTATTTGTGGTATGTCTACACAGTTAGAACATATCTTCCCCTATTATAAAAAATTGTGAATTTCATATATGAAACAGATTTTTTCTTTTAAATAAAGTTATTTACTCTCATATCATCACGTATAGCTCCTAAGAATATGTCAGTTCTTGATGTAATTATTGTCTTTGACAAAGTTAAAGGTACATATCTCTTTTCATTTCCATTAATTTGCATATATATGTTTTTACCATCATGAGCTATTACTATTTCAAACCATTCTCCTATTAAAATATGTTCCATACTTTCAATTGCAGTAGAAGTTTCTCCTTGATAAAATTTCAGCTTTACTTTTCCCTCTTCTAACAATAATAAGATATATTTATTGAAGAAATCACCTGGTATTGTTGCTATAAGTCCATTCAGGCTCTCTATTTTTATAGCAATTATAATCTAAATTATAATGATTATAAAATTATTATTAAATAATAGCTTTGAAAATATTATTGATTAAATAGCAATTGTTAATTTCTTACTTGCCAATATTCTATACTTTCTGGACATGATACTGCAACTGAATCTGTTAAACCAATGTTAATAAAACCTTCATTGTCATCTCCCATCAAATATCGAACATTGTTACTACTGGATAAAAGATTTACATATTTTGTACTGTGATTATCCTAAATGATATTTTATATTTAAAATATATTTATTCACTTAATATTGCAGAACTGAATAAATATGAATAACTTTTGATGTATGGAGTTGAACAAGTGCAAAATTAATTGTTAGTTCTTGAATTTGTCCTTGAAATCCTCCGACTTCCATTGCATGATCCAAGTCATATGAAATTGGAATGCATGAAAAAGAAGTAACTTTATGAAAACCATCATCAATACGTAATACTCCATGTGTCCCATATATTGCAATTAATATTACATGCCATTGTCCAATCTAAAAAACAACATAAATCAAATACAAAACAATTAATGTATAAAATAGAACATTTCTTACTTCCAATTTGGTCTCATGAATTAAAGCTAATGTACAGTCAGCAATTTGAGATAAAAGTACTATCTTCCCATTTTGAAGAAACAATTTTACGAAGTCACACATCGATCCTTTACAATCCTTTTCAAAACGATAAATAATCATACCAAAAGGAGACAGTGGTAAAAACCTTAGATACATATGAAGCAACCGTGAAGGTCTTCCAGTTTTGTCATACTGAAGACTACTCCTTTCAGTAAAGTGTACTACTTCATGTAATTTATTTATACATGGTTTAGTAAAACACTGGCGAACTTCAGAAGCTGAACCAACACAAGATGTACCGTTACCACTCGGAGAAGGATTGGTACACATTCGATTTCTCAATTGTGTACCAATCCCACAACTTGAAGTACAAGGTGACCAAACCATCCATGTTGACCACATTCCATTTACTAATAAAAATTGATAATTATAAAATAATTTTTACAGTTTGTACAAGTTATTTCTAGAAAATGTACAATATTGTATTTATATAAAATAACATTCTTACTAGAACAATTATTAATTATACAGCCTTTTATATCTTTGGATGGACCTTTACATGAAGTTCCTTGCAAATTTTGCGTTTCTGAACATAAGCGTTTTCTGGTTTGAACTCCACTACCACATTTTACACTACATGTGCTCCACTCATTCCAATTACTCCAAGTACTCCCTATTGAAAACAATGAGATAATATATAATTTAGAAATTATATTCCATATAAATTAACACTCAGACCTTGGGAATTTATACCTGAGAGTTTCCTGCAGTTAATCCCCACACAGCTTTTCATTTCAAATGCCAAACCACTACACATTAATTTAAAATTTGAAGGAGTTGGACTATTACAAATTCTTGTACGATATTTTTGTCCTTTGCCACAAGTTGCAGTACATACCGACCAAACTCCCCAAACACTCCAACCACCAGAGTCTGAAAATGTTTTATTATTCACATGCATTCATACATTTATATAAATATTCATATGTATTTAATTATTTATTTACTTGGACATCCAATATCATATTTAACACAATTCATAGCATTCCAGTAAAGCATCTTTATAGAAGGTATATAAAAATATTATTTTTAGATTGTTCTTTAAATAACTACAAATTCTATTGTTTATTACCACATTTTTTCCAAGAATCTTTTCTACAACAGAAAATGTACAATCGACAAGAAAACATAATTCTATTAAAGCTGGTAATTTTTTATGAAATTTCTTTACAATTTTCAATTCTCCTTTACGTATAGGATGAGCATTTACAACTGTTTCGTAATCATTCATCATGCATCCTAAAAAAATATTTATTACATTAAATTACATGTAAAATTATATTGATATTCTATTACTTTTGGTTGTACCAGTAATTTGACAATTTTCAATTTGATAACTAGGACCAATACAAGGGGCTCCATTATTTGAAGGCACAGGATTATCACAAGTACGTCGTCTCATTCTTTTTCCTTTAAATCCACATTTCCCAGAACAAGAACCCCATGGACTCCAAAATGTCCAGCCACCATCAATGGGACATGAATTATCAAGTTTTAATCCAAGATTGCAGTAAAGGTTTTGCATTGCATTCATTACATTATCTGCAATAAAAGTATTAACAATATATTAAATTATTAATATGAAACATATCTGATAAATCTTTTACCAGTGGCACCAAGAAAAATCGGTGAAATGAGAAATATTAGGAAAAAGATTGTAGATGGCAAGATTTTCATTATATGTAATAATTTAGAAAATAAAATATAATTATTATTATTGTATTATGTACTAAAAGTACTGAATCATAAAAAAAGTTATAAGTTATATTTTATATTTAGTATATTCCTATTTTAAGCGTAAATTGTTTAATGCATAAAGAGATTCAATTTGAATTCAAACATATTTATCTCCTATGTACCAGATAAATTCAAGCCAATAAGATTCATTAGTTTCGCGTATGCGTATATAGTTTGTATGATAATACAACTTAAAATTTACCTGTGTGGCGCGAGCGGCATAAGCCTCGTGAATGTCATTAAAAATATAAAAATAGTTCTAATAAATTGTAGTAAGTGTTTCTTAAGTAAAATGAATACGTTTTTATTTTTAAGATGCAATTATGTTTTTAAAAAACAATACAGTAGATCCTATTATTTTCAATATTATTCAATGTTTAGATAAATAAATAAGTCTAACCTTTAATCACAGGATGTTTAGACGAAAAAGTCAGATAATTATTTATAAGTACATAAGGATAATGATATTAGTTGATAATAATTATATAATAATAATTCACGTTAAAACTTGTTAATACCCTTACTATTATCTTATTTCTATCTTTTTGTTTGAATTTAGTTCTGTGTGTATTTAATATTTAATTTTTCCCTGTACCGTACAAACATGACCCTCACTGAAATGGAACCGCTTAAAATACACTTAGATGCCTTAGAAATGGCAGGGAAAGTGGTTGATATACACATTACAGCTGATAGCAACTTTCCATCCTTAATTAATCTTATGAGATATAACGTACAAGGTAAATTTGTTGTTCTCTTGTCTCTTGCATATTTTTTTATTATTCTATGTTCTATAAAGAAACTCTTTTTTGTTTTAGGTGGACCAACTGTTAGTGGTCTTGATGATCATGATTATCCAAATTTAAATGGGATGTCATTATGTTTTCCTAATATAAATCAAATGAAAGCATATAGTAAAATTTCTTTGCCATCTGAGATAATGGAACATTTTCATCGTATCCTTTTATATAATTGATCATTCTTTAATATTCGTAATATGCATGTTTTGTTTGCTTCCTTATATAAAAAATATAATTTCTTAATATTTGATTAGATATGCAATGTCATTGTATGATGGGTCTTTTTACAGAAATTTCAAAAGCTTGGCTTACAATTGATAGTGATATATATGTTTGGTCATATGAAAATGAGTAAAAATTTATTTAAAGTTTATAAAATATTTTCTCAAGGTATCATAATTAAGTAATTAATATTTATAATGATATGTTTTTAGGTCTGATGTTGCATATTTTGATGGGTTAAATGAAACTATTATAAGTGTAGGTTTAGTAAAACCCAAAGCAGGGGTGTTTCAATCTTATGTAAAATATTTGTTGATTCTTACAACTACAGTGGAAATAACTATTCTTGGAGTTACATTAACAGAAACCAGTGATGGTATATTACAGTTTCAGTTTTACTTGAAGATTACATCTTTTCTAAATCTTATTGTTACCTTATTTACTAAACCTTATTTACTGTTTCAATTTTCAATTTAGGCACTTCACCAGAAATGCAACTAGTTCCTGAACCAATTTTCACAGTTGCTACGGATGGGATTGGCATTACAACAATAGCTAACACTAATAGTGGGAGAATTTTCCTTGGTGGTAGAAATGGATCCCTTTATGAAATATATTATCAGGTAAACTTTGCTACACAAATATGAATATAAAAATAATCAATATAAAAATCATAATTAATCACTTTAATATCTGTTCGTTATGTAGGCAGAAAGTAGCTGGTTTGGGAAACGTTGTAAAAAAATAAATCATTCTGAAGGTCCATTATCATTTTTAGTTCCATCATTTGTCACTATAGCTTTATCAGAAGAAGAAGCAATAATACAAATTTCCGTTGATGATTCACGAAATATTTTATACACACTCGGTGATAAGGGAACAATTACAGTTTGGGATATTGATAATAATGGTGCGTCCAAAGTCGCGTCTTTGTCACAAGCTTCCTTAGTACAAAACGCTGTTCATGTTGTTAAGTATGTATATTTATACAAAACCTATTTTTAAATAATTGAAATTATAATTCATATTACATTTATCATTTTTAGAACACTGGATAGTAATAATTTTCGACCATTGGTGAGCATATCAGCTATTACAGAGTCAGAATCAGTACATTTAAACTTAGTTGTAGTTGCAGCTACTGGAACACGCTTTTACTTCAGTTGCACTGCAGTTGCTAATCCGACAATAAGACCTCAAGGTCTGCAGTTAATACATGTTAGATTGCCACCAGGTTATGCTGCTAATGCTACAGTAATGAGGCCAAGGAAAGTACAAATGGCACATTATAGGAAAGGTATACATTTCAATATTTTTTTGTTAAGGACATAATATTAAAATTTATATACTATGCAGTATATATCTGTTATAGGAACATTAATTCTTGTTTGCGGTGGAGATACAGAAACTGCTTTATGTTTAAGTAATGATGCTTATCCATTCACAAATTATTTAGCTGAAACTCAAAGTCCTTTATCCCTCGATAGTCCCGTATGGGCAATGGCAGAAATTCTTGTGGAACCAGCTATATGTATTGAAAAACAAAGTATTACACAAGAAGAACCTCCTCTTCTTGTAAGGCAGCACATGGAAGCACCACGAAAATTTATCTTTTTGACTTCTCAGGTATATAATTAATTAAAGGTCTGTAAATCTATTAGATATAGTTTTTTACAAGTTGTTTATTTCTTTACTTACAGGGTGCCATTATTTATGTTCAAGTTCGTCCAATGGATATCTTAAAGCAGCTTCTATTAGAACAACGTGGTCCTGATACAGAAGCCGTTCGCGCATATTTTCAGTCGCAATCATTGGAACAAGCATGTGCGACTTGTCTTATTTTAGCCACGCTTGAAAGTTCTCAAAATGCTGAGGTCCTGATTCAGATTAAAAATTAAGATCAAAATTTAATTATAAAAATTAAGTTTTGTAAAATTAGAAAGTAATATTTAATTATAATTTGTATAGTTGGCAGAATGGGCAACAAGAGCATTCTTTTTATATGGTAGTCAACGAACGACAAGCATTGGACCTGCAATTGATGTACATGGTACTAACTTTACTAATATAAATACAGGTATTACATTAATTTTATATGAAAGTTTTATTTTTCTTTATAAGTTTTTCTGTATATAGTTTATGAATGTCATAGGAGATATGCGCACATCGACACCAAGAGTTCCAAACTATGATTTAAGGCTTCAAGGATTTCGACCTCATGCACCAGTTGGACTTAATACAGACATTTCTCTGCAACAATTTTCTGCAAAACATAATGGTTTATATCTGTATGTAGGAAGAATACTTCGACCAATATGGAACATGCGTTGTATTAAACAAGAAATTATAAACAACAAAACTCAGGTGACTTAAATTGGTATAAATTTTTTTCATTGTTTTTGTTTCTGTATATTAACCTTTACTCATATTATAATTTCAGATCTCTAGTACAATTTCAACAAGACAAGTTAGCTGGATTCTAAGTCTTCTGCAAGCATTAAGATCGTTTCTCAATAAAAATACCCACATTACTAAGCAGTGTGTATCTATATACTATTTCAACAGCTTTACAAATGATTAAATTTTATTTGAACTACTTATCGATTTTTAGACACGGTACTACTAGAATAACTGATGGATTTGAAACAACTATACCTAGTCATTACCAAGAACCAATAGTCGAAGAAAGGAATTCTTTAGCTGCATTAAAAATTTTCATTACTCATGCTTGTGAAGTGTTAGAACTTTGGAAAATTTTATGTGAAAACCATTTAAATAATATTGTAAATTGTTTATCAAAGGTTAGTCAATTACATATTACAATTTTCTTTAAGTTGAAAATTTTATATTAATATTTATAATAATTTATAGGACCAAATTAATCAATTTTCTACAGCTACATTTCGAGATTTAATTTTAATTGGACATGAAATTTCTTCATTATTGATCATTCATCTTATAGATAGGTAAGTGAACTAAATAAATAATAAAAATCCGGTGTACTAATTTTTACAAATCTACAGTTATCTTGGAGATAATGCATCTGTTGATGCTGTTAGTCAAAGATTACGAGAAGTTTGTCCAAATTTATATAGAAGTGAGGATGCTGTTTGTTCTAAGGTACAAGAAGTAAAATTAAAAGAATCATGATTTTATTTTTATATATTGCTAACATTTTTATAAATTGTAGGCTAATGAAATAATTTTGAAAGCAAAAAGTTGTACAAATCCAGAAGAGAAGGAATGCTATTTACAATCTGCTTTAAAGGTAAACATTCTAATATTATGTATAACATTATTTGTACAATTTTATGCTCTCTGTTTACATTCACATCCTTAGCTTTGCAAAGAAGTTGCTCCCAGACTAAATTTAAGTGCAGTATGCCAACAATTTATCGCTTGTCAATTTTATTCGGGTGTACTCGAGTTATGTCTCTGTTGTGCAGAAAGAGTAGACCCTAATAATGCTGCCTTACATTATTATAAAAATAATGAACCAATCGAAGATCAAGAAGGAAGATTTGCTTACATAAAAAGGTACTGATTATAAAATAACATTTTAATAATTGTATGTTTAACATATCACATATTCTAATTATTCAGATAATTTTTTGTATATAGATTAGAGATTTATAAAGAATTCACCACGTTATTGGATCATCTTTATAATCAAAGCATTTCTAATCCATTGACACCTACCATACCCAGTAAACCTGGTCCTCCACAACAAAATGGCTCAACTATGCCTGTTACACCAGCAAAAGAAATAGTAAAATATACTTTCCTTTTAAATTATATTATTTCCAATAAATTTACTGGATCTTTTACATAAATATTTATATCTTTTAGTTGCATGACATCATAACTGACGCATTACATTCTAAGTGTGAAATTCTCCACGCTTCAGTGTATGCTTGGATGATAGAAAGAAGGCTTCATGGAGAACTCGTTGCTCTAGCAGTACCTTCTTTAGAAGCTTATCTTACCCGAGTCAATGCGCCAGACTTGCTGTGGCAATTTTATGAAAAAAATAAAAATCATGCTGCTGCAGCTAAAATATTGGATGCTTTAGCAACTAAAGAGTACGTATAACGCACATAACTTTGATTAAATTTACACCTCTTTTCCTGATTTCAGGAAACTATTTTTTATTTTCATTTTCTTTTCTTTTCTTTAAATATAGATCAAATGTAACATTATCACAGAGAGTTGAATATTTAGCTCGAGCAGTGGTTTGTATGAGAAGTGACCAGGCTGGATACGCTCCATACCTTGGCATTTTTTTACGTGAATTAGAAGACAAAGTAGAAGTTGCTAGAATACAACAACAGGTAAGCGATTATAAATATTATGGCAAAATCTATTTAGAATATGATTTGTATGTTGTCATCATATTGTAGATATTAGATACAATTTGTAACCAACATTTAAGCGGTAGACTCAGCGATGAAGCATCTAGAGCATTAAAGTTTTCGTTACTTGATATAACAAAGGTATGATCCAACCATGTATGTTATGAATTAAGATATTTGTATGGAACTTTCAGGATTCATATCTGTTAATCATTCATTGTAGTTGTACCAAGAATATGCGGACCCTTTACAATTGTGGGAGTGCAAATTATCTATAATTCATTGTTCTGGTCATCAAGATGCAATGTTAATCCAGGAAATTTGGACTAATATTATAAATAATGGTATTAACATTCTACCTTATACATTTATATGAATGAAAAAATATCTCGTATTTACGTTTTGATAATACATATTTACAGAATTAAAAGATGCGTCAACAGCAGAAGATAAAATGACTATTTTAATGAGCAAAATTATATCCTTGGGACAGGAGTATTCAGGATCACCACACTGTTTTCCAGTTGGTAATAACAAAACTCTTTTATCACCATTATGATATAATGAAAATATAATATGAAATGAAACTATAAGATGTATTATATTTTTTCAGACTTCCTAGTAAAACAGTTAGAAATAAAAGCATGTAAGTTAAATGTATCAAATAATGGAATTATATCTGGGTTTTTACAGTTAGGAGTATCAATGGAGGATCTCTTAGATATTTACAAGTAAGTAGAATATGTTTATTGATAAATCCATTTCTTTATATTTTACTTAATAAATAAATGCATAATGTTTGTTTTCAGAATGATTGGCAAAGATACTCGAACTTGGTTCAACGAGGGAAATGATTTTCACCTTATCGAATCGACTGCAAATTTAGTTAATTACTTTATATCTCATTCGAACATTACCAATACTTTCGTTAAGTAAGTACATTACTGCGTCATGAAAATAAATCAATAGATAATCATAAAAATAATTATGACAAAATGTGACAGTTACTTAATTTCTATTCGATTAATGTTAAAATAATTGATTGAATTGCAGACGAAAAATAATAACGAAGTGCCAAGACGTAATTTCAAAGTGTTTAACTACATTGTATAGCAAGCCTCATGGACAAGAATTAATAACGAAACTTAGATCGATTCAAAACGTTTTAATTCGTATGTAAGAAAGAATTTCTACTGTTTTTATAATAAACTAACATTTCATAAATTCGTATAAATCGTGGAAAATTAAAATATAAAATGACTGAAATACTTTGTTCCGTGAGAAAAGGATTTTATTAAGACACAATATAAAGTGTAAATACGAAGAAACCACAAGTGCTCAAATGTTGTCATAAATATTATAACGTCTCTTTCCATTAATAAAAGTTACGTGTATTGATATTTATGATGCAGATCACCTCATTTTTTATTACATTATGTGATAATAAAAAAATTTTACTTATTTTACATCTAATAGTCTCTGAGGCTTTTGTCTTTTCAGTTTCCTATATTTTATGCTTACTAAAAACATATTTATGTAAGATTTCAGTTATGCATTTTTAGAATGATAAACTAACATCGTATAATAAAAAATTCTTATTACATTGATAACAAGTATTAAGTTTTTGGTATTAATTAAGGTATGTATGAATGGAAACATTCTCAAGCCATTTTCAAGACATCATCCTATTTTATACTACAAAACAGTCATAATGAATTTTAAAAACTTTTTGCAAAGGATATACAAATATGTGTAACTTAGGTTAACTATATGCGAACAATGTTCCAACATTAATATAATTTGGTGGCCCTGAAAAGGACCATTTCTTTTGCTTATCAATCTTAAAATTCAATGCCAGTTTATTGTATCAATTTAGATATATCTTCTTATTTGGAGCTGGTATACTTGGTGACTGCTTTAGTACCTTCGCTTACTGCGTGCTTAGCCAATTCACCAGGTAACAGTAGCCTCACAGCAGTTTGGATCTCCCGAGAGGTAATTGTAGAACGTTTATTATAATGCGCCAATCTTGATGCTTCAGCAGCAATACGTTCAAAAACATCATTAACAAAACTGTTCATGATGCTCATTGCCTTGCTAGAAATACCAGTATCAGGATGCACCTGTTTCAGCACTTTGTAGATATAGATAGCGTAACTTTCCTTCCTTCTCCTCTTCTTCTTTTTATCGGCTTTGCTTATGTTTTTCTGAGCCTTACCGGCTTTCTTCACAGCTTTTCCACTTACTTTTGGCGGCATGTTGAATGCAGAACGCTTCAAAATTCAATACTTCTAACGATGTAACCGTTACAAGAGTCGGTTGTAGATTGCTCATCCAATGCCAACCCTTCCTTTATATAGCCAAATCACGTAACAGCAGCGCGCCAATCAGGGCACTTCATGCTCGCTAGATGGAATTCCTCGCCACGCGATTGGCGCGCTGCTGTTGTTGTTACCTGGAAATTGATTTCATAGAATGTATTCCACACATGGTTACGTGCGTTTTTATGTGCTCCAAACATTGAGTTATACTCATTTTTTTATAAAAGTGTATTTTTTACATTCTATAAACATTTGATATGACTAAATTAATTCATTATATTTAAATGATAATATGAATATGATTATAATTTTGAACTATTTTACAAAGAATATTATGTATATTATAGTATGAGATTAATTAATCGAATATTATAATATGATATAATAATTGAAAAATAGTGATCTTACTTGCCTTATATGATGAATGAAGAGGCTGAATTAGCATAAAATAGATTTTCTTATAGAATTTTGGGTGAATCTGTAGAAATTGGGATTTGTTATGCAATCGTTTTTGGTAAAATATTACCTCCAGGTCCAAAGTTTAAATATATGGATTATTTAATGACAATGAATTATCATTAAATAGTTGTACGATAGAAATAAATATTAAAAAGTAGATAATGAACTTTTTAATAAAACGTAAGTTTTCAGTATCATAAAGTCGATAAAGGAATCGATTTTAGAACTATTCTAAATATATAACCATTGTGAACTTTGTAAGTACTTTTATCAATGAATTTTCAAAACATATCACAAGTAATGATATTAAACTTTGTAATAGTAATAATACCAAATGAAAATATTTTGATTCTAGAGTCGATATTATTCCGAACAAAGGTATTACATATGTAATTTTATTAAGAAACGACGAAATTAAATCAAAGTTTGTATTTTTTACAAAATTGTACGTATACTTTTATTACAATACTGTACAAAATAAGTATTGTTGCCATACTTTTATTTATAGCTATACGTTGTATATATTACTATATATGTAATATATGAAAATATTATATATACGAATATAATATTCAGTTTCTTTTTCTCTTATATAAATTTTTCATTGTAAAGAATTGTTCTTTGTTATGTCAGACGATTATACATTTTGTGAGTTTCTTAGAGAGCCACAGATGTTCGTATTACAAGCGTTCTAACATTCAAGCTATCGCCGGTTTACTGAAAGAGTAACACAACCAAGAAAAGTAAATTTTTCAAAAAATTGATTAGAAATAGGTTGTTTGAAGTAAAGAATTATAGTTTATTTAACTTTCTTATATCAGCTATTTAATAATTTCTCGTAATGAATAGTTTATGATTCTCGAGGATCTATGACAAAATATTATTTAAATACAGTTATACTACAATATTATGTAACTATTACTTGCTACTATAAAAAAATAATTGAAATGGCTTTGTAATTTTCAAAAATGCCAAATCCTAAGAAATAATGTTGTTGAAAAAGTGAAAAGGAAGAAAAGAAAAGAAAGTTATGAGATATATGTACGTACTCTCATATTTACGAAATTTTTATGGAAATTATTTTTAAATAGAAATTTCGAACAAAGATAGTTTATGTAGATATATTAAACTATTTACCCTAATATTTTTTGCAGGTTATAGAATAAAATAATTACATATGCTGAAAGAGAAAGAGCGCGAAAAGAGAGAGAGAGAGAGGACATAAAGCGGTTGTACGAAACATCTGTTTCTTGTCACCAATCACAATAGAACTTGTTAGTGATTGGTCCGGGAGTAGGTATCGCTGCGCCTATAAATAGCTGAAATGGTAAAGTCGAAAACAGTAGTTCCCTGCTTGTTGCAGCGAACAGTTGTAACGTTAGTGATCTGTTTGTTTATATCCAAAAGTTAACCGATAATGTCTGGTCGTGGGAAAGGAGGAAAAGCTAAAGCTAAGGCGAAGTCTCGTTCGAACAGAGCTGGACTGCAATTTCCAGTTGGTCGTATCCACAGACTTTTGAGAAAAGGAAATTACGCTGAAAGAGTCGGTGCTGGAGCTCCAGTTTATTTGGCTGCAGTTATGGAGTACCTGGCTGCTGAAGTTCTCGAATTGGCGGGAAACGCCGCACGAGATAACAAGAAAACTAGAATTATTCCGAGACATTTGCAACTTGCCATCCGCAACGATGAGGAATTAAATAAACTTCTGTCTGGTGTTACCATTGCGCAAGGAGGTGTTCTTCCAAATATTCAGGCTGTACTTCTGCCAAAGAAAACTGAAAAAAAGGCTTAGACTTCAGACTAATAACATAAATGGCCCTTTTCAGGGCCACAAATACTTTTATACAGGGGAACATATCTGTTTGAAAATAATTTGTATTTTAACGTAAATTTTTGATACTAAAAGTATTTGATTAAATGAAGTAATATTTATTTTGTATAGGAATTCTATAGATTTGATATGTGAATTTTTTATACTAAAAGTATTTGAATAGTTAAAATAACAAATTTGTTATTTTCTATAAGAATTTTATAGGTTTATACAACACGTGAATTTTTTATTTTTGAAAACTATTGAGTAATCGAAATTACGTCTGTAACGCTACATTAGGAATTTTGAATATTGCAAAATAAATGTATGTGGGAAGGAGAATTGGTTCCTTTTCTTTGAGTTGTATTTTTTCATATATATATTCCATTTTTAAATACACCTGTTTAGTATAATTTTTATCTTATAATCTTTGGTAGCTAATGTTAATGATAAAGCTTCTCTAACTTTAATGCCTTTGTATTCATTCATATTATTATGAACTTAGAATTTATTTTTATACTGAAGTTTCTTTGCTTTAAAATAGGTTTTCTAAGAACTTTAGGATTAATTTCTTGTACATCAATTTACAATATATTTAAAGATATTATCTAGTATTATTTAGTTCTAGCAATTTTAACAAAGGGAAATTGAGATTACAATATAACTTAAATGTTGATAATACACTAACCTATGCGCTATTGGTTTTTTGCTATATGAACCTATTACTAATACGATGAATTACTTAATTAAAATTAAATAAATTATGAGTCTATAACAAGTTCTACAACCATGTTAATAATGAAAGAGAGGAATTCATTCATTTTCGTCATCCTTCACTTCTTTTTCTTTATTACAACTGAAATTTAAAGTTTTAATTTGCGACCTGACTTATCTTACATTTTAAATATCTAATTAAATATATATAAAATTGCTCTTATATAAATTTCTAATACATATTATAAGCTTTGTCACAAGTAGATCTATGGCTTAAGTATTTATAAATAGCATTTATAAATAAATAAAAATAAATTGATTATACATGAGGTTCACAATATTACATTGTGATTTCTGAAGGAATCTGATAAGGAGTAGAGATAAACAGAGTGTCTATAAGGATATTAAGAAGAAAATTTGTCTACATTTCAAAACTATAAATAGAATTTTTATTTAAGTGTACAAGACTGTTCATTTATAGGTAGAATAATTGCAGTATTTTTATTTTAGTAAAAAATAAGTGGACGTTGTAAAATAGCTTTATGTATATGTAAACAACGTTAATTATAAGTCGATAGAACATAAATTAGTTGAGTTATATGTTTTGCCATACAAACATAAAGATTATACTCGACGACACACCTTAGTGATACTAAAATAATGATAGTAATAATAATAATAATAAATAAAAATATTGTGTGATAAAGGTATTTCCAACATAATTCAGATGATAACTTGGCAAAAGCCTTTGTTTAGAGTAAATGCGTTGGCAACACTTATACGTAAAAGAGAATGGAAACATCTAAATCCGACTTGAAGTTGCATGTATGTATGTATGTATGTATGTGTGTATGTATGTATGTACGGTAGTTTTGCTGAACGAGTGACTTCCGAAGAAATGATTTCTTATATGTATGTAATATGAAACGAAGAAAACTAGTTAATTCTTAAGTATGCAGTGTTTATATTAATATAATCAGTTTCTTAGCGGTAAGATCCAGATTGATTACTAAGAGTATCACTTATTTTCTATGTATATAACCTTGCTTCTTGTCAATATGTAGAACGTTAAGTTTAGAACGTCGAAATTTATAAAATAAAATTGCGGTTCACCTTCTCGTATATGTATAAAAATAACAGTGCATTATTTATTTCAACAATAACCTAGGATATATTTAGTACTTCTTTCTTTATAAGATCGAAATTGCGATTATTTTGTATTTAATTTATCAGTGATATATTACTAACAGTTCAAAAATGTACGTATTGTTAGAGTTTATGTTGGTATATGAAACTGTATATAAAAATTTTAAAGGTTATCAAGATTGTTTATAATATAAAAATTTTTATTGTAGATAACAGCCTAGGGTGAATAGAATCCTCTTAACAAGACGGCATGTTTGTAAGAATCTGGTTGCGAATTCTCACGGGGGATGAATGAGGAAGAATTATTGAAACGGTCTGCTGCAGAGCGAGATAGAATATTTAGCTGCTACGACCGTGGTAGAGAAAATGGAGCAGAAATCGATCCTTGGGAAGATCCTACCTTTGAAGTATATCATACCACAGACAGATATGGATTCATACAGTAATTATTATAATAATATACAGTAATTATTATTGTTATCTTGTCATTAACATGTAACATTTATATTTTAGTGACAAACGTTTGCCACAAAAACCAGATCCTAATGAGATTAAGACTCACCGGGTGGAAATGGAAAGACTAAAAAAATGGGAGAAAATGACAAAACAATGGGATAGTTCTTCAACTAAGGAAAAATTAAGGCGCAGAGTATATAAAGGAATTCCTAATAGATTTCGTGGTCAAGTGTGGGCATTGTTATTGGGTATTAAAAATTTAAAGAAAGAACAAGCTGGTAAATATGAAGAGATGTTACAACTTGCACGTAAATGGTCTACAGAAATAAGACAAATCGATGCTGATGTAGCTAGACAATATAGAGATCATATCAATTATAGGTGTGTAAATTATATAAAAGATTTCTAAAAATGCATAAAAACTTAGTATACATTTATTGAAAGTTATATTAAATTTTTAATTATTTTCTACAGAGAAAGGTATAGCATAAAACAACGATCTATGTTTTATGTATTGGCTGCCTATAGTATGTACAATATGGAAGTGGGTTATTGTCAAGGGATGTCTGTATTAGCTGGATTACTTTTATTGTATATGGATGAAGAAGATGCATTTTGGGGTCTTTCTGTGTTGCTTGCTGATAAAAAATATACCATGCATGGTCTGAACTTGTATCATAAATTCAATATTAAAAAATGTTTTGGCTTAATATTAAACAAATATTTATATTTATAGGATTTTATGTTGACGGATTTCCAAAATTAAATCGTTTCATAGAGCATCATGATAAAATTATGAATAAATTTTTACCAAAATTAAAACGGAAACTCGATAAATGTGGTTGTGATTCTATTCTTTATGCGCTAAAATGGTTTTTTGTTGTTTTCCAAGAGAGGGTAAGAAAATATTTTATACTTTGTTTTCTAAATCGTTATAAAATCTATTCTATTAGGTTGTCCTAAAAGTCTCTTTCGTTTTATAAGCAAGTAATAGATACACAACATTTTTTTTTATATTATTTTATTGAATTATGTATGATCCATTTTGTTCTGTTGGACAAAAGTTTGTTCCAATAAAACAAAAAATGTCGTGCATCTATTATTTCCTTATAAAACAAAAGAGACTTTTAGGACAATCTAATACATACCATACGGTATCTAAATACAATTATTTATTTATAACAGACACCTGTGAGCCTCGGACTTCGAATTTGGGATATATTTTTATTAGATGGGGATCGCATTTTACCTGCTATGGCATACACGGTCATGAAAATGCATAAACGTTTTCTTATGCCGATGGAAAGTTTAGATGAATTTTGTAATTATTTGCAAATTAAATTAGAAAAAGATTTTTGCTTTGATGATGATACAGTAATAAGTACTATGGAACGTAGTATGGAAGAACTAAAACGTGCCAAGTTGGATTATCCTGGCCCTCCCTTACCACACGAATTACCACGATTCCCATTTGGCACATTTAAGGAACCTACTTTTGCAAGCAAGGTAATCTAGAAATAACTAATAAAAATAACCTCGTGTTTAATACATATTTTAATATGTTTAGGTTGGGAGACGTACTGAAGAATTTAGCGAAGCACAACACGTAATGCGAGAATCTATAACACAACGTAGAGATCTTGTACTCGCTGATGACGGTAGAGAAAGTACAACACCGGTTGAACAAACCAGTTGTGGTCTTGGCGGTGAGTTACGATATAGTGAAAACATAGTACATGGTAACACAGATACTTGCCTTCTACATTCTAAACAAGAGAGTATTATTAAGGATGAGGAGAAAGATAAAAGTACAGATACAGATGAGATTGATATAATGGTTATATATAATACTAGACTGTAAGGTACTTTTCAAAGATAAGGTTCTGAGATTAAAAAGTATGATATTGCTCAATTACGTATATATATATATATGCTCGTAAACGTATACATATATAAATAGAACTTTACAGAAATATTATATAAGCCATATTTTGAAGTATTATAATTATTGCTATATAATCGTAAGTAAATTTTTTTATATAGATTTAGCATCATTTAAAATGAAACTACACTTGCCTTTAAGATTGTATCAGAAATTTTCATTGATAATTTTTTTATGAAATAAAAAGTAAGGAGTAATAGACTGTGATTATTTTAGAATACTCAGGAAATTTCATACAAAGAGTATTAAAAGAAAAAAGGCTAAAATATCAGTGCACGTTTTAAAATATTCTTGTTACGTAACAGTAATATTAAATTATGAGAATCACGTTAAACTTAATTGTCAATTAATTAGTATTTCATTCATAAAGAAAAGCGTGAGGCGTGTGATTTTAGAGACAAGCTTTAATTAATACAGATTTTAAATCAAATGTATTACACTTACTATGTGAAAGTATTTTGTGAAAACACGATTGTTCGGATATCCTGTTGCAGTATAATAAAAATTACATATATGTGCAGGAAGCAAATTCTCATTTGATCCAAGTCTTGATGATGGGGCCTCTCCCAATGGCTCACGCCGGTCATTGGCAGATACATCTGTTACCTCGACAGCTGACCTTTCTGTATTTAGTTCGGCGACACGGTCTCAAGCGTTAGACAATAGTCTTGATACTCAAAGTAATATTTCTAATGCTAGCTCTGGCAGTGGTGGTTTACCCACACCTAGGGCAACGCCTCATCAACCAAGTCCAGATGTTGTACGAATTTATGTACCATATACATCGCCTATGTCTGGCTCATACAAAGATGATCTTCCGCGTACACTTCCGCGGTCTTTAGAAACAAATAGAATCCGCATACGTGTCGATCCTGATCAAACACCAATAGTGGAAAATTTAAAACCTTTTTCATTAGAGAGTCCAGAAGTCGAACTAGACTTGAAATAATTAATCTATTCATTCGATAGTTATAGTATTTCATGATGCAGAAAATGATTCATGACATTGCAATGAGTATTAAACGAGGATTTAGATAAACAAAAGTTTTATCATTTGTTTTATCTATATCTACATTGTAATATACATAAAGAGGTAGTAGTAAAAACAAATGTTAATTACAATAGGAACGAGAGATGAATAATGAATGTTGAAACGTGCATATACGTACTATTATCTTATTTCCTTGAAATAGGCGAAAGGATTTAAAGTAAATGTCTTCATCCAGATAGAAATCTGTGTATGTTATATGCACTAATTACGAATAATTGTAACCATTCGCATCGAACGAAACTTATTGCACTGTTGCGATGGCCTAATTTACGTTTATAGTCAAACACGAATTATTTAAAATGTATAATAGAGAATTATCATTTTCAATACATGTATATTATTCCTAATCAAACGATCAACGATATTTTAAATAATGAAATTATATCTATATAACTTATCGCATAATTCTAAAGATAACTGCATAATATTCGTCATAAATTCAAGTTATACTTCAAAGAACAATAAGATGATGGAACTTTATGCAGAAGGATAACGAATTATATACTAACATTATTTGTAATATTTGGTAGATATTTGAAAGAAAATTTTGAACTATTATATGAAGATTAATATGAATGTAAGACATTACAACAGCATAACGAATAGGTATGTAAACTTTTAGCGTAATGTATAGATAATTTTTAAAGTATATGTTTTTAAATCCCTCCCTCTGACGAACAGGATATACAAGATATTTTGGGGTATAATAAAAAATTGGCCATCATACATATGTATAAAAATATGAGTCAATTTTCCATAGTAAATGTAATACTAGAAAAAAAGATATTTTTGTTACTATGAACATATAAAATCCGTTGAATAACGATTATTATATTTTCAATATTGCGTATATTTCTCGGAAAATTTCTAGAACTATTGATACATTATGTACATTACATTGGTATGGTATGAAAAGAATATACATAAAGTTCCATACTCTAGAAGTATTTAACAAGCAAATAATTTTACATTATAGATATTGATGGATATTTATTCTTTTAGTAATTACAGATAGATTAACATTACAAGGACATTGTTTTAGAATTTTATTTTCACGCAAATCTTTAAACGTTGTATATTCTAGTTTATTATTAGATGATGAAATCATACAACAGAAATTTATGTTTTATATCTCAAAATATTTAATATTATTTAGCATAAAATCAACTAAAGTTGTCAGGTATTGTTAATAAATTTGAATTTTTATATTATGCATCATTCTAAGACAAACTGTATAGTTTAAATCATTGTTAATTAGTTATTTTGGGAACAATTATAAGTTGGTAACATATTATTTGTTCAATGTCAACATAGAAACAACAAAATTTTAGTTAATAGATTATCATAAGATAATGATCATATCTTCTCAAAGAAGATACATTCTATTAATGAGTTAAGTACTATACTGCCACAGTAATATTAGTACTTTATTTATTTTAAGTTCCGTTCTTTTATAACGATCAATGATATATGTATTGTTGTACATACGTAGTATTTAAAGATGGAAAAAGAGGAATCTTTCATTACGCAGTACTTGAAATAGATTCCTGAATGAAAAAACTTGCAAGGTATTTGTTAGAACTTTTGCCAAGGAATGTGAATACTGAACAGTTTTTCTGATATGCTACATATTTATTGTTTAAATGTACAAAGACATAATTTAGATTAAAGTAACTACAATCGAAAAACATGCTTCATACTAATTGGTTCTGTAAAACATTCCTGGACATACAGTATTTCACCATGTATATAGAGTATGAAACTTATTAAATATTGTCGTGATAATATAAACCTGATAGCAATCACTTGTTATATTTACTAGCATAAGGTAATATTTGTTAAATAAATATTAAATGTTAATGGTTCGAATCTTTATTGCATTGTAAAAAAAGATCAACCAAATGATGTACAGTTCTATAGTGATACTGTCTTGTGGTTGCATAACATTAAATTTTCAGGAAAATTGAAGTAAAACAGAACGATTACCTTATATACAAAATATTAAAAGACATGGAATTGCATAGATGCATAAAGATCTAGCGATAAATAAAATAAAAAAAAAAGAAAAGAAGTTACGTAAATTTACCTTGGAAAAATACATTCCTTTAACTTGCATTAAAATTAAGAAATACAGTTCTTCGTCAATTTTTAGGCTTATTCATACTTAAATTGCTATGCTTATACATAAATATCCTTATACATTAAGTTGAAAATAAGTAATAAATATATTCGCCGATCGAAAAACGTCACAAATGCCTTTTATTCTTTGATGTTAATAATGCGAAATGTAACATTAATAAATTGTTCAAACTTGAATATTTTACCTTCGTGAAGGTTTTAGATATGCAATGTATCATTTCAGATTGACCAAATTAATTTTCTCAGATTTATTTTTTTATGGATGTATTCATTAAAGTATTTTAGAAACGAATCAATTTAATAATCAAACAGATTTGTATAACAAAAAACAATGAAGTATATTATATAATTTTATTCGCAAGTAAATGTATAAATAACATGTTTAAACCAAAAATGATATTTAATATAAAGGAATTAGAGTAGAAATTTGAGACAAGAATCTTATAATGCCTAGAGATTATAACTATAATATGTATCAAGTATTAAGCTCAGTAAGTGATGTTTCTTCTACTATTGAAACAATATCTGTAGACTGGAACATGAATTGTGGATAACTGATTTCACATTACTATTACAGTAAAAATTACAATGCCCTTATTATTCAATAACACAAAGTTTCAATACAAGTTTGTTTTAATTAAGTAGAACTTAAAATGGACAAATATACGTTAAAAAGATGTATTCATGGCTTTGTTCAATATTCACATTCATATTAATGCATTACAGAGATAGATTAAAGTTCAAATGAGATATTTGATGAAACATGTGTATGTATTTAAAGTTGTACTCCGAGTCGATATTTTTTTTATACAAGAGTCGAAAAGGCGTACTATATAATAATGTAGGCTTCAGTATAGTATTTGTAGGATGTTTAAAAAAGCAAATACAATTCGATAATCCAATATGCAAACTTCTTGATGCCTGATGACATAATCACGTTGTAAATTGATTGAAATTATCAAAATAATAAATAATGAAAATCGTACATACTTGAATACTTATTTATTTTCAAGAATTTTACTTTTTATCAAATATTCTTTTTAATCTCCACATTTTGCATAAAAGAATTATGGAATGGCTATTGTAGCAAGCAGATGTATATTTATAAATCTTAAACAAATGAAAGTGTATATAAAACGAATTTTGATTGCATAACTTAATTTTACTTTTTGTTATATTTATCTATTTTCATAGTATATATACAGATACTATAAAAGATAATTTTTGTAGGAAATAGTTTTTTCATATAAGATTAGAACTTTTTAAAGTGGTACAATACCAATTTATACACTTTATACATAAGACATATTGTAAAATTCAATAATGTTCGAGCAGTTATTGTCGAATGCGATACAGATACAAAAAAATTAATTAGGGTAACTACTTCTATATTATGTTCTTTTTTTTTAAAGATATTACTTTATTTAAATGGTAATTTAAATGCAATTATTGCACGCCAAAGGGAATGTCAGTTACCAAGCTAGTAATAGTAACTGTACTCATTAATACTCTTTAATACTTGTACATGTTTAAAATACTTATGGTTCAGTTTTCAATATGAATTATATTTTCTGATAATATATATATACCAAAGAAAAATATTTTTAATCAATATTTGGTGTAATAACAAGTAGGATTGATTTAAAGGAATATATAAATGTAACAATGTACTGTAATAGCAAATTTAAAAAAAAAGTATATAGCACAGAAGTGATTTTACTATTAGTTTTTCAAATACAAATAAATGCAATGTCTTATTACTATGTTGTACTTTGCAAGTGGAAATTGTATTTGTTAATGGGTATTGGCTTTCCATTAATTATCACTTGTGGCCCCATATAATAACGCCATAAGAGACTGTTTCCTCTTTTTAACTGGTTGGTAGCTGAAAGGTGAGACCAGCAATCTAACCAGCTATTGTAAATTGGCATTTGTGGAGGAAGACCGGCAATTAATCTTGATGAATAAAATTTATTAAATTAATATGTATTTTAACTCTTCTAAAATAAATACAAAATTATCTTTATTTCAAATCAACTTACCCACAATTATTAACTGCCATACAGTGTGATACCACTAAAAATGGATATGTAATTGTTGTTACTATAAACTGTAAAGAATAAGTTGTAATATTTGTCATGATATGTATATTATAATTAAATAATTAATCTGTTTACCCTTATGACAGAAACTGCATATGGTTTCAATTCTCTATCACTTATAATGTATTTATCAATAACATAAGTAGATGAACTGACTAGCATTAATACAGCAGCATTTCCAATGAGCCGAGGTAATAATCCTGCATAGTATCCCATGATTCCATTCTCTTTATATACTTCTACAAACGATCTAAACAATCCGCTGTTAACGTAAACAAAGAGATAATGCATCTATGATTAATAGCAAAATATATTATACATGTATTTTGAGTTCTATTATCTATATTGTGGTATCTACATACTTGTATTTTGTTTCTCCACCAACAAATTGTGCCATCATCCTTAACGCAATAACATCTAACGGATGGCTAACTATAATTCCAATCATTCTACTAATTAGGTCTCGTATGAATTCATATATACATTTTTTATGATTCTGACTATAAAAAAATGTAATGTGCATTTTTATAACTATCATTTGAAAACTTTATGTTACACATACAGATATACATATCTATACATTTACCTTTCTTCTAAATCGCAATCATAAATTTCTTTACTCGGTTCATCATTAAATTTAATGCATTTAGAAGCTTTTTCAAAAGCTACAGCACTCACAGTGTAGGCACATAATTTTGGAATAAGACCACGGTAGCAACCAGTGAATCCATCTACATTCTTTATGTATCTAACTGTAAAGTAATAATTTCAAAAAAAAAAGAAAGAAAGAAAAAGAAACAGCAGTTTGCATCAATCAAAATGACAAAGTAATTTCAAAATCTCATAGTTTAATTTATTTATGACACTAAAGAACGACTATAAATAAAATTGTTTACCGTACTGAAAAACGTTAGGTAAAGCTAAAGCCGGTTGTCCAAATAAAGTAGTTGTAGGTCGTGGTGGAATCGGTTCATATCCGATCTATTTTGTTATAAATAAAAATTATAAGTTTCCTTTGAACAATTTTAGTTTCTGCGTCAATTATCCACTAAGTATATTTGTTACCTGTATTAAAACTTTAGCGTATTCGATAGGATGCGAAACGGTATTCATTAGCATACGAAGTGCAATATCAGAGAATAAAGGTTCATCTATTGGCGATATCATGTTTATTTAGAATTTATCTTGCCAGCGTGTCAGGGCAAAGTATCTATTTATTTGATGATTTTGATCAATAATCACAGTCAAATTGAAGTCAAACTTCGCTCAGTATATTGAAGCTCATACGAATCTTGTGTGAAGAGAACGCATATTCACCGTCTTTCCCATCCAGAAACTAGGTAATGTCAGTAATACAATATATTCCGAGACAGAGAACCAAGGGAAACAAATCGTATATTTAGAATTTTCCTAGATGTGAAACTCGATTATGATTATCTGAAACAGATAAATATATTGCATTAATAAAATGAATAAAAATACTAATACAATAACCAATCAGTGACTTGGATACTTTTTTTACTTTACATACATCGTAGTTTAGGGAACTTATCCTAAACCTAATATAAACGCAATAACCATTCGGTGACCTGTATCTTTGGTGCATCGTTGTTTAGAAAATTTAACGCAAACCTAATTCAAATACGATAATCAGTCAGTGACTTGGATACTTTTTTATCTTTAATATATCGTTATTTAGAAAATTCATTTAAATTTTCAGTTTATAAATATATTACAAATACCAATGAATTGAACTAAATCTCGAATCTTTCAATGTTAAAAAATATATCAATGTTTATTGAAACTATTTTAAAGAGATGTTAATTATGAATAGACTGCAGATTTTTATGCATTTATAGGAAACGTAAAAGTGTAAAATTGCACAGAATTGCACAGGTAAAACAATTTCTATCTGAATTTTCATACAAATTCGCAAACTAGTTATAACTAGTATAACTATAACTAGTTATATTATAATAAACATATAATATGTATATTATATTTTAATTATATTAAATTTGCAATTCGTAAAATTTTGAAAATTTGGTATTATGTTGTTTATAGCGCTCTCTGTCGAGAGGAGTTGGGACGTTATTTTTCTAGATTGTTTTCGTCATGGGTGCTAGTGAGGTAAAAAAGTATACGTGAGGAATATCGTGCTGAGCTCATCTTACGATTTCTGGTTCATCTGTTCCTGCTTCGATGGCAGAACTGTATGCGAAGTAACGGAGTAGTTAATGTGATGTTTTGTAAAGGCAAAAACGAGGTGAATTTTTCTATTAATTATTCGTTATTTTAACAACAATACATCGACATATTTCCTCGTGGCATAAGCGGATATCATTTCTTTTTTTCTTATTCTATGTAGAGCAGACATTCGACGGACACGAGTAATAGCGACAACGATTAAAAAATTTTTCATCTAATTGCGTGATTAAAATTATATACGAAATAATTTCTTCGTATTATTTTCTAGAGACAAAAGTTGATTTCATGCTTTATGGGATCAAAGGAAAACTATAATCATCGTATAAAAAACAATTGATAGGAAAACGTTATTGTTTCGAAGAGATTTATAGCTATAGAAAAATGTTTTGCAATCAAAACCAAGTTTTGTTCTAGATTTATTATTGGTTTTAGAAACTTGTAAAATAAAATTTAATGAATAAAATTTACTTCTAATAATTTGCTAAATTTATAGGTTTCCACGAAATTAGTTCATCTTATTGCGAGATGTATTCCGTAATTTCTTGTTTCTACGATTTCATTAAATAAATGTAAATGAATTATTATATAGGAATTAAATTAAATGTTTTAATTATAGATGTGAAATTTGTTTTAATTATTCTTAAGAAGTAATGGTATTGCAGAAAGTTGTGAAACTAAACAATGAAAGGAATATTTTAATATGATCTTGTTATAGAATGCCAATACAGGCACCACAGTGGACTGAATTTCTTTCGTGTCCAGTTTGCTGTCATGACTTTGATGTGGCCATACGTGGTCCAATATCGTTAGGATGTGGTCATACCATATGTCGTACGTGCCTTGCAAATTTACATCGTAAACAATGTCCTTTTGATCAAGTAAATAGTTTTATTATTATTATCATACAAATAAACTTGTATATTTATATATTTGACTTCTGTTATTTAAAATATTTAATATAAAATTACCTCTTGTTATGAACTATAATTTATTTATATTACATATTTTAGAGTATTATTAATACAGAAATAGAAAGATTACCAGTAAATGAAGCTTTATTACAATTGGTGGGAAATCCTGTTCCCACAAATGTTGCAACAGCTTATCAAAAATTGCTACCACCTGAAGACCATGCTAATTATTTGGTTGCAAAACGTTGTATTGAGGAACTTGCTCTATATCTCAAACCATGTCAGACAAATCCTTCTTTAGCTACAGGTAATATTAATGGTTATTTGTGTAGACAATTCTATAATAACATTACATAATCTGAGCCTATGTTTAACTAAACAACAGGTGTTGGACTTGTTTCTCGACCTATGCAAAGGAAATTGGTAACTTTAGTTGGTTGCCAGTTGGTTGAACCAGAAGGAAGAGCGCGTGCAGTAAGGGCAGCTAGAAGTTTGGGTGAAAGATCAGTTACAGAGTTGATACTACAACATCAAAATCCACAACAACTTAATGCTAATCTATGGGCTGCAGTAAGAGCTCGTGGATGTCAATTTCTTGGGCCAGGTATGTTGCTATTAAATAACTCAATAGCAATGAAAAATATGAATAAAGTAATATATACTAATAAACATTTCTTTGCAGCAATGCAAGAAGAAGTACTAAAACTTGTTTTATTGGCTTTGGAAGATGGATCTGCTCTTTCTAGGAAAGTATTAGTTATGTTTGTAGTTCAACGTCTAGAATCACATTTTCCTCAAGCTTCTAAAACTAGCATAGGGCATGTTGTACAATTGTTGTATAGAGCAAGTTGTTTTAAGGTAAGAATTATTCTTCAATTGCAATAATGAATATTTGTTATTAAGAACAATACTTAAATAGGATGTTTGAATAGGTATCTAAACGAGAAGGAGATTCATCATTAATGCAATTAAAAGAAGAGTTTAGAACATATGAAGCTTTGAGGAGGGAGCATGATGCTCAAATAGTGCAAATTGCGACTGAAGCTGGTTTAAGAATAGCACCTGATCAATGGTCTGCATTGTTATATGGAGATACAAGCCATAAATCTCATATGCAAAGTATTATAGATAAACTTCAAACTCCACAATCTTTTGCTCAAAGTGTACAAGAATTGGTTATTGCTCTTCAACGTACTCCTGATCCTGGACAATTAAGTAGTCTAAGACCTCAACTAGAATTGCTAGCTGCAATAGATCCTAGCCCAGGTATGATCCATTACATTGCAACATTATATTAAACAAATTAAATATTTGGATTAACTTCGGATTCATTTAACTGATTAATTTTGTTATAGAAACTGAACCTCCTACATTAGCAGAATGTCGAGCAGCATTAGAAGCTGTTAGAACTGTAGTCGCAGCGTTAGTAGAGTTCATCCAACAACACGGTAATCGGAAAACACAAGATGGTACCCACAATGTAGGTCCTGGACAACCAAAATATAAAGTGAGCATGTGTCGAGATCTTGCACTTAGAGGCTCTTGTCCTAGGTCTACTAATTGTACATTTGCTCATAGTGACATGGAACTAGATAAGTAAGTATACATGTACGTGTTCAAGAAAATTCTAAGAAAATTCTGTATAAATGTATCTCTTATGTATGTACATCTATTCTCTTATTAGATATAGATCAAAAAGTCGGAAATTGAGTCTCAGATCAAGTTTACCTGGAATCAACCATTCGGATGCGAAAACAGACAAATCAGTTACTGGATCAAATAATAAGACATTTAAACAAAATGACGATTTATCTTATCATTCCATAAAGTCGCATGATAATACTCATAGGGAAAGTAAGTGTTTGTATAAAATAAATAATACAAAACACTGATTGGAAAAATTACAATTATATCATTTTCAGGCTTTAATTCTATGAATAAAGTTAATCCAATACAACATCACAACCCAACAAATGAAAACAATTTTATCGGATCATTAACGAATTATATGCTACCATCTCCTCAAGGAATGTTACCTGTGGTACCAACGAAAAATATTGACGTACATTGTTCTCATTATATTATGCCTAATACACCTGTTGATTACACTGCACCTAATCTTAATATTTGGGATTCGTCGCAGCTTTCATCTAATATGACTAATGGAATATCTAATACTAAAAAGGTAATATGATTATTCTTATATGTTAGTAACTTCTACTGTATATATTGAAATATTTCTGCATATTGCATGTTAAAATGTTCTCGTATACTATAGCAGCGAACTGTTGCAAAAACATTGGCGATGTTACTGCAACGCAAGGTGGAAATATTAAACCAACTTGGAACGATTGTCAACAAACAAGGGCCACAGATGAAAACGGTACAATTGTAATATTTCAGTGCTGAAATTACAATGAAAGTTTGGAACATATATTTTATTATTCTCTTTTTCTATTTACAGAATTACGACATACAAGGAGACACAATATCATCGAATTTCTCTATATGGACAAACACACCAAATAATCCAATGGTTTCTTCAACAAATATAAATTGCAACAATAATTTCCGTTGTGCAGATCCCATTCTATTCGATGATGAATTTGTGCCATTTGATGCATCATCGAATAGTAAATATGGACCAATTTCTAAACTATCCAAAAACTTAATCAGGTAATAATTCTTTTTATAACTTTATCAAGTAAAGAAATATTGTTTACGAAAAATAAATACATGATATTAAGTCATAACAAAATAATTTTCTTTTAGATCTACTAATGGCGTACAGTCTACTAATTTCTATGCAGATGGAGGAACATCTCCTACAATATCTGCTTATCGATCTATGCCAACTACAAATTCTATTACGTCTTGGTATTATGGAAATCAACGTAAGTGTAATGAAAAATGTTTTTGGGAGCAAGAGAAAGAGCACTAGAAAATATAAGATTCTATTACAGCTTATGCTACAATTGGTGCAAATGGAGGAATACAGGCTATCAATAACAGTAATTTTGAAGATAGTTACATTACATTTGGTCGTAATATATCCGATACGTCAACGCACACACAACTTCCTCGACCAGATAGTATGTCTAAAGAGTAAGCTAATATTTAATACACTATTATTTTCTTGTTAATTATTTGGAACATTTAATCTTATTATAATTAAATTTATTCCAGCTTAATTCTTGAGTCGCAAAAGGTAAAACAACAATTAAAACATCTTGAGAAGAAGATTAATGACTTGAAGGTATTATTCATTTACTGTTTGCTTTCAAATAAAATATTTAATAACATTAATATGTAAAAACATTTTTAGCTTGCCACACAAGGTGCAACTTTTACGGCCGGGGAAAGGTTAGCACAAGAATTACAAATGATTGAAGCTGGCATCAGAGAAAAAGAAAAAGACGTACGAAATTGGAGTCCATACGGTACCGTACCTTGGATTCAATCATCGAACAATTTACTTAGTTCTCAAAATTTCAGTCAAGATTATAAGCCCGAAGAAGTAAGTTATGGTGTTGTGGTACTGCATTGGAAGAAAGAAATTAAGTATATCAAATCTGCTTATTGTAAAAATAATCGATTAAAAATTTATATAAAACTTAAAATTGGTTCTTAGGAAGATACCTACGAAGCAGGTATCGCAAATGATATGCGGGAATTAGAATTACGATGGGAATTCGAACTGCAAGAACAGGAAAAACATTGGTCAAGTGAAGAGGATAATTCTAAGAAATAATAGTAAGATAAGTGATTCTTACTAAGTTATGTACTTCTTAGATCTGACCATTATTTGTCGGAACATGTTCTTTTTAACATGTGCAAATAATTTTTCGTGCGAACTTCCATGCATCAGCATGTTTAAATTTTGTCAACAAAATGAATGAAAGTACGTGAAATTTCTACTATTTGCCTAAAAAACATTTTATCGCTCTTGCGAAACGAAATCAAAAGAAAACAACATGCATTATCGAATGAATAGATTGAGAAATTTATCGTCCCTAATTAACATGAAAGATTCTCCTATTGGTATGGTATAATGTAAAAGTGGATTTACTACTTCCTCATGTACTATGTCTTTAAAACGTCTTCATACTTAATATTAATTCTTTAACTATGGGAATGTATTTTTTCCTGAAATTATTATTAACGTGGAGGTAAAAAACTAGTTGTAAATATCAGGCCTGTAAATATGAAACCGGAATTTGCCTATAGATATACTATATCCTAGCTGATAATGTAGTTATCACTAAACTGCGTCATTGATGCCAAAAGTCTTTGTTGACATCTCACAAACATTTTCGACTCAGAACAATACAAGTTTCATACAACAGCATAGTTTGTAATAGCGTTGAACACGTCAAATTTTGTGCCTGGAAACTACGATTTGCGGACAGCATTGATTTTCTGTTACCATTTGAAGAAAACTGCTACAGAATCGCATCGAATGTTTGTCGAAGCTTACGGTGAGCATGCTCTTGGTAAATCACAGTGCTTTGAGTGGTTTAAAAAATTCAGAAGTGGCAATTTTGACGTGAGGAACGAAGAACGTGGAAGACCACCGAAAAAGTTTCAAGACAGCGAATTGCAAGCATTGTTGGATGAGGATGACGCTCAAACGCAACAACAACTCGCTGATCAACTAAACGTGACACGAGAAGCCGTCTCCATACATTTGAAAGCCATGGGAAAGATCCAGAAGGTGGGAAAATGGGTTCCACATGAACTGAATGAAAGACAACAGGAAAACCGAAAAACCACTTGCGAAAGTCATCTCTCCACCGAATTGTGACTGGCGATGAGAAGTGGATATATTTTGAGAATCCTAAGCGTAGAAGATCATGGGTAGCTCCAGGTGAACCACCGACATCGATTACAAGACCAAATCGCTATGGACGGAAGACAATGCTCTGTGTTTGGTGGAATCAGAAGGGTGTGATCTATTATGAGCTGTTAAAACCTGGCGAAACCGTTAATACTGAGCTCTACCGACAACAAATGATCGATTTGAATCAAGCTTTGCGTGAAAAACGACCAGAATATCAAAAAAGGCAACACAAAGTAATTTTGCTTCATGATAATGCACCATCACATACAGCAAAACCGGTCAAGGAAACGATTGAAGCGTTCAGTTGGGAAATACTTTCGCACGCGGCTTACTCACCAGACTTGGCTCCGTCCGATTACTATTTATTTGCATCGATGGGACACGCACTTTCTGACCAGCACTTCACTTCGCGACAGTTTTTTGGCGTGGCATCCACCAATTGGCAGACAGGTGGGAAAAATGTATAGCTAGCGATGGGCAATACTTCGAATTTACAAAAATTCCGGTTTCATATTTACATACCTGGTAATGTAAGATTTCAAAGAAATCTTCATAATGATGTAGCAATTCATGTTTAGTTATGCAGGAAGTCGCATCGTTTTAATTTTTTACTAGCTGCAGTAGGGAGTCTATCATAAAGAAAAATCAATGGAAGAAGTGAGAGTTAGCTGCCGCATTGAAATTACATTTATAAAACCAGTGGAAGGTTGATCGATGTTCCGTTATAGATATCATAATGGGGACATTCATTGACAAGAACAAATTAGACGAACGAGAGTAGATTTGTTAAAATTTAACAGAAATTAATGTCAGTGTTTTATAAACATGACAGGATGTAGTATATTTTGTTTATATGTTTGCACAATGAAGCAAAGAATATTATATTATTGATACATTCGGAAAGAATGCTATTTAACCTGCAACAAGGTTACATGATGAAAATATACGGATACATATAGGTGTTATGCATACATAAAATTAACATATTCTGTTAAAATATTGCATAATTAAGATATATATTGCTTCTAAAATAAATATATATATCTTAATTATAAATATAAATAAATATATATATATACATAATAATTGATTTTTAGCTGATAAAACAAAATTTTTTTTAAATACTTAGCTTTCTTACTGTACTTCCGTTTGCGATTCATGTTTTCATATTTGAAAATATGTTTCTAAATAAAACACAGTTACTTGTACATCATATCACACTTTGTTATATCATAATATTAATACGATGTCAAGTTTGGTTCCAAGTCTTAAAATACAAATTCCAGTTTTGGATTTCTTTTTTTTCCTTTTTTAAATTTATTTTTTTGAATAATCATTTATAATTGGTTCTCAAATTAATACAATTTGTACAAAATTGATACATTAATGAGATTATGAGCAAAAGTAATTGAGAAATTTATTTTTCTCATGACTGTTAACTTTCTCCCTTTTTTTGTAAAGTTAAAAAAATTATTTTATTTTTCTATCTTTTTTTAAATCAGTACTAAGAGTCCTATTTCACATTTTAAGTACAAAATGTTACAGTTTTGAATACTTGAAAAATTAAAAAAAAAAAGAGAGAAAAGGTAAAATGAGGAAAATTTAATAATGTATAAAATTTTCCTTTATTTGACAATATGTAGTGGAAAATTAACTATAGATTCCATTTGTGCCTGGTAAAAGAACCATTGCATTTTAATTTATTTGCTGTGACTAATTGACTCGTTCGAAACAGTGGTTTTCAAACTATTGGTATGTTTGTAGCAGTTAATATGTTTGAAAGGTTTAAGGAATTTTTATGATTTTTTATTTTTTAGTTTCCTTTTTTGTAAATTTATGTTTATCTAGTGCAACAGAGTCTGAGAGCCACTGATTTAAAATTATTTGTTACTAGAAAGTGAACAAAATAATGTAAACAGACTGTTATGCGAGCTGCAGCTCTCACATTTGTAAACATGTTCGATTTACGGACTTACGAGAAATAGAAACAGTCACATTGGCTTCCTCTTAACTATTATCTTAATTTCCTATGCTAGACACAAATTAACGTATGTATTATTGGCATACTGTTCTTATTTCTGTATTGAAAAAACAAAAAAAAAGGAAGATGAAATTAATATTTTTCACAGCAGGATGTGAGTGAGATATGTATTTTATTTTATGGACGAAAATTTATATTCTTGATATAGCTATTTGCTGCATTTGATATAACATCTGTTAATGGAAAATTTTTGTTTCTTTGTTAAAAAAAAATTTACTCACTTAATATTAATAATGTTTTGTACATGTGATAAAAAAATTTGATCAAGCTGAGTACATTGATCAAGTTGTAATCTCTTTACAGTATAGTGATTTATGCATTACAATAGTCTTTGGGTTCTTCTCTTTTTTATGAAATAATGTGTAGTATAGATATTCATAATTCCAGTTTTAGTGGAAATGACATAGACTTTTTATGAAATGTAGAGATCAAAGGAAAATTGATCTTTTTCATTAAAACTATTCTTTTGCCTTGCTACACAAAACTAGATATGTTCATGTAGAATATTATTTCTTTCGAACTAAAATGTGCCTTTTGAATCATACATAGCAACACATACAAGACCATATAAAACATTTTGTACAGTTGCACATATTGAGTTCAGTATTTTTGAATCCTGCAGAGGCACATTACTCTGAACCATGGAAAGAAATGTAATCTCAGAACATAACTAGTTTCTTATAAAAAAAATTACGAATAATGGTGCAATTTTATTTGTTTTATTAACTTATAGTAGCAACTTTCTTTCGTTTATCGTTAAAATTATAGAAAAAATTAACTTGTTCTACTCCAGTGTATAGAATTACATTTTTCTCCATTCAAACTACATCTATTTTACTTTTAATTAGATGAAGTAATTGAAAACTTTCACATGAAAAAATTAAATACTTTCTTATATTTTTATAAAAAAATATATTTCCATTGCAGATTCGAAGATATATAATATACAAAATATTAAATTATATGTTTGTTTTACATTGAAGGTATCATTGGTATTGATTATGTTTAGATTTGAAACTATATTTATATATGTTTGAAAAATATGTTAGAAACTTTATTATTTATTTTGTTACTGATTTCACAGATACAATTATGAGATCTTAAAGAAAGGTTTATGTAGTACAAATTTTTTATTATGTCTATGAGAACTTCGTTTGCAATCACTATACATTCATCACAATATTATATTCAGATATCACAACACATAATTGGCGATTGTACTGAAGAAAATGTGTGACAATATTGCAGAAAGGGATCACTATTTAATTTCTTGACATAAATCTAACAAGTACTTTTTATGTGAAAGTAGTTCTTACATTTTAAATCAAGATTCAACATTCGTTTTACATCAAATGATATAGTTATAAATATCAAATTTTGTTGATTTTACAATTCTGATTAAAGTGAGTCATTTGAATATTCTGTAAAATAAAAATAAGAATGAATGTAAAAGATCAAATGTTCCTTTCTGTAAATGAACACCATATTCACAGTTTGTTCAGAAACAAAAGCTTCTAAGATTATTAATTTCATAAAGTTTTGTTTCAAATTACTATCTAATATTTTATATAATTCCTTTATAAAGACAACTAAAAAGCTTTGAAAAATCCTTGAATATTTCTGTTGTTTAAAGAAATTATGATTGACTAGGTACTGATCTGCTTTTCACAAAAGATGTTGCCCTTTGATTTCTGTTTCTTCTTTCTTTGCTTATTTTGTTTTTATTCGTAGTATGACTCATTAATAAATGTAGAGAATAAAAAGCGAAGAGGGCTGTGTACACTGGGAAGTAATAAGCGCAACAATACTGTTTGTGCAAGCTTCAGATTAATTGCATGTTAAACATGTCACTATGTGTATAATAATACACGCGTACCTATGTTAATGGTATGAAACCACATACAATCTATATTAACGTTCTTTGTTTGAACATAATGAAACAATAATAATTATATACATATCGGTATATAATGCATATAGTCAGTGAGCACTTGGCACTTAGCAGTACTAATAGTACTTTTGTGACACTTACGTTAAATTAATTCTTGATTGTAAGATTTTTTGTTACATTAGCTGTAAACATAATGGGCAATGCATGTATGTACATTTCTGAATTATTACATTAAGGAATTACTTGAAATCGTTTTGTATGTAAAATAAAAAATCTTATAGCGTATGTTTTTATTACATAGAAATTGTTAATATATATTTCTAAATAACATTACATATTAGTATTGCCTATTGCGTTTAACATAATTGTTAGTCTGGCATTTTTAATGTATTTTTCTAAAATAAATAACTATGGAAAAAGTCGTACTATAATATACACATGTGATAGATTCACAGTAGTACTTACTACCCTATTTCGTTCACTACTCTAGAATCTAGAGAAATAAATAAAAATATTTACACTGTTCAATACATCTCGTCTCATATTCATATAGTTATAAATTATTGATTTGATTCGTCCGTTTCGTTGAGAAATACTTTAAGAAATGCTTAGAAGAATATTACAATTCTATTAATTTTTTCGTTCATCGGTGCATGTAAATACAAAAAATTTGAAGTACGAATATTTTGACAATATAATATCGTTGCATCGAGGTAAGATTCTTCAAACGTTTTGTATCGTCTATAAACATTCATAAAAGTTTGATGTATTTTCTAAAAAAAGTGTGCTGTAAGTGAGAGTGTAATATATTTATCTATTCAACACAAATATGAATTTTTTGTTCATTTATCGCTACAAAATTAATTCCTGTCCATTAAAATCAACAATATTATGAAATTAATGCAATCTCGCAAAGAAAAATTTGAAAATCCGCGCGTTCGAAGAATCACTTTTGTCGATCGATGCCGCGTAAAGATGATTCAGAAACCTACCATTAGATGGTGTCTCTGAGTACAGAACACAGGGCACGACGCAGGATGTTCTAGTGGCACCGGAATTGGACTTAGTTGTGCATAGACAATTAGTCAGTTATGTTACGGACGTGGGGGAAAGTGGTATAGTTCCACCTTGTATGGTGAATATACGATCTAGGCGTATTCGTTTGAAAGACAAGCGTGTGAAAACCCGAGATTTTTCTGTTTACGTATGTTTTCACTTTTACATTATAAAGTATTCGTAAAAGCTTGACAGTTAAACAGACACGCAAGATCACATTCTGTTATTGGTAGAAAGTGCACGAATGGTTGGAAAATCGCTGTCCACTGTTTAATAACCACCACGTGTGTGCAGCTATGAGTTCAATCGTACTAGGCGTGTATAACGATCGAAACATTCCGTGCAGTAATCGTATTGAGAATCTGCAAGTGGTTCGGGAAACAAGCACGCATAAAAAATAAGGAAAACAGGGAGATCGTGCAACAGTAACGCAGGTATATACTGGGAAGAAATTTGATACTTCGTAATATAGAAAGTATACAAAGAATAATGCCCGATGGTCGAGGGAGCGCGGTGCATGGCGTAATGCCACCGCATTATTTGCATGAGTTGCCGGCAGAGGATGAGAAGAGGTTCGAAAAGATATTTCAAAAACTAGATCTCGATGGAAACGGGCGAATCGATGTGAAAGATCTGTCTAAAGCGCTTCGTAATGTTGGAGTCGATAAATACTACGCGGAGGTAATTCTATAATTCATATTTTATTTGGTAGATGTTCGTAAACACTACTGTATACGATCGAAGTGCATAACGTAGATGCATGCAATTTTTGAGTATTGAATAGAAATTAATATTTACATGTATAACGCTTTATTACTTTTTTTAAGATAGTTTTGGAACGATTAGGAATTTATAAAATACATACATATATTTCATATAGATAGAGTACTGTTTTGTTAAGTAGCTGGGACAGTTGTTTTGTTAATGTCTTGTTAACTGGTTGTCGCTATCCCTACCATTGCTTCATAGATCGGTACTCCGGCATTATAGTAATGCTTTTCTAACTGACCATGGGTCAGAATTTTATCTGGCCAGCCATTGAGCAATATATATATTTGTAGCAAATTCCAAACATCTCTCTCCTCCGTTAAATGTGAGTGAGATACTGTCAGCTGGCACATATTTATTTGTTTTATAAATATAACACTTGCGAAGTCAGTTCTACATCTACATGACACTTTGTACATTCGAAATTGCGATATTCATTTGTTTTTCCATAGAAGTATTATTATTTCTTATCTCACTCTAACTTTCTATTAATTTAAAATTTTTGGTATAGATCACTCTTTGTTAAAAAATCAGATTCGGTTCTAATTCCTGGTCAATTAGCAAGGCAATATATGTAATGAAATATGTACTTCACTTATTGTTAGTGAATATTCATACTGTACGGTCGAACTGTATAATGCGGATGCATACAACTGTCCAATGTTAAATAAAAGTTACTTTCTACATATACGATATTCTTTAAATTTTTCAGACATTATTTAAATGCATTATAAATGTTTTTAAAATATATTTTATATATATGACTTCATCGAATGCGTACGCACGCATTGCGCGCTATGCAGTAAATTTGACTGCAGATATCGCATAAAAAGCTTGACACTAACCTTTATTAGAAATCTCCATTGTTCTCTAATAATGGAATGCATATTTTGACTATTCCATTTTAATTTCTAATAACTTTGAAAAATTGCAACAAAAATTTCTTATTAATTGAATGTTTATCAATTCATAAAAAGTAATAATTAAATAAATTGTATAAAAAATGATAGTTAACAATAAAAATATGAGCCATAAATACTGTATATTTATTAGTTATAAAATAATTTATATGGGACATTTTAATTATTATATAATATCGATAAAGTTTAATTTAAAAATCGTGAATCCGGTTGTTTAACGCTTTATTAAACAGTAGATATTTTTTCTCTAACTCACATTCCAATTTATTTATATTTCTGAGATACTCGCATTACAAATTTTATTTTATCTTACATTTTTATATAACTAATGTAGTAACGACCTTGAATATACTGTAAGCTAGTCCGATTTAAGATATTCAAAAGATTTTATTTAATTTAAGGAAGGTTGTCGCTGCAGTTTGTAGTTAATACAATTTACGTAATTTCATCAAGGCTAATACCCAGTGTTATACTATTTTTTAAAGCTTCAACGGAAAAACGCGTTCTAATATACAAATTCAAAGCAAATTTTTATTTATTTATGTATCAAAATTATTGGAAGAAAACATTTTTCATTTATCAAAAATTTATCGAGATCGATCTGGATAAATTTTTATTTCTCTCAGAAATACACATATGTATACGTTAATTTCTTGAATAATTTTTATACAATTTGAGCGTTTTGCTTTTTTTCAGCAATTTTTGGCCAGTTCGGATAGTACTAAAAGCGGTGATATTACACTAGCAGAATTTATACACTACGTTCGCGAACATGAAAAAAATCTGCGTCTGCAATTCTCTCATCTTGACAAGAACAAGGATGGTCAGTAGATGTACGAAAAAATGACTATTGTGCAATGTACATAACAGAGAACTTGATGTCTACCTCTGTTAGCGACTTCCCTAGACACTTTTATTTAAAGTAATTTTTTATGCATTGATTTTTGATGCACACTATTTCATGGACATTAATTGACTGAAATATATTCTATTGTTATTAAATACCTATTTTTCTCTTACACATTACAACATAAAAATAATTACAAATTTTTTTGCATAATATTCTATTTTTGATAAAATTTCTTAGTTATTATTAAAAATTTTATTATAAACTTTCGAAAAAAGAGAACTAGTTTCCCTAAAGTTCGAAATTTACTGTATATAACTGTTGTAAAAGTTTTAAATTATAAATTTCATTAAAGAAGTAAGTGAAATTGGTTAAAATTATTTCGAAATTTTAGCAAAAAATAGAATTCTACATTTGATTTAAAATTAAATGGTTAAAGAGTCGCTTTCCATAAATAGTACTTTTTATGTATCATTTTATACACGGATGACAATCTTAAGTTTACTCAGTGTCGAGGAAATAAACCGCAATCTATAAGTTCATAATCGTTGTTCTTTTCTTCGTTTACCTGTTAGTACTTAACTTGTTAATGTAATAAACAAACGGTAACATAATATTCGTCATATTGTAATTGAAATTCATTTCCGCAGGTAAAATCGATTTAGAGGAATTGATAAAAGCATTCGAAGAATTGGGAATAAAAATGGATTATAATGAAGCGAAGAAGTTATTGCAGCGGTTAGTACAATGCACAACAACGTATTTTAATATTTTATTTTTTAGTCTGATATAAAGATTTTTTATTTATGTAAACAACAAAATAAAATACAGTTTATAATATCGATTTGTAGAATGGACAAAGATGGAAGTCTTACTATAAGCTTTAACGAATGGCGAGATTTTTTGCTGTATGCACCGAGTACCGATCTTCTAGGTCTTATTGAATACTGGCATCATACAAACGTAAGTAATTATTATGATGTACATTACATTATGATCTACATTAATAATCACTCGGTATTCTTATATATTTATGAGTGCAAATATTCAGAGAATACATAAAAATATATAAAATACACGTTATAATTTTTAGTAGACTATATAGATTCTATTTCGTTCCATCATAAAATTATATAAAAATCTGCAGTCTAATAATTGCTACACATTATTTTATACAGAATATCACGACTGTTTTTATTGATTTCTAATATGTGTTTTACCTATCATTATATGATATTTGATGAAATGTCGACGGTAGTATCATAAAACAAATAAATCTGGGACCATCTACTACTCTATATACTAATTGTACGATGAACTCATGGGTGTAGTTCGTGTATGTATACGGAAAAATGATCGAGTCGATTTAAACCTCTGATTCGTTGACAGAGAAGGCTTGACCGGAGGTGTGACGTAGCGATTGTCATTCAAAATGACCTTGATAGTCTTCCAGCTGTTTCTACCACTTTTCCCCGCTAAAACGCATCCCCTTCCTTCTTTGACTTGATTTCGCCACGCATGCGCTGTTCGGACAAACAATTTTCTTGCACATGCGCCTTCATTTTGTACGAGTATAGTATTTTATTGCTAGAGCAAAGAAGAGAAAAGTAAGAAATCTAACGACCAACGATGTTTCGTGAAGATGAATTTGAAATCTTTAAATTGTGATCGTTTTCTTCGGTATAACAGAGAATACCTACAACAGTGAAAAAGACGTTAGTTGAAGCAAGGGTGATCGAACAAAACAATCTTATAAATGGAGTTTTGTATCGATTTTTCTATCTTTCTTCATACTTTCATTTAATAGAAGAGAAACCATTAAAGTAACGTAATGTAGTAGCATTTAACTTTTAAGTTCGGTTCGAATATTAACATCTCTTAATTTTATTTTGCAATTATTTGGCATTGTCAGACTTTTATCAGAGACTTTTGGTCATTTCGACGTCTATTAGTGATAAACTTGAAATAACAACTTAATTTTGCATAACTATTATGATTATTATTTAAAAGAATAGCGTAAATATTGTTTACTAAAACGTGCATATATATGTTAGATAATATGTGGGTAAAGAACAAAAAACAATTACGGATTGGAATCAATATTTTGTTATTGTCTATAGACAGTAAATTAATTTAAAGACTATCGATGATATTTAACGGAAAATATCTCTGTTTTTTCATCATGTTGTAGTTTAAATTTAACCGTATACCGCGGAATTTTTCAGCATAGTGAAATATTTCGCAATGTTTCGTCAGCCGTGCACTCACTTACTGTGCGAGGTCATCGTATTCAGGAGACAGAAAGTGCTGTACTACAAATTTGCAACTGAATAATTCCAACACTAATATTTCTTAATTTGAAATCTGAAATATTCAAATTAAAAATATTTCAAATCTGAATCATAGTTTATAATTAAACACGAATCATGTGAAAAGCTAAAATTTTAAAATACCATAAAACAATTTTATTTTTTGTTTATAATTGCAAAATACGTTGTGGTATATATATATAATTTTTCAAAAATTAATTTTTACCATATACTAAATATATAAAAATTTCAAATATTTTAAGGGCGGAAGTGAAATAATGCTGATGATCGAAGATCTATCATTCAGGTCTCTATTAGTTTTCTCACGTGATGACGCATTTAATTATTCACGTGCGTGCATATTATGGCTGCAACAGTCTCAGTCTATATATGACTCACATACATAATGCATACAAATTCTACCTAGGAATCAACATGGCGTGAACAAAATTTCACTTTTTCATGCTCTTTTTACCTACGCAGCCTTTTCGCCGCACATTCAATGGTTACAAACAGTGTATTACTATTTAATTGTATTTAACACCATTGTATTTAATTAATCAATCAGATTAAAACATATTAAATTTCATATGACTTAATAGATATTTTCATATGATTACTACAAATTTGTCAGTATAAAAACCAAATGTATAGAATCTGACGAAGAAAAACACTTTATAAAAAAACAAAGCTATACGTGAATACTTTTTGTAGCCACTGTATAAAGAAAATTGTTAAAATATTTCTTTTACCGACTGATTAAGTACGACCGCCGCGTGTGACTAACAATGAGTTAGCTTGCTTCTTATGGTATTCAGTTTTCTGTGCCGGAATAGTTGACTTTCACGTGAAAGGAGGCCACGTGGCTACACGTCCTTCTCAAATGCACTAACGCGCCAGTTAATATACACAAGCGTTCTAAATTGGAACATCAATAGGAGTTTGGATTATTACAATGATGCTATCTGTTATTCATCACTATTGTAAAAATAAATTCTCCTTAATGTGAGAAAATGTAAATTATATTGAATTGACAATGATTATAGAACAGTAGTCAGTATTCCACAAATTATCTTAGATTCTGAATTAATTTTTAATGTTATTAATAGATAAGGGGGTGTACTTTGATATAATGTACTTAAAAAGAAAAACAACTTATTCAGTCCCAAAATTTTTACAATAGATGACAAATCCATGTTTTCTGGCAAAGCTAATTTCATACTTAATATTTAAAATACGATAACCAATACTTTCGGAATCAATATTTTTCAAAGAAATCCCATAACTAAGTTTATTAAAAAAGGCAGTTTTGCTAATAGATGTATATCGCTGACAAAATATTGAACTTTAAAATTGTTTTCAAATGAGAAGCTAAAAACGTGACATCGTTAAAAAATGTTTAGAACAAAATTATGATGCGCAGTTTATTTTACATATTTTATGTATTGTTGGATATTACGTGCATTCTGTAAATTTCTGGGTCTTGGAATTTTTCATAAATGCGAAAACATCTACTTATAATTATCATTGCCCTATGGTCTTTGTATTTTAACATATTTAACGACTTAATAAAATATCAATTGGTATAGCAAATTTTTTAACAAACTGAAAATTAACCACGTTGCAAATATGGAAAGCTAAAATCAGTTTACGACAGGTATACAAAGTACTTTGAGTAACGTGACGTAGTAGGCAAGAAAGTAGTGGGGGCTTCCCCGTCTAGACGGCCATATGTCATATCTTTGTTTCAATACTCGTATCCGTATATCCGTACTGTTCTTGGGCACTCTTCAGTCTTGAGATCGGACTCCGAGCTCTCAAATCGCTGACTAATGGCGAGGCTCGTTTTATCTAGTTCCCCTCTGTATTTCGTTCAACAAGATTCGCTTAACATTATTCATATCTTCGCCCTGTGTCCTCTATAATGTGTTAGGTACACGTATAAATTGTTCGATTGAAGTTCAATTCGATTTTTTAATATCAACAAGAAAAGATTATTTAGTGAATACGACTTCAATTATATTCTTCAAATAATGTACACGTTGAAAAATCCAGGATTTCTGAAACATGATTGTGTTTCGTCCACTTGTATGGTGTGTGAGGAATTTCTTCAGAATTACCATGAATTATTGCAAAGGGTAAGCGATTCCTTCTCCGATGTAATAACGCAATTATCTATAAACACCGAAAAAGATGACAAGTTTAAATGTGATTAAGAATTTCATTGTGATTTTAATTTTTTTCAAACTTTAAATATAATACTCTCATAAGGAAGGAAGGGAAAAGAAGAGTTTAAGATTGTTTTAATTATTATTATTCTGTATGAATTTTTATAAAATTTTAGTCTTAAGGATTATAATAAGATAGTAAGAATATTTTGTATTGATATGGATATTTGTGAGAGGTTATAAGGCCGCGTAGAGGTTATGGCTGAAAATATCACGTGGTGGACAATGGAGAAAGCAGAGGTTTAAACATATCGCTAAACTTTCCTTCAACGTATCTTTCGAATAAATTTCTTGAGAAATTTATTGAATTTCAATAAGCGTGGTTTAATATGAAAATTTATTCATAACTTAGAAGTATCAAAATATATAATTATTTTATGATACTATAGAAATTTCATTAATTTTATTAATCATGTATATATGATGTATCTAGAAATTTGGTAACATAATTAACATTGGATTTACGATAAATGATGACAGCTGTCAGAACGGACAAACGAATAACTCGTACGCAAGATTAAATGAAGTTATGTTTTAACAAGGAATGTGTACCCGGCAATCGCGAAGCATCAAACGATGATTCATCGTGAATGCAAACCTTTTTCTTCTCTAGTTCGTTCCAGATTGTTCTGCACAAAAGTCTGTCATTGCTAGCTGAACTTTACGCGGGAAATTTTACAATTGCTTTTACAATTGGTTCTAGTTAAGCAAAGCACATCAAAACTGAAATTTTATAATAGCTTTTAAACAAATAGGAAAATAAGTGGGTAATTGAATTGTTATATAAATCGTTGAATTATTTAAAAAATAAAAATTTATTTACTAGTGAGTAGGGAAATATGCGAATGAAATTCAGAAATTTAAAATGAAATTATCCTGTTGCTATCTATGAAGATTTATTTACTGCATGTAGAGTACCAATTATTATCAGAAATACCATTTGGAAGAAGCCTGGGTAGGAGTATTGTATGAGTATCAAAAAATATATACAATAAAAAATTAAAAATGAAATTATATTATTGTCATCTATGAAAATTTATTTATGACTATTGTCAGAAGTGACGTTTGTGGGATGCTTGGGTAGGAGTATTGTATAATGTCAACAGAATTGCATAATGTTCATGCATGTAGAAGTATACAATAGACAGTCTATTTCTAGAATTACTATCCCTTGTGCATTTTAGATTTTTATATATGTAGAATGAAAGTTAACAAATCTCACTTTTAAAAAGCGAAGGAAAGATTACTATTCTTTAAATTATTTTATCCCTTGGAATATAAAAATTGTAAAGATATTGCAAAATAATTGGCATACATTTCTGAAACAAATATGTATAATATGCAATATAAAGTAAGTGCTGTAGCTTGTAACCAGGCGATTGTTATTTGACACTTGAGTCTTGATATCGGTTTCCCTTAAGTTTCATTTGTGTTTTATGACTTAAGACATAATAATATAACTCTACCGACCAACAATTCTGCATTATTTTATCACTCTTTTACTACATCATAAATCATAATAAAAATAAATTAGCAAAAGTATCATACATATTCTTCTTTTACTGTTAATATTAAAAGGTAAAAACCATTTTAAATATATATTTTGTAAATATAGAACCATTTAAATAATGCCAATAAATACTAACAATTGAACTACTCACGAGAACAACTGAATAGTTCCGAAAGTCAAAAGATGGAAACTTTAAATATTTAATCGCGGTTGATAAACGTCTGTCTTTGATTAGATTTATCAGAGTATCATTTTAATCAAAACATCTCAGTGTGTCTAGATTAACGCGAAACGCATGTTACTCATATCTTATGTACAATAATTTTAATTTAAGAATTCTCTGCAAACAGAATAAGTGAATTGTTTCGTGAACGAAAACATCACAAATTACTTTTAATTAATCGAAAGTAGAGGTCTCTATTTGTATGTAAATACATGCGTATTAAAAATATTTGTACTTCAATCATTATAAATTTTGGTACACAAAACCTTACACGTTATGTAGTATGTTAAATGACCTCTATTCCGAAAAAACATATTTAACACTGCTTTAAATAGTTAAAGCTAACTATAAGAAAAAACAAACGGTGTACTAGTTAACATTAATGTTTTCTAAAGTCACTACCATTTTACATGTCAGGTTTTTCTCGCAATAAAAATGATTGTTGTGAGTCAAAAGCATTACGCTTAATTAACTATAGTTTACTCTTCTTCAGCTACCGGAATTGTGCGCCTTCTAGGTATTTAGCTAGATTCAGAATTAGCGACCTGTCACGTGATTAAGGTGTTCTCACATGTAAAAGAAATAATAAGCGAATTGAAGAAAATTTTAAAGTTAGGTTTGGGCAAGGTACCAAATTGCTTTGTTGGCTTCTGGCCAGACTTAACTGCAGAAACCTGCATACTTCGTTTCTCTCAGTCGTTCTTTGGATTTATTCAGTTTTAAATCGAGTTTTTCATCCTTATCCTTCGAACAAGCACAAAAAACTGTTCCATGATGGATAGCGTGGATATAGATACAGATATTATTCTTTAGTTTAACGTAAAGTTAAGTATCTACGATCGGTATTTCTTTTATTTATTTTACTCGGTTCTTTGTTTCCCAAGCGATATGACGTTTCCGAGAAAAACTCTCGCAATAGATAAGTTTGCTTCTCTATTCGTTTTCATCGGGTCTTATTACTAAACTGCGGATGTTGATGCAATTTTATATTTTTATGAGCATAATTAAAGAAATGGAATCTAAATAAAAATTTGTTTCATTTACTAAATATTATAATAAGTATTCTATTTTAGATATTTTATGTACTTTTGCATTCTGTAGATTTTTTAAACATTCACAGTTTACTTACATTTCAGTTCAAACATCTTGTACGGATATCGACATATCTTCCTTTAAGGTCATATCATCTTTCTTAATAAATACATCTAGAGTGTTACTTGAGATTCAGTAGAAATACATTTTTTCACATGAATTGTGCTAGTTGGGAAATTAACTATAACGTTTACAACATTAAGATCGTCCACTTGATTCCTTGCGAATATGTTCACAATTAATAGGCGTATGCTGCTATCGATTGCCTTTTTACACAAAGATATCGATAATAGCTGCTTGTATAATCAATCAAAGGCGTGCAAGGTCAAAATCTAATTCAGTGAAACCTAACTGCGTCAAAGTTCTTTGGTAGCAGTTTCTATCCTTTTTTATACCTAATTTACCGAAGCGGAAATAAAATCCGTTTTTTTCTTCTTATTGTTATTCAGGTACTTTTGCCGCTCATTGTATCAAGGAGAACAACTTTGCCGCATATTTTTGATCAACCATTTACCTTTCTCGTCAAAAGTCTCGCTTATAGAACTTAAAATACAAGTACGCGTAAATAAATAACGTGTATTTTTATTGTAGGATCGCGTCTAGTACATATCATGTTAATGGCCTCATGTTAATGACATAATAATGATGTTTAGGACATTAAAAAAACAAACATATATAGATGTCAAGTTAATAACAAATATTTGCATTTTCAAGCGATCTGCTAATATTAAGCTTATCGTACAATTATTTTTTCGTGATAAAATAGATTTAAAGCTAATTACCTAAGTTATTAATATGTCTGCAAAACCGCTAAACGTTTCCCCTTCGTTTCGTTTACATACGTGTTAGAATATTTATTTCAGGCAAACCCGACGAACGAAATATTTCTAGAAATTACATTTTTGAAAATTATATAAAGGATTGTCATTAATTCGCATAACTTTCACTACAAAATTATCCAAAACTTAATTGACTCGAAACGTCCAGCTGCTTTCTAAATGTAGATAGCGTCTATGTATATATATGGAGTTTCATAATTGTTTGAAATAGCGTTTTAAAAAGTTCGATTATTTGATGAGAGAAATCGTGTTGAATTATAAGAAAAATGAAGAAAACTTAATCGCAAAATATGATGTAATGTCTGGAACTGATAAGAAAGTTGAAAACCCGAACTGTGTTTGAATAATTTGAGAAGCATATAGTTGATCGGAGTTCAAGAATTATCTGACACGTGGTACGCGAACTACCGGCAAAGCGTAGCTGAATATGTATTATAATGAGACTGGTGTTAACCAGTGAACACTGGTTCAAAATGTATTGGAAGATAAGCGGTCGTTGAAACGTTTATTTTTCAGACGAACGTTAAAATTATTGCTTTTAAATTTTTCAGTGAAAATCAACGACGTCCTAATAAAATTTGATATTATCTAAGTATTCAATATTATCGAATAATCCATTTAAATATCCAAATCAATGACTAATATAAGATATTTCTTGTAATTAGGTCAAATCATCAGTTGGAAATGAAGATAGGAAATAAAAAAAGAATATTATTAGGAAAAATTAAATAATTTAAAGTGAAAACAAAGGAACATATCGATTGGTGTATAAAAAAGATATTTAAAAGTGTAGAAATGTCTTAAAAATTTCCGAGATTCTTCCTGCACTTTTGGAGCATATCATGTATCATGTAATATTCTTGAAATTCTTGTTTATCTTCTATAATTTTAAATCCACGATTGTATACAATAAAAACACCCTGTATATATGTGTTTGAGTCGTACAAGTTGTCAATTTTTTTTTTAGTATTTTGACAATAATGAGAGTCACATGTATTTATGCATAACAGCTAAATGTCAAAATCACAAAATATGCCGGGTAAAAGGTTAATCGTTAATGAAGTAATCATGCACGACTTATCAAAGTTAAAACTATATTTTCGCGGTACGGTTCCTTTTAAATGCAAAGTGGAGGTTCGTTTTTGGTGCGTTCATTAGTTAGGGTACTTGTTTGTAGAGATAAGATCTAATAATTATATTGGTTATTGCTTTTTTTCAGTATATGGACATTGGGGAGGACATTGGTGTCCCTGAGGATTTCACAACTGGTGAAATGGTCTCTGGAATGTGGTGGCGACATTTGGTGTCCGGTGGTGTAGCAGGTGGTGTATCACGCACATGTACGGCGCCTTTGGATCGTATTAAAGTTTACTTGCAGGTGGGTTTGCAATAGAAAAATCCCAATAAATTTGTTTTATAAAGTTAAATAAAAAAATTCAAACTATTTAACTTTATGTAATGTAATTTATTAAAATTTCTGAAAAGTCAGAAAACGATTATCTTAGTGGATTGAAAAAATAAGGAAAAGAGAAACTAAAGCTCAAATGTATACAATGGCTCAGAACAGTATTTGAATACCTATGCAAACTTTTATGGATACATTATATGTATTATCTAAAATAGACTCAACTATTAACTACCAAGTTTGATTCAAATTTTATCATGTTTATAATTGTGACAGTCATGTCTCATTATAGCACTCATGAAATTTCAAGATGTTCTATACAGCAAATATGATGTATAACATGGAAGTTTTCTATGGTAAATGTGCAAATATTTCCATTGAGCTATTGTAGGCATAGTTTAATAAAATATAGAATCAAAATATTAGATACGTATTAAAAATTAAAATCACAGTTAAATGAATAGCTCTCTACTTTACTTTATTTTAAAGAAAAATGCTTTCAGGTACATGGAACGCGACACTGCAAAATCAGGAGTTGCTTCAGGTACATGCTGCGTGAAGGTGGCTCTATCAGCCTGTGGAGAGGAAATGGTATAAATGTACTTAAAATTGGACCAGAGAGTGCGCTGAAATTCATGGCTTATGAGCAAATTAAGAGAACGATTAAAGGAGATGACGTTAGAGAGCTCGGACTTTATGAACGATTAATGGCTGGATCTTTAGCTGGTGGGATTAGTCAATCAGCCATATATCCACTTGAGGTATGAAATTCACGTAACATACCGTAACACCAATGTAATATTTTCATTATTTTTTAGTGATATTGTTCGTGATATATTGCAGGTGCTCAAAACTAGATTTGCTCTTAGAAAAACAGGAGAGTATTCGGGTTTAGTAGATGCAACAAAAAAGATATATAGACAAGGTGGTTTGAAATCTTTTTATAGAGGCTATATTCCTAATTTAATGGGAATAATTCCATATGCTGGTATTGACTTGGCTGTGTACGAGGTAAGTATATAAAAAATGATTGATAGTTAGTAATCTTTAGTTGAAATATTATTCTTTTTTTTTTTGTATAGACTTTGAAAAACAGGTATTTACAAACACACGACAAAAATGAACAACCACCCTTCTGGATATTGTTATTATGCGGAACAGCTTCAAGCACAGCCGGTCAAGTGTGCTCGTATCCACTAGCGCTAGTCAGAACGCGGTTGCAAGCAGATATGTCTCCAGGGAAGCCTAATACTATGGTTGCTGTTTTTAAGGAAATTATTAAAAATGAAGGTATTCGCGGTTTGTATAGAGGTTTAACCCCAAACTTTTTAAAGGTATGGAATAATTTACATAACGATTAATTTTTGATAAATGGAGATCATAAATTATTCATATATTTTTTATTTGTTTTTTTTTAGGTTGCACCAGCTGTGTCGATTAGTTACATGGTGTATGAAACCGTCAGGGATTTCTTGGGTGTTAATATGACGTGATGATTATTTATTTTAGGTGATATTAATTTAACTAAATTATTCTTTAATTACATCATAATGTATACAAGCAAGCCAGTCGTTGGTTGAACAAACAATTCGGCATGTTCTGCCTTTTGTTATATGTAATATCGCTTATTTATTGTTAACTCGAAGCTTCTACGATTATTTAAGCATTTGCCATTCTATTTTCCAATTGTATATCACACTATTAAACTCATAGAACATATTTATAACAAATTTCACATAAGGAGATAAGTATAACAAAAGTGGCCAGCATAAAGAATTTTAATTAATTTCCAATGAGTTCACATTTATACACTCCGTGTATACATCATGCTAACTAGTTTAAACGTATTCATTGTTATGACTTACACTTATATTTCGCTTCTATGAAGAAGAACAAAAGTGTAAATTTATAATTTCGAAATAGAAATGATAGTATAAAGACCAGTAGAAGAAAAGAAAATAGTATTATGTCTTATAATTTTATTTTGATCGTTTTTTATGGAGAGGAAATAAGGATGTGGTTGATAGTTGTAATATTAAAGAAAAAAGGAATTCCTGTACGATCCATGTACGATTTGCAAGTCAAGTAATCTACAGATGGAAATGTAATTTTATGAAAATGTAAACGAATGTATTGTTTAGAAAATACATTAGATAATGTTGCAAATTCTGAAAATAGGAGGATCGAGTTATATTATTGCTGTGATATGTATGGTTATAAGCTAAATTGGAAACATAATTCAGTGCATAACATCCTATCAATTTTGTAAATGCGTTTTATTTTTATTGTAAATTTCTTCCAGTATTTAATGATAATAACGAAAATAATAATACCAATAGTAATAATAATAACAAATCCGCTATTATCAAGGTGTTATGCTATGAGTTATTGCAAACACTGCACATCTATAATTTATGTGTTAAACTTGTTCCATGAACGAGTACTCTATCCGCGATATTACATTTATTACACGCATTGTTTTAACATAATTCTCTGATTAAATGAATCTTGTAGGCATGTTATGTATATTCTATGTATTATAAATATGTATATTTAAACTCCAAAGAAGTACATCACGATATAGCATTATATTCGTGCCTGTTTACTTCTTTCTTCAAAATAATCACGAGTGTTGAGTGATGACGATAAAAAAATAATAGTTTCACAATTTATCTTTGGACAAGTATCAGGTATTATTTTCACGTATATTTTTAAAATCAAAGATGTCCTCTTATTTTTTCCATCACGTTTTTAACATAAACGAAATATAATTTAAATAAAGTAGCTACAAATTACAAAACCCATTTTTTCTGGGTACTTCTAGCATTTATATTAGATGTACGTACTGTATAGAAACATTTAACTGAATCAACATTTTCGATTACTTTTTTAAGTCTATAGAATGTTCGTTGTGCTTTGGAGTAGAATTTTATAAATAATCCATACGAATTTGGAAGAACCGTAAAAAAGTAATTTGACGTGTCGTTTAAAATTAAAACGTTTTACAGCATTACGCAGTTAATACAAATTATAACGGAAGTGACGATTGTCATGTGAAAAAGATGTAAATTAATAGTTTTTTAGTTCTTTTTATGGCTTGATATCTATTGTACACATAAAATTTTTGTAAAAAAATAAAGATAATTTATTAAATATTGTAAAAATTTTAGTTCCTAAGTAATTAGCACTGATTACTGAATTTGACTGATAGCGGATGTTATCTGTTAAGTGCATATTACAAACGATATTCCTGCCTCGAACAATATACATACATTAATGATATTAATTCCATATTATGATATACAAAAATATGCATCGTATAAAAATAGTCACTTTTTGCTGCATACTTATTTATATATATCAATACTTATTAATTTTATATAAACTACCAAAGATAGAGAATGTCTTTTACGATCTACTAAACGAAGATATAATATTTATACTAGATATATCTATTTACTTCTGTATACAAAATGACAATGATTATGATATTTTCTCGTGCAAATAAAATACTGAATAAAGATTTTAAATAATTACTTTGCTTACTGTTTTTCGATCCCATGATAAATATTTCAATACAGAATTAAATAGAAATTGCTATGAGAATTACATACTATTATATATTGTTCTATTGATGGTATGATATAAACAATAAAAATATATTCACATTTTTATATATATATTTTTTTACCATAAGGATTTTATTTTAATGTTTTATTTAGTAAATATTTGTATTTTTGCTTGGATTTCTTGAATTATTTATTTTTATGAAAAACATAATTTATGATAAATCGAATTACGTAATGTTAAATATATTTGTAATTACATAATATTTTAATTTTTTATATTTATTATATCTAGATAAAAATAAATATTGCTAAATATTTGTACGTTTTTGAAACGTATACTGTCTTATTTTAGCATCCAAGATATTTGCTACTTAAAAATTTTTTAAGCCATTTTTGTTTTATATGATTTTCTAAATTTATTAAGATGATATAATAAGCATAAACCGCAGTTTGATGATAATAATAATGAATGAGTAATGTGGTATAAAAATGCTTTACCTTATTATACTTTATACCCATTATAATTAAATGTTTACAAATTGAGATGAAAAAATAAAATATTGGAAACTAATATTAAAATATGTAACAGAACCTAATATATTTCAAATGATATTAACATCACAATAAACAAATATCAATCTTTGAGCAATAAATTACAAAAAATGTCATTTAGTTACTTTTCTATTATTAGGTATCTTAAGTAAGATGCACATACGTATATAAAAGTAAGCTCAAAAAATTTGCTGAGCATTAGGACAAGATATTAACATGGAATGTCATAGTCAATTTAATGGAATGTGGTTTAGGCTGTTTCTAGAAATTTTGCAGCATCTTCATCTAGGACCCAATACAATTCTCCATTGTGGGGTTGAACACGAGCAGCTGGCAAATTTTCTCTATCTTGCAAAACTCGCTGTTAGATATTAAATATTAAGAATAAAAATACTTTACATGAATTATAACTTAAAAATTAGTTTCCTTTAACCTTCAATGAAATAATCACCTTAACAATTCCAGCTTTACCATATCCGGTAATAGCAAATATGCATCTTTTTGCATTATTTATCACAGGAAGAGTGAGAGTAATACGAGATAGAGGTGGCTTAGGAGAATCATTAATAGGACAAACCCACAAGCTTGCTTCGTTTAAAAGTTTGTGACCAGGGAAAAGAGAGCATATATGTCCATCTAGACCCAATCCCAAAAGAAGCACATCAAAACATGGAACACGGTCAGGAGGGAAAAATACAGACATCTTCTTAATGTAATCTTTTGCAACATCTTCAGCTATAAGTATAATAATGTAATTATATAACTGCTATTTTATGGGAAAAAAAAGAAGAAAGAGATTATAGATTGAAAGATATTATTTTACCAGACAGATCAGGATTAATTTTTATAAATTGTTCTTCAGTTATTGGTATTTTTCCAATCAACTTTGATTTATATACTCCATAAGTAGAATCATTGCTATCGAAAGGAACAACTCTTTCATCACAGAAGAAGAAATACCATTTACTCCAATCAGTTGTAACATTAGGTAAACTGTCAACCAATAATTGTACCAAAGACCCCCCTGACAAATAATTTCAAAATTTTATTATTAGTTTAATATTTTAATGTAAAAAAATAACTTTTGTTCTTGTAAGAGGTATAAATGGTATATGTAAGAGGTATAAATTAATATTGGAAATAAAAAAATGAAAAAAGATATTATTGTAAAAACAATAACCTGCTCGCTTAAATTGGAATCAAATGAAAAAAGAAATAAATATAAAATCTCGTCAATTGCATAATTTTTTACAGCATGTATAACCTATAAATGTACGTATTTTAAATGCAGATATTACTTTCAGATTTTCTTTAAAATATATCTTATAAGGATGGAACACTCAATGGACATGATTAATCATCTGTTTTTATCATTTTTGTATTTATAGTGTTTATGTGAGAAGTATATCACCTGATAGTCCGACTTTAAACGTATCACCAATAGTAAGTGCTTCTTCAGCACTCGTTTGAAGAAGGTTAGACAAACATGACACTACGGTTCCATCCCGAGGCTCGACTAGTATTTTCTCCATTATTTATAAGTAATTTTAAAATAACACTTAAATTTCTAATCGTAAATAAACGAAGAACTCTACGTGAACAGTGAGACTCGTCTTGAGTATAAAGACGTAAGGTAGTATTAGATATACATATAGAATCGGTTAACAGTAATCAGAAATCAGAATACAGCATTGGACATTCACGATGACACGTGATAAACTCGCAATACTATCTTCTAAATGTAACACTATGATCGCGCCGCCAATTTGTTTTGTGTTTGTGTATGAACGTATCTTTGTCCAACATGAAATTACGCTATGAAGTACATCGCTTATTATAAAAAATTTATTATTTATATTTCAGTATTTATACTATTTTATCGATTTATATTTGAGCATGTAACAGCAATATTTATTTTAATTCATGTTTCATAATTCTTCAAAAATTGAAACTATTTCATTTTATACTATGTAATCTCTGATCTAATAAATTTCTTTGAAAAGCGAAATGCATTTATTTATCAATACAAATCCAAAGTTTTTATGAAATGGATCATATTTATAAAATAAAATTTTGATACGAATTTTAGGTTATAAAGTCTTCAATGATAACTGGAATATTTGACTCAGTGAAGCAGTATGATCAAGTCAAGATGTGCAATGTTGTACACTTACTGAATATAAGAGTGATTTAGATGATTATTAGTCATTTTTTTGAAAATACTACGTAACAATCATGTCATTTTGTATGAGACTTGCTCGAAGCAAACCCATCCGTTTATTAGGGAGTATAGCTATCAAATGTTGGGCTTTCTCTGGAACTTATATACTTGCCTGTTTCCTTCTATATTGGTTGTACGGTGGGATTTCTGCTTTCTTTCTACTTTGTTTTGCTACTACAGGTATATCTATTAATGTCTTCTATCAAATTTTTATGTTTCTAACAATGGTAGGTGTGTATCTTAATCAATATATATTGTAGGTATATTGTATCATAGAGAAGATCAACTTGTTTATCGTCCAGAGTCACCAGCTAATTCTCGGATATATGTTCCTGCACCTTCGATATTTAATTTACCTTATCAAAGCATTTATACTAGATCAGGGGATGGTACCATATTACACATGTTTTTTATTTCTCAACCAGAGGATAGAATAAAAAAGGTGCCTACTTTGTTATTTCTTCATGGAAATGCTGGTAATGTAGGACATAGGTCAGTGACTTTTGCCACTTTATCATATAATTTTATTTTGTAATATGAGATAATAATTCTAGAACTATATTTCAGACTAAAAAATGCAGTTGGATTATACCATACTATCCAATGTAACATTTTAATGTTGGAGTATAGAGGCTATGGTTTATCACAAGGATCACCATCTGAAGAAGGTTTATACATGGATGCTCGTGCAGGAATTGATTATTTATCTAGTAGAACTGATATAAATACTAATGAAATAATCGTATTTGGTAGATCATTAGGTACTTATATTTTTTAAATGAGTCATTTTTATGAGTTTTATAGTGTATGTTTAATATGCTCTAATATTTCTATAGGTGGTGCTGTAGCTGTCAATTTAGCTACAAAGCCAGAAAATTCACAAAGAATTTGGTGTCTTATTCTTGAGAACACTTTTACTAGCATTCCTGATATAGCTGCACTACTTTTTGGATTGAGATGTTTACAATATTTACCCCTTTTTTTATATAAAAATAAGGTAAGATAATTTCTCTTATAAGTTAGTTTCTTTCAGTTGAATCATTTCTAGTTGAGTCATTTTGTATTGTAGTATCTGTCCATCCTCAAAGTGCGGTCAGTAACGGTACCTACATTATTTATTTCTGGTTTAGCGGATACATTAGTGCCTCCACGTATGATGCAAGAACTTTACAAGAACTGCAAAAGTCCGTGTAAAAAAATACTTTCGATTTCAGGAGGTACACACAATGAAACGTGGTGTCAACCTCGATATTACAAAAATATATGTAATTTTTTAAATGAATTGAGGGAAAATCCTCCAGTCCAAGTGACGTCTAGTCACTGGCAAATAGACGATATATAAAGACAAATTGCAAAGCTCACTTTACGTCCAAAGCGATGATTACATTTTAAAAATTGTCCATCTTAACAAATAAAAAAAAAGATAGATTAATGTATCAGGATAAGTTATTAATCTTTATTGTGATCAAACAATTTAATTACAAACACAATTTAGCTCATAATTAATGCGGATCAATCTTCTATGAGAATATTTTATTAAAACATATATTAAGATTGCAATATTGGAAGTGATGCAATGTTTGAGATCATCGAAATATCATGATTTAAATTTAGTTAAGTGTCTGTCATGCACTTGAAATTTGTGAATAACTAAATAAGACCTTAAATCCTTCCAATACGTAGGGTATTTTTAGGAAATGTTTAGATAGTCTTAGTTAACTATTTTCATCGAAAATGGGCTGTTTTTGTATAAAAAAAAATATATACAATTATACGAATACTAATGTATTTATATGTGTGAATTAGAAATATATATTTATTTTAATGTTTTGATAAATATATTATTATATATATATATTCTTATACATGTATTTATACACACATTATATGTTCAAGATAACATTTTATTTATTCATTTTTTTTCAATAACATTTAAATTTAATTGAAAACCATTTAATTGAAAATCATTTTACCAACAAATTTAATTTTTGTGTGAATATTAACATTTGATTGTGTGTTCACTAATAACTTTGTCAGTCTTATACAATGTTTAGTATTCAGATGAATGATAATTCTTGAAGTATAAATTAATTCAGAAAATAAATTTATTTCCATTCATCATTTAACTTTAATCAATTTAAGAGATAATATAATTTATATGTTATTACATAAGTCACTTTGAAAATAAAAGTACATCTTGAGTATAATATCAATATATTGAAAATTTAAGAAAATTTTATTAATTAAAAAAGAAATGTGTTAAAAATATACAAGACAAATAAATTTATACACTAAATAATGATAAACTTTAAAATTTCCTATTGACTCTCCTTCTTCTTATGGTTATTCTTTGTGTCCATAGAATGCCTCCTACTATTAAAAGTGTTAATACAGTTGTAGCTATTCCTACAACAACTAGCAAACCAGTACTAGAATCAAAATGTACTACTTCATTAGACATTACATTGGCAACATTCATTGCAAGATTTTCTTTAAAAACTGATGTATCAACACAAAAAATTTTGTCTTTCCATCCGTACCAATGTACCATTCTTATGTTTGATATTTCTGGAGGCGAAGCACACCTTATGTAATGTAAAGAAACACAATAAAATAATTAGTATACTATTTTTCGTCATTTTAATTCAAAGCATTAAAATGATTTCTAATAATAATTTTATGGGTTATATACCTTAAATCATCTAAAAGATGGGGCTGGATGGAATAAAGTTGTGGAACCAAATCACTTAACATCCATTGTAGTGTACAATTACATTTAAACGGATTTCTTTGTAGATTAACACTATATATCATAGAATTATTGTTACGTACAACCAGCTCTTTTGCGACATAGGAAAGTTGATTATTACTCAAATCTAACTAATAACAAAAAATTATTTACTTAGGTAACTTAAACTTATTTGGACAATATTCTAAAATAGTAGCTTGAAACTTACTGAACAGAGAGTCATGTGTCTCAAAGCATCTTTATGAATAAAAGACAACATTTTGTTATTGGATATAGTAAGATGAATGCAACCATTCGATGGTGGTCTCAAATTTGCTAATGTACCTTCATCAATAGCTTTCAACATACTCATTTTACTTGCAATAAATGAATTTAACTTTAAATCAGAGCTAATTGTCAAATTTTCAATAGGGTTTTGGCTAACATCAAATTGGAACAGTAATGGGAAATTTTTAATAGATATTACTTCAGGAATATAAGTTAATTTATTGTTAGATATGTCTAACACTTTCAAATTTTCAGATATAACATTTGGAAAACTTGATAACATATTTCCACTAATATTCAGATGTTGTAAATTATCTGTTATTATGTTTGCATGTAATTCAGAAATATTGTTGTGCTGTAGATTTAATACTTCAGTATAATCCAAATTGTATAGTATTTCCGAAATTTGATTATATCCAGAATGTAATTCAATCAATGTCTTTGGTAATGCTTGCATATTTAGTGTAACAATAAAATTGTTATTTATATGAATTGCTTTCAAAGAATTTAAAACTGTTAGACTACAATCTTCTAAAGAATGGATTCTATTAAATGACAGATCTAAATATTGTAAATTTATTAATGATTCTAGAAATGTTTTAGATAAACTGGATATATTGTTATGAGAAAGATCGAGTGTATTAATCTTTGTTGTAGTTTTGTTCATTAAATATTCTATTGAATTTATATGATTATAACTAAGGTCTAATGATAACAATGCAGGAAGTACTTCCAACAACGAATCATCGAAAATTCTTAATGCATTTTTAGAAAGGTTTAGATCTTCGAGATTGTTCAAGTCTATAAACATTGTTGTATATATTTCTTTTATAATATTTTCAGATAAATCTAAACTTCTTAAAGATTGTAACTTCTTCAATAGATTTGTAGGTAAATTAACTATATTGTTTTTAGATAAAACAAGTTTGTTCAATACTTGATAATTGTCTAATGTTAACAAATCAAAATTAAACATGTCATTATTTCCTAAATATTTTCCATGACAGTTAATTTCCTGTTCTTTATTCACTGTAATAAATAAAGTACATATTATTAACTAAATTTATTAATAATTAATATATGTAATCAATAAATAATTTTAAAGAATTTGTTTTTAAATTATATCTCACCAAATTGAAATAATTTTGCTTACTTAGGATTGTACACGAACATGTTGAACATATATCACATATAGAACTTTGTATTATCAATGAGAAACACAACCCAATTAAATTTAAATAAATAATCATTGTGTTAAATTGTTATTTAGAGACCTTATATTTCAACAACCAATATAGCATTACTCATACTTAGGGTGTAACATGCACTTGGCATCTCTTTGATAACATATCTGATAACAGTGCTTAATAAGAGAACGTATATCTATTTCATCTGACTTAGAAGATAATTATAATTTCAAGATAAAATTCAAACTCCTTTCGTTTAATAAATTTTATATTAATTATTTATAAAATATAAAATTTTATTTGTATTCTGTATATCATAACAGAATCATAAAATATTATTTTACTCTAGTTAATATCCTAATAACCTAAAGTAAGTATTCTAAGTATAATAATTATAAAACATGCAATATAATAAAGTATGCTATGACTTTTTAAAGAAATTCATCAATGTAGTTTGTTTAGTGTTTTTCTTTCTTTTGATTTCTGAAAGTGATTCAGGTGCCACTATCTTCTTTTGGTTTTTTGCTTCTACAATTTCTGGTTCTTCTTCAGAACAACTTTCATAAACATGTACCTTTTTTGTGACAAGAAAACCATCTTCTTCAAATGTTTTATCTACTGTTTTTAAAACCTTACGTTTTCCATTTTCAAGTTTGACTTGTGGTGGAGAAACAGAACATTTCTTTACAAAAGCAGGAGGATTTTCAGGCGAAGATGGTAAATCTAGTTCTGATCCTTGTTCATTATCAGAAGATTCTGAACCACTAGAATCACTCTGAATTGTAATACGTTTTCTCTTTTTAACAGTATTCTTGGTGTCTTTGCTACGATTACGTTTTTTCCCTCTTACATTCTGCTTTTGTTTAGAATTACTTTTTGAAATAACTTTCTCTTCTACAATTTTTTCTGATAAGGAATTTGTGCTTTTGTCTTTATCTGAAGAATTTGAACTTTTATTTTTATCTGAAAAATCTGTAGTTTTTGTATGATTCTTATTTGGTTGAAAAAATCCACTTGATTCTCCCTTTTTTACATTTTTCTTTTTTCCAGCACCAATATTTTTAGATATTTCTTTTGTATGACTAGAAGCATCCACTCCCATTGTTTCTGTATTAGATGATACAGGTGGACTTTTTTGTTTATTATTGACTTTCCCAAACAAACTATCAAAACCTTTTCTGTCAGCATTTTTCTTTTTAGCAATTTGCTTCTCTTCTGGGCTCAATATCTTTTTTTCTTTGACTGGTTCAGATATTGATTGTGTTTTTTCTTGAGGAACAGATTCAACTTCTCTTGACATGATACCCCAACGGAACATATGCATCTCTTCATCATTACGATCATTGTTCTGAATACATTTAATGGCACTGAATTTAATATCTCCATTTTCAGTTAACCCAAGCAGTTGTATCTCAGGAAGAACTTTTTGAAGGCTATAAATATGCTCGGAAATAATTTTACTATATTTTTCTTTTGCTGTTAATAGATCTTTTTCTCTGACAATTTCAACTCGCATACCACCATCATGCAAAATTCCGATTAGCAAAAAAGTGCAATTAAAATCTTTCTCCTTTTTGTATCTTTGCCAAAATTCCCATAGAATTTGTTTTGCTACATTGACGTGAACTTCCAGTTCTTTGCTTAACCATTTATAGGTTACCTATAGTCATTTTATGCATTTAAGACAATTTAAAAGTCATTTTTATAAAATAATATTGTAAGCGATTAGTGTAACGTAAATTTGAAAGTTGTATTATGAGAAATCGAGAAATTTAAAAGAATACTCACCAGTTTATCATTATCAAATATATATTCTGTTACAGTTTCTAAATATTCGGACAGAGATTCCGCAAACATATTTAATAAAAGCTTTTAATTGACAAAAAATACTTTTATAACAATTAGACAATTTAATGTTACGTATATTTCTTAATAAATGCGCGAAATCGCTTACATACTTCAAAATGACAAATTGTACAAAAGTTTCTATATTTTTATAATAAATTCTAAATTTCTAATCCAATATTTGTAAATAATTATATTTAATGTATTAATAATTTTTATTCATATAGAAAAATTTGAAAGATTAAATTTTGTTAAATATTATAACGCGATAAATAAATTGCTGATTTTTATGCATTGTTACGCTATCGCTTGAATTTGCTCTTAGTATAATTGCGTGAAGTTGGTTTCAATGACTGTATCTGGAAACATTCGGCATAAACTATGAACGAAATTTAAACTGACCGACTATATACGTAGATTGAAAATTGTCTAATTATTCACCGAAAGCAGCTAGATAAGGAGAGAAAATGGCACAGAAGACAAACAGTTTTCTATGAACTGGCTTCAAATTATTTATTATGATGCCAAATTAATAGTTCAAATTTTTTAATGTAATCTCTTGGTATTTTATCCCGGCAACTTTCGTGTAGACTTTCCTAGAACTTGAGCTGTAACCTTAGATTATCTATTATGTGCCGCATAAATTAAGAGTCCGAATTTCTCGATATGATTTCTCTATATCTTATCTTTGACGACTATGTAAACTTTTTTAGGAAGTTTGCTGTTTCTCTTTTATACTATTCCCTTCTCCATCGCCGCACATGTAGGTATGGTCTTCTGTGAGAGGCAATGCTCCTACCTCCACTTACTCAGGAAGACAAAACCTAGGGGAGGGGATCCTGGATCTAGGCAGGAATCAAAGATCAAAAGTGAAAGAAGTGAGTTTTTAATCAATTCAAATTTTGACTCTCGAGTGCTAACTTCTTGCTATTGTAATTAAAAAGTACAAGTTGAAATAAACGATCGTTTATAAAAAGAACAAATTTTTTTTTAATCTTCGCGCACTTCCACGAGCAAAGTGGTTCAGCGCTCTATGTGAGGTTGATACCAACCTACGTATCTCCGTCCTAAAACCCCAAAATGAAAACGTAACAACATCTATGAGAAATTTAAAAATGCAGATAATATGAAAAATTATGTATATCTAAGTTTCATTTTTTAAATTATATTTATAAAAATATGAATTTGCATAAGTATCTATAGTCTAGTGATAATTATATGATAATACCAATACTGTTCTATTGGGAATTATTTCAGAACGCGAGTTTTACCAAATGAAACAGTGAGTGTTCACATAACAAACAAAGTCGATTGTTAAATTAACTATTCCTCGTGGTAGTTGACTATATACTGCAGAATTATTTTGAGTGAACATTTGTAATATCTTTATGTAAAACCGAGAGAAAAGAATTATGGTCTCGGTGATGCAACCATTCATGGTGAGTGAATTCGTAAAGGTGAAACAAGTTACCGGTTTTCTTCTGCTTTGAAAGATATCATTTTTCGTACAATCGTTCGAAAAGTTTGAAAATTAAATGACTTCTCAATTGTGTCACAGGATGTTGAGAGTTCGAGAAGTTACATCGATGAATTATACTCGTTGGATCCTCAAAAATGCTTAGAAGCTATTATGTGAGTACAAATCGTACTTAACCTCTAAACTTGTTTATTAAAGGTCATTATTTATTAAAATTATTATAACATATGGTGTAAAGAAGCGTTAAAAAGGTAATATTATTAAAACAATCTTATAGTTTTTCTTACTTTCCACCATTACTTTGTCAATGTTTATTTAATTGAACATTTATGTTAACTATAATTGATCTCTTTTTTTTTCGTTTCTAGATGCCTAAAAAATTCTGTAATTGGAAGTAATAGACAAAAAGGATCTGTAATAGCACAAGGTGTAGTACCTCGTTTATTGCAACTTCTTGGAGATACATCAGATAGAATTGGAGATAATATAAGGCTAGAGGCTGCAGTAACTTTGGGTTCTTTAGCTAAAGGAACTGATCAACATGTGCTAGCACTTATAGATCTCGGTGTAGTGCCGTTGCTTTTTCAGGTTATATTATCTACACCTATCACAGAAACGCCATTAGAAGGAAAGCCAAAAATAACAGATTTATTAAACGAGGCATGTTTACGTTGTTTGAGAACAGTATTTCAACATCCATCAGCACCGGTTCATTCAATATATCAGGATCCTGCACTAGTGCCAAGATTGGTATCGTTAGCAAATCAATCAGTCACTTGTCAAATTTGTGTAGCAACAATTTTAACAACAGCATGCAAGGTATAGAAATGATAAAATCAAATCTAACTTTGCTATGTAATCCTTAAAATTATATTTTTAATAATTTCTTGTTAGACAACAGAAGAGCAAAGTGCTTTAGCCAAAGGTGGTGCGGTAGAAACATTAGCAATGCAGTTGGATTCTCCATTACCTGATGTTCAATCATCAGCTCTAGCATGCTTGGCAAATATGTGTTATAAGAATTATGGGGTATGTGTCACAGTTGCATCGGCAACTACCAGTAACACACCACAGGGTAGGCTTGTACCTGTAGCATTAGGACAATTAATGGGCCGTGAGAAAAGCTCCTTAATTCAACTTGAAGCTGCAAGGTGTGTTACATATATGCATAGAACTGGAGTTCTAGTACACAAAGATCCTAGAATTATATACCGTGCTTTACCTTGTTTGGTACGACTTTGTCATCGAGATCATCCGCCTCGTGAAAGAGTAGCGGCGGCTGAAACTTTGGCTTTCCTTACCGAAGTTAATACCGAATTGCAACGTCTAGCTTCCATTAGTAATCATTTAATTCCTACTCTTGCAGAATTATTACGATGTCATCCACATGTAAGTATATTATACATTATAGATTTACATATCTATTTTGTATGTTTACTATTGTTAATATTTCATGTTAATGAATTGTACAAGTGCAAGATTGTACTTGCAATGGCGCAGCTACAGGATGCAACATTAACACAAGATATGCGACAAGCTGCATTCAGGGCATTCGCATCCCTTGGTGCTAATGATGAAGATATTAGGAAACGTATCATCGAGACAGAAAGCCTTATGGAACAAGTAGTGGCAGGACTTCAGGATCCAGGAGGTTCTCACGTACGTTTAGCAGCAGTTAGATGTCTTCATTCTCTTTCTAGAAGTGTTCAGCAACTCCGAACAACGTTTCAAGATCATGCTGTTTGGAGGCCCCTTATGCAATTGTTACATGGTGCAGATAAGGGATTGGAGGGTAAGATATAATATTTTTAGACTTGATGGATTATTATTGAAATAATATGATTTATACAAAATTACGATACATTTCCTTTAAAATGTTTTAATTACACATAACTCATTCAATGAAATCATACAAGATTACTGAAGAACATTGAAGATCTTTTTGCATATTTTTTGTAATACCAGTTATATAAATCTAAAACGAAAATTTTTCAAAATTAGATCATGCTATTAGTATCTATTATTATTAATTAGTACAATTGTATTATGTAGGTAGAGGCGAAAGTGAAGTTGACTTATTAACTGTTGCCTCGAGTACTTTATGTAACTTATTGTTGGAATTTAGTCCAAGCAAAGAACCAATTCTTGAATCTGGAGGAATAGAGTTATTGTGCTCGCTTACAAAACGATGTACACCGGCATTGCGATTGAATGGAATTTGGGCATTGATGAACGTGGCTTTCCAAGCCGAACAGCAAGTAAAATTACAAATTTTACAATGTCTGGGAACAGATCAAATCTTTTGTCTTCTGGCAGATCAAGATATACCAGTTTTGATGAAAACATTAGGTTTATTACGAAACTTGCTCTCTACAAAAGCACACATAGATCGTATAATGGGAGAACACGCTGCTCACGTTATGCAAGCTGTTATATTAGTTTTAGAAGACCCAAGGCATCCAGCAGACGTAAAGGAGCAGGCTCTCTGTATTTTAGCGAATGTAGCTGATGGAAATCGAGCAAAAGATCATATTATGGCTAACGAAGATGTGCTTAAAAAACTTATGGATTATATGGTCTGTAAAAAATATTTTGTCTTTTTGTTTTTCTTTCTTTAATATTTCATTCTTTATTTATCGCCTTCTTTTAATTTATTTGAATAATACAACAAATATCTTCCCGTGTTATTTTATGATTCTTATATAATTTATGCTTCAGTAATATGTTATTGAAGTTCTAGCAGAAATTTCTAACATTTATGTTATAAATCTAGATGCATAGCAATGTAAAACTGCAAATTGCTGCAGTTTTTTGTGTGTGCAACCTAGTCTGGAGGGAAGAACCTGGTGCTGCACAACGGCAAGCACGTTTAAAAGAACTGGGCTTTTATCGTATTTTACAACAATTACGTCATAGCAAGGATCTCCAATTGTTTGATAAGTATGTCAAACAATCTTTAAACCTTCCTTTCTATTTGTGTTTGAAAATGATCTTTAAATGTCCTTGTAAATTATAATAATTCAATAAGATATTAAATCTTAGTATGATTAATATAAAAATATTTTCTCTCAAATATTTCTGATTTTTAATATACATTTGTCTCATTTCAGGGTCAGAACGGCTATGGCACAATTTTATGATGCCTAAATTCCGGATGTGTTATTGATGAAAGTTAGATTTTGATTTAGAGTTCTTTTATATGCGAAATACAATTATATTTTGGTGTTAACACTGTGATTCTGTATTTCGTTGATGCATAAGCATTTTATATTTATATAGAAAAGATACAAAAACAATATCCCTGACGATGTAATCTGTTTATGTTGTATTTATTTTATTTAAAAAAAGAAAACAATATGCAATATTTCAGTATATTAAAAAAAGAAACGATGTAATAATTGTATCATACATTTTTAAAATATGAATTGTTTGATACAATGATAATGTCAAAAGTAATTGATTGCAAAGTTTTACATTGTGGAATGTCAACAAATTATATACAGGTATCCGTATGATATATTTCATATTAAACATATTTTGCTATAAACATGATTAGAAAAGTTGATAATTATTTATTATCACGAAAAAAATATTTTTAGTGTACTTAAAAGAAGTATATGACTAGTATCTCTTATAAACTATCATCGATTTTAAATCTTTGGTATGGAGCTTGAAAAGTTATTTACGAAAATTTAAGAATTTTTGATTCTTACGATCATCTTGCTATTTTCATTAAATCTAAAGAATCTGGAATGTTAAAATTCAACTAATAAGTATGAAATATCAGTGCAAATGTAAGAAATAGATAATACTCGTAGCATTATCCTATTTGGAGAAAATAAAAATATCTCTTCTGGCTGTTGCTATAAACTGCAACTAATCATATGTCATGATAATATAGTTTTAAATACTTTAAAAAATTAAGCAGATGCATTACTGTTATCAGAAAGATTTTCCATGGGATTGTTAGCCAAAGGGTCCAGTTCAGCAAATAAATCCAACCAGGAATTACCTTTTTTGCCAGTCTTATTTTTTTTCTAAGAAAAATATAGGAAAAATTTAATAATAGTGTTTCAGATATTTTTAATTTGATTTTAGTAAAAACAAATTTAGTTTTTACTTACCTTGTCACCCATGTTGATAGTCGGCATGCTCTTTTGCCCAATGCCAAGCGCTGCATCGCCCAAACTTTGTTTCAATATATTCGGTGGCAAAAATGTATCATGCGATATCGCATCCCATTCGTTATCAGCATTCTGTTTATCAGTGAGAATATCATTCAAAAGTACCATATTCTCGGATGTGAGGAACTGTAAAGATTGCTCTCTTGAATTTTGTTCTTCTAAGGAAGAGAAATCAGCCAGATTAAGATTTGTATCAGATTTGTTAAATATATCCATCGTTAAACTTTGTTCACCAAACTTTCTATCAAGTTCAGATTGATTTCCCTCTTGCATATTACTATGAGTGGCGTTATCTAGAATTAAATTTTCAAAAAGTTGATCGAGATTCTCCTTATGTTCTATATTAGACGTAGACTGTGAAGTAATTTCATTATTCGAGGAACTGGAATTCATGTTTAATTCTTCCAACCCTTTAATGTCTTTTGTCTCATAATCAATATCCAATAATTTTTCATCTTGTTTATCAATTTCAACTGTATTTTGTTTGGCTGGTTGTACTTCTTCAGCTTCTTCGACACTGTCATGATAATCCATGTCAAAAATTGATAACCTATGATAAAAGAAATATATTTTATCTAAAAATTCTGTTATTAACACTTTAAAATTTATAACTTACTTCTCTTTTTCATCGAGATCATCGTCACCTCCAGTTTCTTGAGCTAATTTACTTGAGGGTTCAGCTAGTTCTCTCACTACCATAAAATCATATCGTTGATAGCCTTTAAAACTGCTTGCTATTGTAGAATATGCTTGTGCAGATTTTTCAGTAAAATTTAGAAGTGTACTCTGATATAAAACTAAAGCATGGCTAAACATATTACATCTTGCTGCTGCTAATAGATCTACCTTTTGAAGGCAATCTAAAGCCAGATTATCAAAGGCTATTTTACCTCTGTATGAATAAAGAAAATATAAATTCAAAGCTATCTAAATGTCTATAGAATTTAGATGTTAACAATAATTAACAATACATACTGTCTTACACATGTTTGAACTTTACGAAATCTTTCTAATTGTTTTGATGTATCAGGATCTAATTCCTGAGAAATATTTTTCATCCATGACAGAGCAGCTCTGTACTCTGTACGAGCTTTTTCCATTGCTTGGACCTTTTGCAGTGTGTCTTCAATAGCTCTTTGTCTAAATGTTTCTACTTCCTGATACAAACGTCCTAATGGTGCTCTTAATGCAAGTCTTTGTTGACCAGAATATGATAAAGATTTTCCAACTGCTGTCATCATCTTGCCAGCTCTAGTTTTATCTTGTTTACCAGCATCTTTAAGGAACCGTCCCATTGCATTTTCTTCTTGTGCAAGATCTATATAACATTTAATGTCATTGTACAGTCATTTTTATTATTTAAAAATTTTTTTTACCTTAGCTAATCCTATTTTATAGAGACTTAAATAGTAATAACTTACTGCACAATCGCTCCTGATATTTGTCAATAATTCTTTGTAAATAAGAACAAGATTCCTGAATGCTACGAAACAGTTCTAATTTGGCATCCAATTCTGCATCGGACGCTACTATACATTCATCTTCCTTTTTACCTAACTTTCGAGATAAAGTTTGTTTCGTAACCCAAAACTGATGTTGCATTTTTGTGATAGTAGAATCGTCGTGCATATTGGTCATCTGTACCCAACGATCAAAAGTATTTCCTGATATACCTGGTCCGTTTCTGTTACTAAAAATTATACCAGATAAATATTATTGTAGAAAACGTTACAATGGATAATAAATAAATATAAAATAAACAACATAATATTATTTTAAATGCGTGGCTAGCTATCTTATCAGTTACGTGAATGATATTCTATATTACGTATATGATAAATGATACTTTGTTTAATGTAAAATTGGTTAAACGACAATAATTCTATAGAAATTAATATCAAAACACTTACTATGTGTTCATAATGGAAGACGATGGTTAAAAATACGAAATATGATTAACGCTTTTACAACTAAAAGGACACAAATGATTTCTAGGTATGATTTAAAATAACAAATTACTTTATAAATATCATACTTTTTTAACACGTATGATTAAAAAGTGCTCTTTTTTTCAATTAATTAAAATAGGCGTTTGTACTTTAATACTGATAAAAAAGCAAACACACTCTTTCCTGTCAGTTTGACAGACTGAGTATACAGTTTACTATAGTTAATTGTCCACCTAAGAACTGCTTAAAGTGAGATTTTAATGGATGCGACATAACAAGGCGTATTACCAATGAAAACAAAATTTCTTAAAAACACATTAACAAAAAACAATTTCATTATTATTTTACAAACTTGTAATAAAAGAAAAGATTATTAGTTTCATTAAATAAAGAAACAGTTATTTGCTATAGAACTAATCTGAGACAGATTTTTCAAAAATAATTTATTCAAAATATATGCGATCACAAATATTATTAATAAAATATCAAATTTTAGAAATTTTATTAATTTCTTAGAAAAATCACTATATTATTTCTTTATTGCGCTTTTACAGCCAAGAAAGGATTTGATTTACAATATTTTTTACATAATTATGAGTATTTTATCGAATGAATACATTCCTCTCATTCAGACAAATTATGATATTAAATTATAATTACTTTAAATATAATTTAAAGAATTACAATAAATAATTTAATATTGATCATATATGTATATTGTACTAAAACAAAGCTGGAATTATTTTTTTAATATATTACCATTTTCATAACTGATTTATCTTATTATACTAACATATTTTTAGAAAATGCAATTTTTTAATTATTATATTTTTTATAAATTTGATATATTCTACAAAAACGCGTGAAGTAAATTAAATTTTCGAATTTTACAATCATAACTTGTATATCATTTCTTAATTCTATAATTTGAATAAATGTAATAGAAAAAAGTTTTGTATCGTTGTGGGCGAATAATTTATATATTTGGCCTATTTTTCTTTTTATTAGTTAGTAAGATGTAACTAATAAGATACGTAAATAACACGTAACTAATAAGTTAACTAATATGTTATACAAGTAATATAGTTATGCAAAATATAACAATTTACATATTATTTCTTAAATTCATAATTTAAATGAATAATTATAATAGAAAAAAGTTTGTATTTATTCGTGTGCAAATAATTTATGTATTTGTCCTATTTTTCTTTTTTTCTTTTATTAGGCAGAGAATGTTAAAAAGGGTCAAGTTGTTCCATCTGCTATTTCTAGGTCGTCGTGACGAGCATAGATTATGAGTAAAAACAGCAAAAAGGCAATGGCGGCTATTCTTCAGACAGTCACCGAATTTATTATGAAAAATTTCGGAAAAATGTGATCTCCGTGTCGGTTCATCGCGAACAAAATCGAGGTACGTTTTCACATTTTTATCGTCGAACTTACAATGTCGATGATCATCATACTTGGTACATTCTGATGAGATGTCACATGCAACCACATGTGGATTTGAAATTAATAGATACTTTTTTATAAAAACAACTAACCATGAAATCCAGGTATTTTTATATATATTTCAAACATTTGACGTTAAATACCATGAATATCATAAAAGACAAGTTAAACAATTTTTCTCCTATGTCCACCGCGTTTTTATACTGTAACTTTACGAATCGAAAAAATAATAATTTACACACAATCAGTTAAAGCGTATTTTATTTATAATATAGATAATATGTTAATTTTGATTTTTCATTTATGTGTGCATTTATGTTTTAAGATAATAATGTAAATAATATTAAGTATATTGAAATATGTGAAATATGATGTATATTAATAATAAAAGGATAGGAAGTTCCAACCTATTATGAAACAGACTCGAATGTTTAAAAATACAGTCGCTACCAAGAGTTTTTTCATGTACGTAATTGTATTTTTCAATGAATTAGGTTTTACATTTCATTTTCATTGTATGAAATTTTTGTAGTCATATTTGGATTTAATTAATTAGTATGTAATGTTATAGTAAATATAATGGTGTGCAAGTAGTTTTTGTAACCACTGTATATATTGTATTGTTATTGTATAAGTTGTTATTTAAATATATAATTATAATTGGTAATTTATATTTTTTATATTTTTAAGTATTAATTTGATAGCACTGAAATAGATCTTTTGTTATACCATTGAATTGGATTTATAATTTATAATATTTTATAATAATCTAGTCTATATTTTTTATATTTTTAAGTTTTAATATAAAACTAGTGCTATATTAAAATAGATCTTTTGTTATCTATTATTGAATTGGAATGATGTATTAAAATTGTATTGATTATATTAGTTCTTACTTTATACATTTTTATTTATTGCTCTTTTATTATGTTTTTATATATAGAATAAATTATTTTTATTTACAATTGTGTTTATTTCTTTTATTTCAAAGTTTTGTCTCCTTATCCACATTGGATTGTTAAATAATGAATATTTTCTGTTAATACTTGGTATCTTGTTGTTGTTGTTGTGCAATGTTAATTAATTTCTGTAGGTGTGGCCTGAAGGCCAAGGGATGGTATTGCATGCAGAAAAGAGATGGCACACAGTATGCGTAGACAATGGCTGGCAAACGTATAAAGCAGTTGCTTAATTCAATGAGTAACGAATGGTGGTTAATAGTGGATCAAATAGGAAAGATCGTCGGCAGGCAGGAAGGAGTAAACACTCGAGTGTGCCTAAGTAATGAGCGAGACTCGGCATCATCTTCACTCGGTTTCGGACTTGTATGCAGCCGACGAGATAGAAGTACTTCTCTTAGAAGAGATTCGTGACCTGGAACTACCAGCCTCTGCATATTCTAGACCTGAGGACATTCAGGACTTTGATATTGGTAAGAAAATAATTTGTAAACTGCAAATATTTAGAAAAAATGGAGTATCAACATATACATTATTTGATATTATATTAATAGCAGGCAGTAGAACAGGGGGGCAAATTACCTCCCAACCTTTGGAGCTGGATTCACCAGGGGTCCATTCAACAGTCCATTCATGGGACTCACATGCTAATTATCATGGTCATTATGGCTATGGTGATCACCATGGCTCTTCCTCAAATGCTTTGGCTTGGCCAAGAGCAAGTCATTTGGTACTTTATTGTGACATACAGGGGCATCTTAAAACTGCTATTGGTGTTATTAGACTTTTACTACTTGTAAGTTCTATAGCATTTAGATTATTATTTCATTTATTTATTCCTAAAACAATAAGTTACCTTAAATTGTTTACATAGATATCATCTGCAGCGTGTTTGGCAACATTATGCAGCTCCGGCACTGCCAAGGTCAGCTTATTTATGTTGCCTTTAATCGGGCGGCTGCGTTTCATGATCTTTGTAGCAGTTTTCTGTTTTTTGGTCACTGCATTGCTCCTCTTCCTTGATATTTCGCATGTTATATATGTTTTTCCTTTCAATTGGGCAAAATTGGTAAGTAGTCAATGATTTATCAATATTCTATTTTTAGTTAATGTTACCATCATGATTAAAAATATAAATTTTTATATGTGTATTTATTAATGATTTAATATTTTGACACTGATATATCTGATAGAATCCACCTCTTATAGAATGCTTGGATATTCACTGGTATAGGCTTATCTTATGCCTTGAGTAGTGCATTATTAGCATGCTCTATATGGGAATATCACAGTGGTGGCTGGGTGCCAAAACGCACTCGGTCTCAGTTGTCTGCAGCGGCAGCGCTTGGATTGTCATGTGCTATTTTAGCCTTCTTACTTTCATGGATACATGGTCGCAGTGGATCAAGTTGTAGGAGTTCAGATAGTCGCAATCATACACCAACACAACTTTATAAGCCTGTTGACAATTCTTCCTCTTCGGGAGTAAGTAATTTTATTTCTTATCATTATTTTATAACTATATTTAAACTATTCTCAATAATTCCAATTTTTATCTTTTTAGGTTACTCTCAAAGAGCGGAGCCCTAAGAGGCCTGCTTCATGGGCTGTCAAAAATCAACAGTCAAGGAAACAAAATATAGACAGTGATACAAACACAAATAATGGCCATCACAGCAATGATAATCATACAAAATACAAGCAAGATGCCAATAGAAAAGATCACTGGGCTTCTGCAAGGGAACACTTCTTACATACCCAAGAAACTAACGAAGATATTCAAAGAAGTGATGTCGATATTGAAAGGAGAAGGAGAAGGCGAAGAAGAGATGGTGATAGTAGTTCAGGCGATGGAAATCTAATAAGTACCAAAACCAATAGTGGTCATATTCTGGAGGATAATAAATCTAGACGGGTGCCGCGGAAATTACCTCTACAGTCGGTAGAACAATCCCGACCTTGGCCTGGTGCTGAACATAGAGGCAGTGGTTCTATACAAATTAGAAATAAAACTTTACAAATGCCAGTGAACAATAAAGCACAGGACTATTGTGGCATAGATGAATCTAGTTCAATGCAAGTGACTCAAAATGGTTTCCACTGGGAAATGGAATGTACATCTAGCAACAGTATGGAGAAAGCAGCAGAAATAGCTATGGATCGTACTGCCATGTGGACTGGACAATGGCATCCACCACCTGATGACGTCCAACCTTGTTCTAGCAAAACTATTGATCCTTACAGCTTTGCCTGATTGAATATAAAAACGCGTATACATGTGTTAGAAAATGTTGGACTCATTGCAGTGAATGACTTTTGGGAACAGCTATGTAATACAGAAGTTTCCCTTGAAACGATAGTTTCGTAATATCATATTGAACCTTCTTTCACTGTTTGTATTAAGGAAAGGATAAAAAAGAACGAAAATATTTTATTGTCTTACCAATGAAATATTTATATCGTTTCTAAACGAATTTGTCCAAATTGAATGTGTTTAAACTTACATATGTAAAAGTCACTTTAATGTTAAAGTAGTGCACAGTGACCATAACGTCTTTGTTATCATCTTTTAAGTCTATATTTTTCTTCTCTGTGCATAAAATGAGATTAAGTTTGGAATTAAGTTGTTAATCAGTTACTTATGCAGGTGTAGATAAATTCCAGAAAAGCTCTATATTGCAATCAAGACCATGGAATAATGTCTTATGTCCAAACATTTAAGAATCCTATATAAAATTATTGTTGCCTTGTATATTATGCTGCCAAGAAAATAATTTCTTTTTAGTTGTCGATTTTTGACATTCTGCATTATACAACCAGACTGCCCGTCTTTGACATACAGATAATGTCATTTCATTCCAATTATATATCAAATAATAAACCTAAGTATTAACGGGATTATTTGTAAGTATAACTTATATTAATAATTAAAGATTAAAATATTTATTTATTATTTTGTTATACTTTGATGTCAATATATTCTGTTTCCATGCATACTCAATAGTTAATAATCAGGCAAATGTATTAATTTTCTGTTTTATTACAACTGTAAATTTATGAAAATTGTTTTTTAAACAGGCAACAAGTATTTATATTAAGATTGAAAAACTAATATCAGTTTAGCATTTCTTGTTATAAGTGAATTATACAGAGAATTAGTATGCATGGAACAAGTGTTTAAATTATACTACTTCGATTATTGTTCAAAATGATATTTTTGTTGCACGGAGATGGACGTAGAAATGTGTTTCACAAATTTAGACGAGAATTGATAAACACAAGTTATTTTCTGTAATTATACCATAACGAAATCTAGTTTTTTATTAGTATTTTATACGTAAACGGTTGAGTTTTATACAATTATGTAGTTTGGTAGCTTAGAAAAAGTCCATCTCTATTTTTGTAAAAGGTATACGCACTATTTGCAAGAAGGGAATATAACGATCAGTAATGGTATTGCATTACTTATTTACTTTAATGAAAATCTCAAACCATTTCTAGTCCAGTACTCTTGTACAACCTTGTCTCTACTGATTCATCAAATTAAAGAGCAAAGTAATTTTTAGTACATACATATCGTATTAGAGGTACAATTCATCTTGAAAATTATCAGAAGATTGTGTTTCTTGACCGTTTGGTCCTTGAAATCTCTTTTTATCATACAACAAGTGGTACATAGAATCGATTATATTGGGACCTCTGTTTTGTTTCACTTGATTAAGATTATTATAATCATATAAACACAAAGAAATAATTAATTTCGACTAGAATCATAAGTGACAGCTACTTTGTCTTTTGATACAATATTAGAATATATACATCTGGATCAGACATCTAATTATATGTTGGCGTGTATAACGCGTCAGTTATCTAATTAATTGATTAGCATAAGGAAAAAATGCGTGTTCATATAGGATCATAAAGAAAAAAAGAGAATAGTATATATTATGGTAGCTTCGTTGTGTCAAAATATTGATGATGTTGTAATTTGGTTTTCTTGAACACAACGAAGAAATAAATGTAATTTTTCTTATACATGGTACATTACTGGTGTACTGATAAAGTGTTTAAAAAAAATATGGATAGATTTCATGATAAAAATGTTGGGTGGAAATGTTACATGGTGCAAGATATTTAGCTTAAAAGTTTAAGTAAAATAATTAAAAAAAAATGTACGGACACTGCCAGAAGAAATATAACGCTCTTTGAGTGTCATGTATGTCGAATAACTTTGTTACTTTTCAATAACTTAGTATCAGAGGCTTTACCTCGCTACGATTTGCAATACCTCAATAAATAAATCGTTAGACTTATATTTAGTATGTGAATCTATAACAGTGTTTAATGTATTTCTGTATGAACTTTAATCGAAAACGCTTCAGATTATGGCACAAATAACAAAGATTAACATTAGGTTTGAACTTCAATCCATCGCAATTTATTCTAGAAAGTAAAGAAGTAACTAAATATTACTGTTTAAACAAAGTGCAAATCTATTTCACCATTGTAACAAGATTGTTAGTTTACTGATAAACATACCCTTTCTTTACATTTTATAAGTGACATTGATTGAAAAATGATTCTTTGATTAATTATGGAACCAGTTATTAAAATTCGTATAAATTGTCTAAAACTTTCTTCTACTACTTATTCTTCCTTCTAATCTTGGTATCACAAGTTTTTATTTCTTGTATTATGATATATTTATACAATATTTCTTTTAGGTATTTATAAATATTTTTTTATTTTATTATGAAATCAATTTAAAATCCAGAGAGGTATTTGCATTAAAAAGTAGCATGACAATTATCTGATCTGAAATTCGTGTTATTTTTACCACTGAATTTAATTAAATTATGTTGAACAATAGCACACACTGTACGCACAAAAGATTGTCTAGAGCTAGACAACTGCTATTGTTTTATTTTTTGCATATATGATTTAATTCCATGAATGGTTTATTATTTAACTTGAAATATACAATAATTATTATTGAAGTTTCATATTAGTCTCTTTTCCAAATACTATATAGCCTTAATAAGATTAAAATATATTTTCAATTTGATATATCTTATTCGCTTATAAAATGATACTTTCAATTAAATATTTATAGGATTATAATGTGATGTAGGAAATTAGAATAGATTTATTGAGTTATATTGCATTTAAACAATATTTGGAATGGAACAGTTTAATAAGATTTGCTTATACACATTATTTTGTTTTGAACAACTATAATACTAAATAATGACAATCCAAAAGAGATACATGAACTACATGACACAAGAGATCTTTGGCCTAACTTTGATTCATTGGATATTACCAAAAATAAAATGTAAGAGTCCTTACAACCAAAAAAATCAATTGCTGTAGATCCTTTGGATGTATTTCGATTCATAAATAGATATTAATATTAAGTATTGAAAGCATCATTTGTATGAAAATCCATTTCTATTAGGATGATGCTGTCAATACTATTAATGATAAATATGGGTATATAATAATGTTTCTATTATAGACTCATTGTGAAGGTAAAATGTTTTCTGAAACAAGAAAATATTATTGTGAGTTGTCATATGTGATTGAGTAAATTACCAAGAGTTACATTATATATTGACCTGTTGGTAATTTGTCATACTTCATTGCGATTGTTCTGGACAATAACGATTAATGATCGAATGAACGATATAACACCTAAGTTATTATTACCGTTTATTCTTTTAAAAGTTATTTTGTACATTTAGAAATAATGAAATGAATGACTGTTGTGTAGTATAGAGTCTATACTGTAGACTATACAAAAGTCATAAGTGCGTATATTATATGTTAATTATAAAATATACTACGAAATGTTAGTAATTAGCAGCAATTTTGTTCTATGTTAATACTAAAGAATATGTGTACATTTATTAGTTACTATGTTGTAAGTATTAAGGCTCGATTGACGTCAACATCACAAACATGCAACAATAATTAAACAAAGAAAACTATTACGCAATCGTCCGAAATACAAACGAAGTTATTAAAAATATTCGCGATTAATAATCTAATACTCAATTATTATCTTTTGCCAGTGCCAAAAAAATTATAGAATATGTGTATGTATATGCATATATATATATATATATATATATATATATATATATATATATATACGTGTGCACATGTAAACGTATCAATGTTCCATTAATTGTTGAGACTGGTGCGAGATAAATGAAAGAATGAAAAACTTTATTTGATATGTATTCTCTTAAATCAACAGTCTCCATCAATATTTTATTATATTATTTGTATTCTTTAAGGAACTTTCCTTTAGTACATATAACTTTATGGAATATCTGCATATATGCTGCTATGCTCTGACTATTTTCTATAATTATTTGTCTCGATATGTATGCAAAGAGTTTATAGATTAACATATTTTCAAGAACTAAGAACCTTATAGAGGTCAGTAATAATTTTTTAATTATTCATATTGCTGTTTTCTATCTCTTTCAATTTCCCAACTATGTCTTCTAACTTTTTACGTTGTACACTTTGCTTCATTCGTTTACTTTTATCTTGCGCAAAACATTGAATATCCATTGTCTTTACATAATGTAGTACAGAATTCCTTTCCAACACAAGAATGAAAAAATAAGAAAATATAGCATTTAATTCAAAAAAGTATACAAAAAGGAACAGAAAATAAGATTGCAGTAGAAGATATATATGATTAGAAAACTTACTCTTTATTCCTTGAAACTTGAAATGGGAACTAGAAGAAGATAAAATGAATAAAGCAATTAAATAAATAATTAGAAATATTTATATATTTGAATATATAGTATTCAATATTTAATTGTATCTTACCTGCTGTGGAAGTCTTAATTGTTTCATGGTTGGATGTTTCCAACTGTTGTATTTCATCCAAGCATATGGAGTGTTATGTATATTTGATAATTTTGATTGTGTCATAGTATGTACTGCAAATTGTGGATTAACAATTAATGGTCCACGTTGTAATAATTGCTGCTCCTGATAGGAATGATTGGAATAATATGGATCATATTTTGTGAAATTTTCTACAGATGATATTCCCAAGGAATTTGCCACTGCCACTAAGAAATAATAAATATATACATACATATAATCTCATATGCTTATAAAAAATGTTAAAAAGATTATAACAATTATAACAAACTCTTGGCTTTCTGAATATTGAGTAAAGTATCATAGTACTGTTTTTTAAATGTAACCAACTCTGTAATAGATGCAGTTTGTTGTAAAGTATTCAAGCTTTTTGATTTTGTTTGCTTCACTGCAGATCTGTATATAAATAATTTTGTTAAATAAGTTTGCTGATCATGAAAGATATTAAATTTACACAACAACTATATGGTACTTGTATAGTAAATTTTCTATGTAGTCCTTTTTCTCACATTCTATTGTTTGTGTTTTACTAACTACAGCATTTAAGGTCTTATGAAGCATTTTTAACTGAGTTGGTTTTGGACAAATATGAAATGTTTCCAAGCATTTCTTTTCAATGAATTTTGTTGTATCCTCTAGTGTATTAATATTTTTAGAATTATTTGTGTTATTACTCGAAATATCTAATTGATTATTCTTTTCTAGGTTTCTTTGATCTACAAACTTGCGATGTTTGGATGTAGGAGGAACCATATACAAAGGTTTGGTCCTAGGCAATGTTGGAAATTCTGCATTATAAAAGAAGAAATGCTTTTAATATTTGTATACATTGAATTGAAATATGTTAATGATTGATGAATATAAAGAGTTTTATTACTGATTAAAGTTTCCTGTTCTACACGTTTTAAAAAGTTCTGCAAGCTTGTTTTAAGTTTCTTATGCACCATTAAATTCTCTTCTTCTAATGTTTGTAGTGTCATCTTTTACAAGAATTGCCATAAATTATTTAAATAATTGCTATGACTAAAAATTTCCTTTACCTGTATGTTTATTATTGTATCTTTTCTTTCTTCTTCACAATATACAACATCCATTTTATATATATCTTGTTGAATTGCTTGTTCATTCTTTAATTCTTGTTTAAAATGTTCTTGAACTTCCATGTCAAAAATTTTATTTTTGTTCAAATTACTATACTTTTTGAAGTTTTTATTTACATCACTATTATGTAAAATCTCACAATTTGTTTCTGATTCTACAAATCTATCATCATATGTTATTTTCAAATTGAAGATCTCATTCTTATTCTGTTTATTTGAAATTATGCCATTTTTATATAATTCTTTTAAACATGTAGTATCCTGTAATATCATTTTTACAATCTCTATTCCAGGATAGCTAAATTAACAATATTTTTAACAAATTAATTGTTACAAACCTGATGAAGTGCATAAGGCATGTTAGCTATATTGCACTGATTCCAGTTATTGAATCTATCAATGGACAACTGGAAGTACTTATCATCCATTGATTTAAAAAATCTTTGTTGGTAACCAGATGCAGAATTTCGATAAAGATTAGTTTTATACAAAAGATGAGGAGTATGGAACCATTTCAATGTTGACTGAAGTTTTAATGATTCTTCTTCTTCATTAGTATTTAATGAAAAACTTTGTTTGCTATTAACGTGAGGTTTTATATATGGAATATTGTAGTTCAATGTATCATACATATAATTCACATGATTATGAATTGTTGAAATTTCATTAGGAGGAAAACCTTTGAACACTTCAGGTACTGAAGATGCAAATTTTTCATGCAATTCAAGATTTTGAGATGTGTCAAGTAAAATATTTTGGTTTAGATGAATTTCTGAGTCTTCATTTAATATTTCTGTATTAGATTCTTCAGGTGTCATGGTAATTCTAAAAAATAAACTTGTAATTAAACATTATAAAAAAAATAATAAAAATTAATTTAATAAAAGTCATACTTTTGACACAATGACTTGTTATTGGGTGCTTTAATTAATTCAGTAATTTTAAATATCAGATTTCTTATTTTATCATTTGAGACACCTTTTGGTAACGGTACCATAGAAATTATCTGTTGTTGTAAGTCGCTATCCAAATTTTCAGATAATATAAGTAAAGCTTTTAATACACGTTCATATGCAATTATACCATCATTAGGATGGTACATACTTAGCAATTGATTTATTGTTTTAATAATATTCGTGCCTTTTGAACTTTGCTGTAAAGCAGTCCATGGAAAATTTTCAAATGTGGAAGTAATATTTATCATGGCATTCCTATTTTCCGTAATTGCTAAAACAAAGAATGAACCTTTTTTAGGTAGTTGTTTTACAAATCTCAATGGGTTTTCGGTTTATTTTATGCCATTTTTATTACAGGATTACATATAAAATATATCTATTACTACTATTATAAATACTATTATTATACATCAAATAACGTTGTTACTTACTATTAGAAGAGCTTTTTATCTCCATTTCGACATAAACGTCTTTCTATAAAGTGACAGCTTTCTTCGATATTAATACAATCAATTGGTAATTACCAAATAATGAAAACAGCTGCTTTGATATATTATTGTCGACAAATGAACAACGCGTTTCTCGCAAGTTCGTTTGCAAGTCGATTGAAATCGGATTACAATTCGAAGTGGGAAGGTGTTCTGTTCTTATATTCAGTAAATGAAAAATGATACATGCTGAATTTCTGATTTATAGATAATAAAAATAAAAAGATAAAAAATAGATTATAACAATGAACTAAAATAATGAAATGAATAAATATAAATGTATTTGTTGCAAAAGATAATGTTTAAGCAGAGTAATTAAAATATTTACAGAAGCATAATGGCACAAGTATGAAAGAAATTACTTTCCCAAGTAGCATGAAGAAATTGTATTGGTTAATTATAAAACACAAGTGCACCTCCTGTATGCCATGGATTATTTTAATGAGAATATTAGTCCTATGCTAATAAGCTTAAGAGCTTTGCAACTATTATTATTTGACTGCTGCTATAAAAGCAGTAACAACACAGAGTTCAATAAGTTGGTGTAAGATGATTCTCCCAAAAGATCTGGTACTTTTCTCTTATTTCATAGTATTAACTAGAGCATCTTTTAAAGACCCTTCAGGAGCAGCACCATGGGCAAGCTATGCTTCAAAATCTGGTAATATAAAACACTTAATTTTTGAAAACATAATTTTAATAAAATAATGTTAAAATTAAAATTTTGGGGTAGAGGCTTTAATATTTCACATAAATGTACAAAGTATATATGTATATATTTTATATATCCTTCCTTATATGAAAAATGTTCTTCTAGCTTATGCAAGAGCTCTCGGACTACCAGTAACAGGAATGGACACCATAACAGTACCTTATATACCAAAATCTCCCTCCTTCCCAAAATTTGTTGATCCTAAAATGATGATTTCGAAGAAGACAGATATGCTGAGCAACTTGTTTGGTGGCTTGGGACCTGCTTATCCCATGAGCTTCAAACCATTTATGCCATATATAGTAAGTCCATCTTTGTACAATACTGTTGACAAAACACCATTATTAAGTAAAAGTAACGTGGATGATGAAGCTGGCCAGTACAAACGTGGAATTTTCGGACCTTTCGGTTCGAAACCTTTTGGTCCTATGGCTTCTAAGTTTGGGCCTATGCCTCCATTTTCAAGCTTAAATACCATACCTGACTATAGTATGAAGGATGAGATTTCCCGCAGAAAAAGAAGCATAGATGAGTCTACTGTAACAAAACTCCGTTCAATTATGGGCACTGGTAAGCCAGAAACAAAAGATTTGGGACCTTCACCTCCATATCCCACTCTTGCTCCAATTTCTGAAGAACCAGAAGAAGATGTGAATGTACTGCTTAAAAAGATGGGAGGTCCGACAGCACCAAAACAATATTTACCAGGAATGTTTGGACCTTTTGGACCTGTGGTGGATCCATCTATGTTTATAGCAAAGAAAACTACCTTTTTGGATAATTTGTTTAAAAATATTGTCACTTCTACTCCAGCACCAGGTCCGATCGAAGTTCCAACAACGAAAAGTACCATTGTACCACCTGACTTTTGGTTACCATCATCTGTAATCCCTAATCCAACAGAGTACAATGATAAAGTATCAGAGTTCCTGGATAAATTGTTTGACACTTTAAAACTGAATAAAACTGCACTAACTAGCGATGACGATAGTGCAAATTTTAAAAACGATTTGGTGAGATCTATTGTATCTGATGGAAGTCATGCACAAGTAAAAATAGCAAGATCCATTGAAGACCTCTCATCAATCAATGCCGCTAAAGATTTGATTGTTAGCAACATATTATCTGAATTGGGTGATTTAAAAAGCAACATGGTTACAACAATGAACGATTTGATTTCTTACGAAAAGTCTGCAACATCACTATCATCAAAGAAACCATTTAAACCTTTTAGTCCTGGTCCATGGGCAAAACCAACAATCGATGGAATGTTTTCTTTTCAGCAAAAGATGGGTGTTTTGAGTCAAGTGTTTGATATGTTAACTGATTTACAGAAGAATATTACTTTGGCAGTCCAAAATATAACAAAAGCAAGAATGGCATCTACAGCTGCTCCCGGAGGAGCATTTAATGCCAATTATCCAATGACTAATGACATTCTTTCTTCCCCTAGTGGTTTGCCCATTAACATGAGTCTGTTGGATGCTATTAAACATAAATTAGATACATTAGATTATGGAGTGCCTCTTGCATACAATCCGAGTTATAGTAAATTCGGGCTACAGATGGCTCGATCACTGCCAAAAGGTCCTGGCTCAGTTTGGGTTTCTTATCCCGAAGATGCAGGAGGTATAAAGCGCGAAATTGTCAGTGGTGCTGAATCTTTTCTGAATGATGGAAGCAGTCAAAAACAACAAGTACGTTCAGTTAAGATGCAAATGCATCAGGGATATCAGAGTTTGCCAGCTGGTTCTATAGAGTCTGTACAGGCAGGTGGGGGATCTACACCTGAACACCAAGGTGGAAGAATCAAGTTATATGTAAGCATTTAAATCGAAACAACACTTTCAGATTAAATATCTTTTTGAATCTATATATTTGTATTCTATATTGTATATAATGAAAGCTAAATATGATAGTTAACAACAATTTGTATCATTGTAAAACAAATGATGGGTTGACAAGATATCTTATACAACATCATAACTTCATTTGTTTCCAGATACAAATGCCTGTATTGCCTAATATGCAGGTGCCTGTCTTTCAAAATAATAATTACCAAAACTAGGTATGTGTAATTTGAATACTGTGAATATTGTGAACATGTTCATCTGTCACAGGATCCCAGCGATTACGAGGACTATTATAAGTGGGCCAACTGGATGGAATACCTGAGAAATGACAATAGAGGATACAGACATCACAATCATCATTAGATTACCGACCTAGCAGGAATATTTCTATCACTTGTAATTACAAACTCTCTATCTTTTAACTGATCATTTTTTTCGCATACTATATATAACGTGTACGTTTGATGATACCTTTCAATAAAGTATATTTTGCAAAATACATAGAGAACATAAAACCATGTACTGGGAAAGGCACAAGTTCAAAGAATTTTACTATTTTAAAATATATAAGAAGAGTTACAAACTTAAAGATATATAACGTTTTATTAAATTTACTATTATGTTTATAATATACGCTATATATACAATTTCGTATGCGGTAAATGAAATGAAAAATATACGGTTAACAGTGATGAACATAAAATGGTGAAAAAAATACGTACATTGATCAAGCAATCATCTGCGCACATGGACGCAATCCTGCATCAAGTGCGTTGCTTTGTTTCTCTGTAATCAGCAATGCATTGCACGCAGGATAGCGTTAGTGTGTTAGGAAGCACCAGAATTAATAACATGCCTTGGTCTTTGGAAAAACAAAAGAAAAGACATATCATTCTCATGTCCTAAATGTTTCAGTTCAATTTTCCTATTTGGACTAATAGTTCATATACAGGGTGGTTGGTAACTAGTGGTACAAGCGGAAAGGGGGTGATCTTACGCGAAAAAAGAAGTCGAAAATATAGAATAAAAATTTTTCGTTTGAGGCTTTGTTTTCGAGAAAATTGACTTTGAATTTTCGCTTGGTACGCGTGCACTTTATCACGTCTCGTTATAACGGATCTCACTGTAGATCGTTGTCTCGATTGACGTTATTTTTTTAATTTTTTTAATTCTTAAATTTTTATTCTATATTTCCTACTTCTTTTTTCGCGTAGAATCACCCCCTTTCCGCTTGTACCACCAGTTACCAACCACCTTGTATAACTACGCTTTCGCTATTTCTTATATAAAGTCATATAAAATTATGAAAACGGCAGTACTGGTAAGTGTCGACGTTGGACACCTAATTTACTTCTTTTTGGTAGAGACTTCCAATTTTAATGATAGCAGTAACAAGTCATTGCACGCATTTTTCACTTAATATTACATTTCAAACTTTGATATTTTACTGTGTTGATTACATCTTATATCAAGAAAAATTTTATCATCTGCCTTTTGTCACTCTGGATATAAGATGTTCCATTTGCTGATCGATTCTGAACACCATATAAAAGGACGCCAGTACACTGCTTAATGTTACCAATAATCCCAAGCCTTCGAATATTAACTTTGGCGCGAAGATCTTCCAAACCATTAAATGTCGACAGTGAATCGTCGTAGCAAGCATGCTACCAAATGTCTATATGAAGTTATAAAAACTCATCAATAAAAATAGTTTTTAAACTTCAAATTATTTCTTTAACAGTGATTATTTATTTAGTTTATACTTAGTTTATATTGTTAAAACATTAGCAGATCTAAAATATTAAAAATGTTGCTTACTCTGATTCCATGAAGTAATATATATTTTCCTGCAACTGAGAAAATTGCAGCATGAAACACAGAATCTTGTTCAAACAGATGCAGTTCTCCTCTTTTCATGTTGTCTTCCGAAAATTTTATTTTAGCTAACTTTGGAAATACAAGATAAAAAGTAAATGGTACAATAACTAATAGTGGTAATGTTGCACCTAGTATAATGTGTGATCCGAATGTGTTTATTCCTACAAATTATTACTTGTAGAAAGAGATTTAAAGTTAATACAAACAAGATTATATATAGATACCTATTAAGATTGCTGGTAATAAATTTCCATAGAAATGTCCACCTGTTCCTACAAAAGCAGCATCCCAATGAATTGTAGGGAAAGTTGGTTGATGCCCAGTTCCATAAAAGAAATATTCTGCTATTAAGAACCAACACAATAGTATGGGAGTAGGTACTTCTACCAGTTCAGCTGTTTATAAAATTATAACAATAAGAATGCAGTTTTGTAATCTAAATCATTTACATATTATCTATAGGTTAAAGTACTTACATATACTATTAGCATTCTTGTATCTTTCTATCGCTGATAAGCCCAAAACAGAGGTACAACATATAAACATTAAGAAAGTACTAGGTGATAATATATCCCCTAACAATAAAGAATATAACAACATAAGAAATACACTTAATGAGACAAATGTGGCACTATACGCAGTACCTAAGCCATAAACAACTGGCGTTTGATCTACGTCTATATTTTTTCGATAAATTGACTCCTTTATTTTCTCAAATAATCGAGGTACTACATTTTCATCTTGGTATATGTTAATTAATTCCTTTTTCTTTGGTAGTAAAAATATACTGAGCGGACGATAGTATAATATAAAGATTGCAAACAGACTCAATGCATATACTATGTTAGGCAATGTGCTTACTTGCCAAGATAGTGCAAATTTTACTTTTACAAATTTTGGTAACCTTTGAAGGACCCAATAACAACCCATACAAACACCTATCACAACAGGACAGTATTGTCCTACTAAAACACTAGGAGAGAAACCAGAAAGGTTTCCACAATTTTGCAACCATAGTCTTATTATCGTAATGTGTAATGCAAGTATAATTAATGTGATGGCAAGTAAAATACGTTCTAAATTGTCCGATGTTATAGAACTTGTTTTACCAAATATAAACATAGAACATACACTTTGTTGTTGCTCCTCTCTACAACGCCAGAAGTAATAAGATAATCTTATGGAAATACATGCTATTAAGCTACTGGCTATTATAATTATCTTCAAGTTTGATTTTGTTTGTTGTTTTAAAAATGGTTTTGTTTTCCTTTCTGGATTTTCACTAGCATCTTTTTTCGTTAGATTAAACATGATAAGCCAAAGAAGAGTAACAATTAAAAAAGATAATACATTATTTTCTTCAACAATATAGCTGTTAGAAAAGAGAGTGCATATTGTTAAAAAAAATACTAATCTTGTAATATAGATCAATTTTTTTATTTTTCTATAATCATACCAATTCAATGAAATAACATCCCAATTCTTAGTAATTAATATTATTAATAATATTATAGATACTGTACCAGTGGCAAACAATGTTGTGTTTTTGAATTCTTCTAAAATATTAAAGAAAAACAAAAGGCACATTATCAATGCAGTAATTAAATTTGCTAAAATAGAACATTGTAGAAATGAAGACTCAAATATCTTATACATACGATCTTCTGGAATGCCTGTGATAAATAGATAAAAGAAAAACAAAGCACAAAACATCAAAAGCAGGCCTTTTGACATTAGACTAGAATCAAATTGAACCCAAACTTCAGAACATGTATCTTTGAGCAATTTAAAGTAGTTCCGACTATTCACAATAAAAGAGTCAAATTCTTCAATAGTATTAATACTCTTAATTTGGTTAAATAGGTAGTTATACATATTTTCCAAATTTTGAAGCTGTTCTTTAGAAAATAAGTAAGTATCTTCAGAATATACACTTATATATCTTTTTGTCTGTGCAATATTTCTCCATACTGAATGCAACAAATACCATAACTCATCTTTTAATTCCCCATTTCTTGATGAACTTGGAATTGAATCAAGTATGATAGATCCCAAGTTTGAAAATGGTATAGGAGTACCAAGAATAGATGCCAATGTTGGAACAAGATCGATTTGGTTCACAGTATTGTTAGATGAATCATATTTTATCAAAGGAACCATAGAATAAACAAACATGGCAGCCTCAATTTCATTCCTGCTATCACCACCATGATCACCACTTTCTGTCATTCCATGATCACCAACAACAAAAAGTACTGTATCCTCTTCTAAGGACTCGATGATATCTCTTATAAGACTATTTGTATCATTTAACTTTCTAGCCATCTCAGGATGATTAGCACCATGTTTATGTCCGCAATGATCAATTCCAAGAACGTGTGCTATCAGGAGAGACCAATCTTTCTTCTTCATCTCGAAAAATATACGGTATCTAACATCTTTATCAACACTGTCCAGATCCCAAACATTAAAAGATGGTGATGGAAATTGACGTTTAAATTTGCCAGGAAATAAATTAGTCCAGGTATCATCACCCATGAAAACTATACCTTCGGCAGTGCTTTGATCTACAATATTATCTTCGTTGATGCTTTCAGAGGCAAAATTAGACCCAATGTCAATGAAGGTTGGCAACGATCCTGTGGTAAGACCTTTTAATCGTTGCATAGTTGTTGTCGGAGGATCTGCTATGAACTTATACAAGCGTGAATTCATAGGTTGATTTTGCAACAATTCGTGAATTATAGGTAACTTATTGCGATAATAAGATGAGGTAGAATTATTATCATTATACCAATATGCAAAATCATATTTTAAAGCATCTACGACTAATAATACAACACGTGACTTTCTTTTGAGACATATGGTTGCAGCAGCATCGGGATTCTGAAGAAGTTGCTTGACGTTACAATCAGAATCCGTGCAATCTTTACACTCAGCTCGTTCCGGTCTTGCAACGCGATTGAGCAAAAAGCCGCTCGTGAAAACCAACAAACCAGCTGCCATCAAATATGACATCCATCCTTGAAATATCAAATAATTCCATAGCTTGCTCATTTTTCCGTCGATCCGTTATTTGCTTGCGTTCTCCGAGAAAAATTTGATACTAGAGAAATTCCAACATAATCTTAACCTATTTCTCAATGTAAATTTGTTTTTCACCATTGTCACATTGTTGTCACAATAACTAGTGAACATTTGTTTAGAAGAAATGTTGGATAAAGAATATTAAACGCAAGAAACGGTAAGTCGACGAGTCATATTTTTGGAAAAAGTATGTAAACTATAACATATTGATAAAACGAGTTGAAATATGTAACTCTGTGCTTATATGGCGCTAAATTTCAAGTATGCTATTGTGGCGCGACTATAACACGATTTGTAAACACTTTACTTCGAAGATCTGTTTTTATGCAATGCTGATAAAACAGTATTGTATCGTGGTATGATAAAATTATTGTTTCGGTTTTCAACAAATTTCTCAAAGTCAATATTGCATTCAAATTTAATCAGTTGTTGTTAGATTTTTATTATTCGTGAATCAAACTTTATTGAATGTGTGATTTCCGAAACAATAAAATACATATGAAGCAAATGAAAACAACAAATTAAATTTTATTATACATATAATTTTGTATTTGTTATTATTAATAATCTGTTAATAATATTATATTACCACTTAAATATACCTTTTATTTACAATAGAAATATTATATTATTTAATAATAGTAATTTCTTACATTTCTCATTATTTTCTACTGTTTTACTAAAATTTGGTATTTATGATTGTAACCGCAACTATCGTAATTTTATTCTATACTAGATTTATAACACTAAATGAGGGTTCTACATATACAGTTAACCAGTCTAAAATAAGTCACACAAGTCATTATATGCATATCGAAACCTTATCATTAAAGATATTCAAACTTGGTTATATTCACATTATTTGACGATATCATGAGAAATTTCAGTTAAAGTTATGAACAAATGGATCAAATTCTTCAGTACTATAAATCTAATCGCTTTGGCAAATCAAATAGTCGGAAATAACCTTCTTAATATTGGAGATTCGAATTGTGACAAGAGTTTCGAACGATTATTTAAATGGAGGTCTGTTACGTACGGCTTTCAAGAGGCTAAAGTCGTGAACAAACCGATTTTTCTACTCATCCATAAAATGCAATGCCCTTCTTGTCAAAAATTAAAACAGAAATTTTCTAACTCCGTACGATTGATGGATCTTAGCGATCGGTATGTATCGAAATATGTACATACGTGTATGAACATAAATATACATCATTACTGAAGCCTGTGCTACAACCATGTCTGGAACTGGTTAATATTAGTTTTACTACCATTAGATGACGCTACAGTGGCGTCAAATATTTTTTACACAACTAATCACGATCTTTCGTCGACCATTAATTAATATGAATTTTATTCATCCCGTAAGCAATGCGACTTTTTTAGTTAAGTTTGGAACAATGAAAGTTATTATTATCGAAGTTTTATAAAAAAAATTAAAATAGAAAACTTAATAGGGAAAAATGAACAATTGTAAAAAATTATAAATAGGAAAATTTATCATTGGTCAGTTAACACAGCTAATTTTTTATTTTTATCTAGCATATGAAAACTAACAACAATACTTATTGCACAATATTTATTATATATTATTATATATTAGTATCGTATAGTATAAGTGTTTATAATACTTTAGCAAATATATTCTTAAAATAATCAGCCCTGTAGTTGATTTAATTATATTTTTAACGAATTACAGATTTGTGATGATAAAAGCGGAAATGGGATATGATGCAGCTTTAGATGATGAAAAATTTCAACCAGATGGGAAGTATGTGCCTAGAATATTATTCTTCACATCTAACGGTGACTTTATCGAGGAGGCATATAACAATCATGCAAATGCGGATAAGGAATATAGATTTTTTTACAAGAATCCCTCGGAAATTATAAATACCATGCTATTGGTTTTGAAAAAACATTCTAAAGAGCCATTGCGAGTAATATTTCAATATGAGGAATTGTCGCATCTAGAAACTTGCGATATGGAAGATGATATTATTGTTCCGACTCTCTTACATTAATAATGTAACATTAACCTTTGAAACATGTATGATATGGAGCTATATATGTAATCTATTAGGTTTATAACAATCTTAACTTATAATAGAAAACATTAGATGATTTTTTTCTCACTGAAAATACTAAAAAAATTAATATGACTTAATTTAATTTTGTACTTGTAGATAATATTGGAACTGGGAAGAAAGAAAGAAAAATGAAATTTTTCTTTCCCATTCACGTTTCCCACTGTTCCTTTTTATTACTTAAAAAGACGAATTAAATAGTAAGGAAAGGTATAATTAAACTAACGAGAGGAATGTTCTTTAAAGAACGCAAGTAGATAATAAATACGATACATATACTACTACATATATATTACACTACTACATATATTATATGACTACTACTACTACATATATTTATATACTACATTTATTTCTCCAACTACAGAAATTTTCTTTTAGAGAACATTACAAGTGAGTCGAATTAATTTAACTTGACTAAATGAAATTAAAAATCATTATTCTAATTCAATTTTTTATAAATATACAAAATAAATAAATGAATTTATACAGATTCTCAAAATAAGGAAACAATGAAAAGAAAGAAGATAAACAACCAAAATAGATATCGTGAAACTTTTCTCTGAATGGATTTAATATGTAACCAATCTGAATGCGAGCCTGCAGCAGGCGTAACCTTTTCAACACTGTTCCCAATGTTCGAGTCTGCGCCCATACATTAAACACCCATGCACATCAACCTATCACCAGCTCGTACCAGCAACCCTAACGGCGCTTGCGTTTGCAACTGTTTCCATATCGTGTAATGCTGCCGTATTGGTCGACACTGTCTCACTAAGGGTTGCTAACCACGCCCATTTTACCCTCTAGAAACATAGCGCGTTGATACATGCGTTTATCGTACACGTGACTTTCTTAAAAGCAACTGGTTTTCATTTCAATTACATTAGGTATAAACGATGTATTATTATCGGTGATTAACTGAAAAATGTTTGAGTCGATAACAAGTGTGAAAAATAACTTCAAGCATATTACTTATACATTATATAATTTTTGTTTCCAATAGATCGACCGACAGGAGATTTCCGGAGAAATTGCGTACTACCTAGATATGTATATCTTGGAAACTATAACAAATTGGAGCAATATTTCAGTTTGCAAAGATCTGACACAATTATGAAATTTTTTGGAGCGCCTGCGCTAATATTATAATACGGTTTGCATAAAGTTTGGTAACTTCATTAGTTAGACATTTTATTACTGAGAAATGCAAGAAAGTTGAAAATAAAACAATCTTGTCTTTCTGTTCGAATCAAAATTACTGAAGGATACCTGGCTTATAAATGACCACAATAATGTACATTAAAATATCTAATATTAAAATGTACATATATTTTACTTTTATTCAATATTGCATATTTCATGATTAATCATTTTCATTGTACTAAATATAACATGCTAAACAAGATAAAATACCTAGAAAGTAAGTTTCTACTTTACTGCAACGATACCAATTGAGGATTAAAATCAAAGACCCAATATTAAGTGCAAGTGGAGGATCGTAAAGGGTGTAAAGTATCCACATTACCATTATTCCCATGACCAACGTCTATTGGAAACAGACGTTAGATGTACTCGCGGTTGCACGAGCGCGATTCCTGGGGCAGAGAAACGGCACGTAGAGAAACGTGCACGCATATGGGTTATGTATGGATCTCGGTGTGTTCTGTGTTTGAAGGGTTGCAGATAATATATAGCCCGTTTCGGCGGAGAGAGCTTTTTAGCTTTGACCGTTTCATCCGGCGTCGGTCGGCCCCGTGTGCTATTGCGCCCCGTAATATCGACGATGCCTATATCCACGGTCCGTCACGTTTATTTTTTTTCCTCTCTTTCCCTTTCACCATCCTCTTCCTTCCTTTGGCACGGGCGACAGACCTCGGATTCGTTTGCAGTCCTGTGGCCCCATGTTTCTCGCTCTCTCTGCGGTCGGGGTTTTAAAAAATGAGCCAGGACATTATTTTTACGCGACCCTCCGCCTCCGCCTCCTCCTCCTCCCTTCCGGTTCAGCCGTGATTCGAGTGACCGGGGTCCAGTCCTCGTCGTCGTCGTTTCCGCCGGCGCAGCTTGCAATGTGCCGCATCAGCGAATGTGCAAAAATTCAAGGGAGAGAAATAGAGGTGGCGTTAGGGGAGGATTCGAGGCTGGCGAAGGGTGGGGAAACGAGGAAAACCGTTTCCGCGAAAGATGAAAATGGGAGAAAGTGAGAGAGATAGAAGAGGAGGAGGAGAAAAAGTTGCGGCGAGGTGTGAAAGTGAGAGAAAAAGGGGAAGAGTGGTGGAGGGAGCGAGAGAGGGAAGGAAAAAGATTATATATCTCTCGTCTCTCACGTCCGTCCGTTCGTACAGTCGTTTTCAGGGTATGGATGTGGCCTCGCGGATATATCGGCGCCGTGGAAGCCATTTTCAATTCAATCTGTTAAAAGCACGTCAAAAAGTCATACGGTATTTCACCGGCGCGGTAGATCGCGGCGAGACCGCAGGCTTCATCCGGCGACGGTGCCGCGGTGAATGCCACCCGTGCCCTATGGATCTGTCGAAATATATGCCTCTGCATACGCCGCTCTCCATCTGACACCGTTCTCTCTATATGTATATACTATTTTCCTATCTTTAATACAAACACCAGCCATGGTTCTATGAATGCTGAGGGTATAAGTTCTTATTGATTCTTCGTCTCTCTAGATATTCTCTTGCCTTTGTCTTTAACGTTAAGCTCTTGTCGTTTAAACGTGGCTACTTTTTATCGTATCGGTCATTAATGTATTTCTCGTGTCACGAGGGCTACGTTTTTTTTTTTTTTTTAGTAGGAATTCAGAATTTTAGATTCTTTCGTTATTACAATTTGAGACTTCCTGGTGTAAGGTTTAAATCGAAATTGTGTCCTCACATCTCACCAGCAAAATGATGCAGGTCTAATGTCTACTAACGCGTGTTTGTTAACTCTTCAGTAGGTAGGATTTCATTTAGATGTTCAAACCTTGTCTTCCTCGTATTTTTAAATCCTCCTATGTGTGTTCATCCTATGTGTTCACATATGTGAAAAGATGTATCCGAGGTATCGCAAGGTAGATTGTGACTCTAAAAACCATATATCGGTAATTATTTGAGCGATTTAAATTGCTTGAAATTTGTAAAAGTGAAAAAATGTTGATAAAAACATAGAATCCTTTCTTTTACCTAACGCAGATATAGTGCTGCAATTGAAATAATAAGATTTGTTTGTTTGTTGATGGCTTCCTCGTCGACAGATCGCAGAGAATTCACCCACGCAAGTATCGGAGATTAAGATCAACCTGGTTTTGTACCTGTTCTTCTTTACTCGTTTGACATAGCGACCTATGGTCTAATCTCTCTTATCCGATCAGAAACGATTTGATCAGCTGTTTCTTTCGTCTTGTTGATCTGTGTGATGTTGGCAAACACTGTAACTCGATACAGACGCGATTTTGATCTTAATCTGCTGCTTTCCCCAGTGTAAACAGCCGGAGGGAGCAGTGAGTAGTGTACAAAATACGTTCTTACTCGTGATACCTGCTACCACCGATAAATCAGTTACATCTGGAAACATTCTAAGATCCTAGGGTAAGAATCGTGGGAGAATCCTTAGAGGAGCTGTTATTCTTGGTCTAGATGCCTGAGAGTATACTTTATATACTGTATCTTTTGATATTTTTTTCATTTTTTGTTGCCATAATTTTAGATATGTTTCAAGGTTGGTAACTGGTGGTACAAGCGGAAAGGGGGTGATTCTACGCGAAAAAAGAAGTCGAAAATATAAAATAAAAATTTTTTTTTTTAATTTTTCCATCGAGACAACGATCTATAGTGAGATCCGTTATATCGTACCGCACGCGTACCGAGCGAAGATTCAAAGTCGATTTTCTCGAAAACAAAGCCTCAAACGAAAAATTTTTATTTTATATTTTCGACTTCTTTTTTCGTGTAGAATCACCCCCTTTCCGCTTGTACTACTAGTTACCAACCATTCTATATATTTGTTCATACGGGGAGTAAGGGGAAAAAGTTGGCGATTTTAACATTAAAATATAAAGAGAATTTCTTCCGTGTTTTCTTCCCTTATACTTCGTACAGAAAGCAATCTTAGATTTAAAAAATATGTATATCCGAGGTAAATAGTAAATCACAATGAAATGATATAAAACACTTAGAATACTAGATTCTTCCTATTATCGAAAGATTCAAGGTATCAATAAAGTTTGTTAAAATGTTTAAATAACAAATTTCGATTGAACAAATAAAATTCTTGAAACTCGATAAATATACTTTCAGAGTTACTTAATCTCTATGCATTATTAAATATTTGTTAATTATCTACATTTAAATATGGTTGAATATTGAGTACCTGCATTTAATATTCGCGAGGGAAATTAATCAATACTTAGGATGTTTTTATTAGGCTGCAATTTGTAATAATTCGGGGATGCAGAAAATCGTGTACTCGGCTTATAATTGCATGGATCGCGTAAACGGGAGTGCACGAGGAGGGGTTGGCTGATACTTTAAAAGCAGGTGTGCATTACCATAGCTATTGGTTTATTGATTTATCCATCGGCGCGTACGTACGCTTTGAGTGGCTGATATGCCAGAGTAAAAAATGGTCCGTGTTGGTGTAGATCGACGGCATCGACGAATACCGTTTCGCGTTGCGGGCTTTTAATGTTGCTCAAACCATCATTGCGTTCTCACTAATGATGCACGAGCATGGATTAATCGGTTCGTAACCGCGCTGAAACGTGCCATTCACTGGAGAGCGCACGGTCAAACGCATTACTTTCGTTTTATCAATTTTCTATTCTGCCAACAATCCAACGATGACGTATACTTGAAAATAAACGTATGTTTATGTCTTTACGCTATTTATCATTATGTCACTGTTTTACATGCAACACATTGTACTACGCGTTGATATAATTATTGAAAAAAGAAAAAAATACATCAAATAGACCTTAAATATAGATATTAAATATTAATTTATAAAATAACTAGATATGCATATCTATCGCGCTTACTAGTTTATAGGTACGTATCGTAAACTACTTCTTCTAAATAATTTATAATTATCATAACACAATATCTTTGTAACGAGCTGCCACAAATAAGTAAAATTTTAGGTTGCATTGCATCTCTTTTTCTTGCTATGTATTTCTGGACCGTATGCGTATAAAGGCGCTACGATGAAAGTTACATTGTTTACTTTTAGGTTAGGATCACTTGTATACATTATAAAAACTTACCTTATGAGAACAGTATACTTACTTACAATTGGTATAGTTAGAATATAAAGAATGTGTTTATGGTATTTATCTATGTTTCGCGGTTTTCGTGTAACACGTAGTGCTATTTGCATACTTTTAAAAGAACTAGAAGAAAATGATACGAAAAAGAAAATATCAAAAAAATTCTAAATAGCTTCTAATGATATGTAATGTGAATTTGAATATTGTATGTACCTATTACGTGTAATGTGACACAAGCAGCCATAAGTACGAATAATCATTATTGAAATGCAAATACCGGTTTCTTCGAAACTACACCGATATAGTTACTTTCGTTCGCATGACTAAGTCAAAAGAGTAATAGTGCCATTGTGAGCGTTACGCGAGCCGAACGTGCATTGTTGTACGCAACGCCTGTAGACAGGCAGGAGTAGAGGTTAGGTAAGCAGAGAGATATACAGGATCTAAATCGCAGAATGCTTAATACATAGAATGCTTTTATTCGGTTCTCATTGCGAGGTAAATAACATCTGTACATTAGATCACTATAAAATCGGTCGCCATTCGTGAACGACAATAGGGCTTCCCCCCATTGAAACCTCATTGTAGAATATGATTCAAGAAAGGCTCGTCGCTATGACGTTGTGTGCCCGTGTGGTTTACAGAGAGTGGAACTCGATGGATCTGAAAAAGAAAGAAACGGAGAAGAAAAGCAAAAAAGGAAAGAGAAACAGGCGAAAAGAGATGGACTAACCGCGAGCAATCGTGACCGAGCGAATCGAGGTAAAAAAGGAAAAAGAGAAAGATAAAGATTTAAAAAAAGAAAGAAGTGGAGGAATAAGGAAAAAAAGAAGAAAAATAAAAAAAAGAAAGAGAAAGGATATATTCCTTCCACGAAAGGGACGAAGAAGGCGCGCACGGTTAAAAACAGTCCCGACGAAACAAAAGGCGGAGCATAGAGAGAAACGTCTGAGCATCGCTCGCATTGTATTTTACGTTGGAACGGGTTTTAAATAAAAGAGTAATGTGTTTGTCCGTTTTGCCTCCACCAGCACGATAGAAAATACACACGTCTGATACGCGCTTCTGTACGCATAGTTTATCGAGGGTGAGTAGGTAGGTGGGTACGTGGTTAGGTATGTCCCCCTTTCACCCCGAGCCAGATATAAACTCTTAACATCTTGGTGGAACAGCATGTTCGGCCAATCGGGTAGATGCGCGGGCGTGGCCGTGCCTAAGCGCGGCTTTGCGTTTGGCCGAAGCCCCGGGGTGGAACACTGTGGCACAGTGTTTTATTTCGCGCAACTGTGGAGGGGCTGTTAGTTTCTGCCCTATCCCTCCCTGATAAATTCCTTCTCTCTTTCCCCTCTCGCTCTTTCTTTCTTCTTTTGCCTATTCATCTCTCTCCTAAACGTTCCACTTCGCTTTAACGTCGGTCTCTTTCGTGCTCATTCGTTTCTTTTCGTATTACTGTATTCCCACCCGGACGGTACCCCTCTCCTCTTCACTTTTCCACCTTCTTCCACGTTTTTCCTCTACACTTTCCGTTTCTATCTCTATCCATCTCTTCTCTCTTTCCCTCGTTTCGTTCTTCTCTGCCCTCTTGACTGCTTCCTGGTCCCCTCGCGACATTCTAAAAGTCCCCTCCCACCCCTCGATATTCCCTACTCCCCTCCTCCGCGCGAGCGCGCCCCCCACCTCCTTATTCGTCCGCCTTCAGCTCCCTCTTTGCTGCTGACACCATCACCGCCACCGCTTCTCTGTCTCTCCACGCTACCTGAATCGACTCTCCCGGGATGCTGCAATTGTTGACAATACCCAGAGAGTGAGAGAGAGTGCTGCGAGAGGAGTCGGGGCGATTCCGCATTTCGTACCCCGACACCCGTACGAGCGGTGGTGCCGCCGCTCTTCTCTGCCGGCGAACTTTCGGAAGTGTAGGCGCGTGCGCGTGCTATTAGAGCTATCTCTCTTCGCCCAACCGGTACACCATTTCCTCCGTCTTTATTCCTTCTTTCACTCTATTACATCCGTCTCTCTCTTTCTCGTCCTCTCGTTCCTCGTTTCGCTGTACGGTGCCGGTTCGAGAGTTTCTACCGAACAGCGTTAAATGTGATTTCTTCGGTTGAAGTAAGAAGAGCCCGTGTACCGCTTAACGCTGTGGGCCTCCTTTATCGACCAATGATTCAGTGTGGCCACTGACGCGGCCAAATATACGAGGTATACATATACAGTGTGCATATCCTGGAAACGATAAAATATACGTACTGATAAAAATATCGGTTACGTGAGTTAATAAATCGGTTATGAGAAATACTCGGTAGTGAACGATTTTACGCGACGGGTGTTAGAATGGGAGCGACGCGTGTCAGTGCGAACTGGGCTTTATGCTCGGCCCAAAACGATTGTCCTCGGTGATCGAGCCTATTCTATTGTGAGTTTAATGACGATGCCTACTGATCCGTGATCCTTGTTGATTTTATCGCCCTTTCGTACAGTGGTCATTCACTGGTTTTGTTTTTTTTTGTTTTTTACGTTTTTCATTGATCACGTTGATTCGATTGTTGTTCATTATATATTGAAACAATGTCGTTACCGCGGGGTGTCGGTCTTGGTGTCGACGTTGGTCAATTGATGCAACACCAGCAACAGCAGCAACAACATCACGTGCTACCAGCCGCGTTCTTCCTTCGTGCCAGTGCCGAGAGATATCAAAGGACACCGAAGTGTGCGAGATGCCGTAATCACGGCGTTGTTTCCGCGTTGAAGGGTCACAAACGGTACTGTCGTTGGCGGGACTGCGTGTGTGCTAAATGTACACTGATCGCTGAGAGACAACGGGTTATGGCTGCCCAGGTAAACTGTTGTTATAAAATCTTTGTCAAACAAGACGAATTATTGTTCGATTTCGATAACATCTGTGAGAATAATAGTTTGTTTGGATAACATAATGATTAGTAAAAACTGTTCAAATAGTGATGTATTAAGTTTGATCAATGAGAAGAGTTCGTATAGTGGTACATATCTAGAAGCTCTAAAGAATGTGAGGTTAAATGAAACGTCGTGATACGGTTATCCTTGATTGTCAAGAAGTAATAATTTTCTTTCAAAAGATATCCTTTACTAATAAACAATAATTGTATATATTTTTCAATGATTTGTCGTTAAATGGTCAAATATCTATTTCGAACATCATTGTTCTTTACACAGATATTACATCATATAATTACTTTATTTAAAATTTTACAATATAATCATATTTTAAATTCTATACATTTTATGCAAGTTATATGAAATGCAACACAATCATTATCTTATTAGTTGAAATTATATTTAGATGCTTTACGATCAAAATCTTTTTTTTTTAAATTAGCTATACTTGACGATTGAATTTAAAAATGTTACTTAAAGTATCGCTAAAAAAGTGTCGCTAGTAAAAAATACATAGTGACAGGTTTATACCCAGTAATGATTCGATAATGTGTTAAAATAAATAGATAAACTTGTTATTGTAATAATTAAAGAATATATACATATATGTGTACAATCAAGGAAGCGTGAACTAATTCAATTGGGATCGGCACGAGGGTCTTTCAAAACATGTGATACTCTTCTCTTACTGTTTTACATGCTTTTGAACACGAATAGAAAATTAAACACTTATACCATTATTGGAACTCTAGAAATAATGATACTCTTAATCCTAGTCATTAAAGTACGAGCGTCTCATTATATTTCTTCAAAGAGTCACGAATAATGTTTTGAATACGTAGTTTGATCACTTTGATCCTCGTTGGATCGTAACATTAAACCCACTCGAGATCCTGAATTGAGGATCCTTATACCCTCTTATATAGGTTAGGTTATTTTAATACTCATATCGCTGCCTTTGTAACTAGATTAAGATAGCCAATATTGTAATAGGGAAGCTAAAAATGATAAGAACATCAACTGATTTTTCTATTTTTACCATTAAATTAATATTATTAGTGCTTTATAAGAAACAAGTTACCAGTGTTAATAAATTTTAGTGCATTAGAATAGTACAGTTATTACTCTAAACTACAAGTTAACTGATCTACCCTCCATTAAATGTACGATTATAAATCGTACATAAAAACGGTTATAACAGAAATCTTCATCCTACAATTTATAACTTGACAAACTCGCTTTATTGCGTAGAAGGGTGCAAATAACTTTTTCCTTTATCTTTTTGATATCTGATAACCAAAACTAACTAGGATTTATAAACCATACAATTCCATCAAAAACTCAAAAATAGCCATTTGAAAAAATGAAAACTAAAATTCTCCTATTTCACCCACAACGAATATCCATCTCAGTTCTACACTCAAGAATGAGCATCCATAATTCAACTAAATTCTCAACTGATATCATTAGATCACATACGAACCACAATAGTCTACATTAATTTATTCAATTTTAAATTACTATATTTTAATTCGTATTTCTTACTTGAGCGTTCTGATGTATGATCCAATGGTCATTACTTGATGGTTAAAGAAAAAGAAATCAAAACGTACTTTGTCCTAGCAATTTCAATTCCTGAACTGACAAAGAAACAATTCGCAGGTCGCGTTACGGAGGCAGCAGGCGCAGGAGGAAAGCGAAGCTCGCGAGTTGGGCCTGCAATTGCAGTACAATGCGGGCAGCTGCACCACCGCACCCGTGTTGCCTGGCGCAGCGAGTGCTACCACTCCAGCTGGCAGTCCGCCCCCGCACCCGGCCCATGTAGCGAGTCCTGCCGGCCTGGCAATTCCGGCGGCTGCGGCTGCTGCGGCGGCGGCCGCCGCTGCGCATATCCAAACGCAACTCCAACACCAACAGCCTGATTGCGGTCTCCTACAGCGGAAAAGACTCCCCCAAGACGAGTATCGGCAGCCCAAGGTCGAGAAACAGGAGTCGATCGCCGGTGGAATTGGCGGTGAGTGAAATTTTAGTTTGCAATTGCAATTACCGATATTGTGCTCGAAATATGCAACGTTTCCTGTTATACATATACATATGTATAACATACCTTGATAGAAAATGGTGACATTAAGGAATCAATTTAGCGAGTCAGCTTGCGAGCGAGTTCAATTTTACTTGGAATTGCGGAATGTCGTGAATGGAGGATGTAAGGTTTCTCATGACGCACAATTTAATATTGGCGATATTTATTAATCAATTGCTAATAATATTATAAACGAGTGGAATTTTACCTTGGGATTATTGTAATTGGAAAGATATGTTAATTACGTTGAGTATGCTGAAGCTACAAACCGTGGAATTTGGCTTTGGACTTGCGGAATATTGTAATCGAAGGCTATAACATTTTTAATCACACGTAACATGATATTGGCGATAAAGATATCGATCTCTAATAAAATTTCACATTAATGTAATTTCAGAGTTATTGCAACTGGGGAATATGTATAGTATAGTATGTATTCCACGCGTTACGTATTTTAATATTAATAATAACGATATGGAGGAATCGATCATTAACGGAATTCTGTGCGATATCTATACAACATTCTGCACAGTTCTATACACAATACAAGATGTGCGTGGTATATTTGTTTGGTAATACCAGCAAATATTTGCAATATTATCAACATCTAAATACTTGACACATTCATTCGTCCTTTTCCGCGCATAATACCAACGATCATTGAGACCAAACAGGTGGGTCATCGTCGAAATCGCGCGCGCGACGCGTTGGCCAGCCTCACGTAAATCAAGAGTGGCACGCACTTTTCGTTCTGATGGGAAGGTGAACAGCACACGCGTATGCACTTCACGGAGGGTGAGAATGAGCCTAGCAAGGAAAGAATGAAGTCTCGAGGAAGGAGCGAAGGGTCGTGTGCGCAGAGAATTAAAAAAAGATGAGAAGAAGAGAAGGAAGGGAAAGAGAGTGGGAGAAGGAAAAGGAAGAAAAAGCCGCCACTAACGAGTATACGAGACTTTAAGCTTTGAGTGGTATAATAAGGGGCCAGGAGTTTGGCTATTATTTACTTAACATTATGGTCTCTGGCCACTTGCCCTATTTAGTCGCGTATGTTCACGCACGTTCCTAATGGGCACTCGTACGCAACTCAACTGTGCTAAACGCATGCGCTCTATCTCTCTCTCTCTCTCTCTCTCTCTCTCTCTCTTTCTTCCTTTCTTCCTCTTTCTCTCGTACTCTCACGCACGTTCTACTCTTGGTCGCGTGTCATATTTTTGTTGCTCTTATCGCAGTTTGCGGAATTGTCGGAATAGCCATTGGTTACAAGAGCATAAAGAGTAAGTGACGTTGGTTGTCTGAGTCTTCTGTTTTTGTAATCTAGGATTTAGGAAATTTGAGAATCTCGCCTCTTGAGCTTCTGCAGCTTTAAGAGCATTGGGATTAGTAGGAAACTTTGGACAATGGTATTATCACTAGGAATATGCATCTTTTCTGATATTTTTATACTAAATATAGAATATAGTAACAACCTAATACACTAGAACTAATGGAATAGATTATAGATCTCTGCATATTTCTCTACATTCTATTCATTTTTCTATATTGAATTTCCAATAAAATCCACAAACATCCATAATCTGTTAATAACAAATATGTAAAATACAGAAAATAATTCATTCTATTCATTTTTCTATATTGAATTTCCACTAAAATCCACAAACATCCATAATCTGTTAATAACAAATAGGTAAAATACAGAAAATAATATAGCTGTTTTCTAGAATTTTTTCCAATAGACAAGAAATCACCTTTCAATGCTTTTCACAATCGTTTTTCCTGTCTCTTTCGACTTTCGCGAGGATCTTAAAATCATGGAGATGGAAACTTCGATTTCGCTCGGTTTCAATTACACCTACGCCTCCGTCCTTAGACTTGGTCGACACACAGGAGGTCTCTCATCCCTCTGTGAAAGGTGGAGAAGGGTCGCACGAGTAATACACACAGGATATCTCCTCCTGCTTCGATCTTCGAAACAGAGTGCTTACAGTAGTGTGTACAGACGAGGCGCGTCTTCAGTCGAGAAGTTTAGCCGTAATTGAATTTCTCGGGCCAGTGCCTACCACCGCGGGGGATTCTCGACTGGTTTGTTGGTTGGTTCGATGGTCTCCTGTATTCTTGCTAGGTCGAAGATCCTGAGGTTGCCAAGAGAGGGTTCATGCACTCTCGCTCTCTTCCTAGTCGCTTTTCGAGAGGGTCTTCCACGATGATACCGTCTTGTACATCTTCTACACGAGATTCTGACCCTGAGTTTTGAATTTGAATTATCGAAATTGGTTTTTTTGAATTTTAATTGATATCAAATCATAAACATATAGATAAATGGATATAATACGTTCAATTTTCTCCTAAAATATTTTACACGTTACATTTTTGTACCGAGATGACTTTGACTCTGATTGACTATAATTTCACTTTGAGACTGATTAATGTACATTTATAATAATTTATAATAACAATTAAGTTAATTGTATTGAGATTGTCGATATTATGTGCATGTATGAGAAATTAAAATATACGAAATGCATATGCAAAAGTATGTAAAATATTAAAAATATCGCATTCGTTATATGCAACATTACACTTACTTCAAACAAAAACATCCGCAGTCTAATAATCATATTCTGTGAGCCCAGTAAATGAATGAGCAGTAACATAAATGTTAATACATTATTTTTTGCAAGAAATACGAAAATATTGAAATAATTCCATCAATATACTATAATATACTATTACAATATAAGAATTACACAGGATATTCTCCTTACTCTTATCGAAAAGCTTCAACGAATTTTACTTCATTTAGTCTTTTCCATTATAAAATACCTATGATATAAATAAATTCAGAAATTTACAATAAAGTAACTAAGAGCTAAAAGCAAATGAGAAATATTTACTCCGCACTACTCAGAAAGTATCGAATTATATTCATAGCCGGCAGTGTGCGTTTTTCCAATGATATTATCAAATTTGTTCTGCACTATTCCTAACTCGACTTACATACTCGTATGTAAGTACTATATGTATATCATTAAAACGGGATAATATACTTACACGGAGAGACGATTACTCGCAAAAGGAGGATGCGACGTAGATTTGGTCTTTCCAGGGAGGACTCCTCGAATGTTAGGTAGGATACGCTTTGTACCGGGTCGTACACACGCGAAATGGAAGAACGTTCCTTTTGTGTGTACGCGCGCGGTACACCCTTTATCCCCCGAAGGATCACTTGGTCTCTCCTTCGTCTAACCCCGGGGACCATTATCCAGCCAGTTTCTCACAGTAGAAGCTTCTTCGAGTGTCCAAGAAACTTTGTGAAAGACCAGTTCGCTTCCGTTCTTCCTCTTTCGTGGCTGCGGAGGACACCAGGAAATTATTTCACTCGACCGTGCAACGTTCGCCCTCGGCACCGATCTTCTCTAACCCTCCAGTGCTTAAGCTCTGCCTCGCTTCTTCTTCCTCCGATTTCTACCGGTGCAGTACGATGATATCGCGTTCAGCAGAGTCTGTTTAAAGGGATCTTCTGTGGCGACGTCGAGGAAACTTTTTCCAGTTTTCCGTGTCATCGTTGGCTGGTCAAAGCAACGCGACGGTAGCATCTGTTGCCGAAGACAGTGTTTGAGATTGCGGTGTGCGGGGATGGCAGATTGAACGATGGCTGTGTCGCTGGTGGTTGATAACGTCAGTTGAGAAATATCTCTTATTACAGATGGCAGATAGATCTATGGGAAAAATATATCTATTAGGGGAAGATCACGAACCATTCATTTTACTAATAACACGATTAATAATATTAATATTGTTAAAATAACATGAATGTGAAATTGTACAAGTCACAAATTTTGCAAGTTACATTGATAGGATTAGATAACAGGAAGTATCTAATACGACGAATAATTTTGTTGCTAGACAAAGTTGAAATATATTAATCGCAAATTAATAAATTAGAAATCCTACTTAAAGTTTTGTTTGATGACTTGGCTGCATCATTTCCGCCTACAATAACCTCTATGCAGTCCGTTATTTCTAACAACACGAGGTCTCTTAAGGGTCATGGTATACCACAAGTCTCAGGTATTTGCAATTTGTACGGAGCCCTAGCAACGAGTTTGTCCACTCGTAGAAAGAATGGCGAACGTGGCACGAATAATTACGAAGGCTTATCGCCGATAGAACGAAGGAGATGAAATCCACGATGGGGGCCGGCTACTTACGTCCCGGCGACGTGCCTGGTAACATTGTTTGCAAAGAGTCAGCACGGCTTCGCGGAACAGAAGAGCCCGGTCACGGACTATTCCTACCTATTTGCATAGGTGTAGCCGGTCCTACGAATGCACGTACACGTGCAACGCCGCCGTGGAAGCACGTTTCCCCGAGTGTGTTTGAACAAAACTCCTGCCAGTCGTCCCTCTTTTTATCAGACGTATACCAATGTTAGACAGTGATCCACGAATCCATGCTCTCGATCATGAACTTTCCTGGAAATTCTCGTTTCTGTACATGATTCTTCACGCTATATGATTCGTTATAACCTTTGTATGTTATAGCATATTATAGTGTAGTGGTTTGTCAATCCATTAAGGACTAGCAGCTGTGTTAAAGTTGTATTAATGTAACGTTATTAAGAACACGTATATATGGTATATATGATATAAGTTGTAGTATTTCCAAGGTACTGAGGAGAGATGTCGCGGAAGAATTATGTATATTGCCAATGAAAAGTAACGAAGAGTAAAAGTTGAGGATAATTACTTATTTTAGAATATAAATGTTATAGCCATTAACACAACTGTAGTATCGTGGAAAGGAGGGCCTGTGGTGGCACTCGATAGTAAATACCACCACTCGACACTAACTATTATCGGACGACGATAGCTCAGTGGTTGGCACCTTAGGTTGCGAACGTTCGGGACCCGGGATCGAATCCCGGCGACCGGAGGTCCGATTTTTCTTCCACGGTACAAAAAATGAGGAAAAGAGTGGCCGTACCCAGCAGCGGACCTCTACAGCGCTAAACACAGCTCAACGATACTACACAACTATATGTTGAAAAATTACGACTGAAATATACACAAGAATATGAAGTAAAGATATATTAGGTAGATATACAGTCTAGATATAAGGTGGGAATTAAGCAGATATAGGGTAGTCTAAACGTCAAGCAGAAATTAGATATGCAATCAGCCAGCTGCAGAATGGAGATTAAAATATTAATAGTATTCATAGTATTCCTTGTACATTCTATAAGAATTGTATTCTCATTAGAATGCAATGATACAAAATATCATTGTAATGTTACTACGTCTTATGCTAATATACTGCCGGCTAAAGTATAGCATACGAGATATACATTTAATATTTGTGTCATATATAGATGCTTCTTACGTCGAAAGAAACGCGCATCGATAATGGCCTTGTCAGATGATCATCGTCTATAACCCACGAATCAACGTCGGATATTCGTGTTCGAGTAGCGAACCAAACGTATCACGAACTCGCCAAATCCTTGATCTTTGCATCACAGGTTCCATTTCTCCGCGAACGATTCGTCGACCAGAGGAATATTCACTGGCCGAGAGAAAAAGGTGAGAGGGTAGTAGCAAAGAAGAAGAAGCTGGCCATGGAAATGGAATCAAAGTGTTTTATATTCATCCTCGATGGTTTCCTCTTACTGCACCAGTCTCTCTGGATCGCTTTTCCAATTTAAAAATGTTATTCGGAAGTTTTCACCGACCACCATCCTCCTCCCGCTCTTCCACTATATTTTTCTCTGTTTAACGACGAAGAAGGAAGAAAGAAAGCGGCTGTGGTTAATCAAACGTGTGCTCTATCGTCGAAAGGGCTTCTTCTTCCTTTTGTTACATCTGCACTCCCGTCGAAGAACAGTTACGCGAGCCGCGCTCTTTTTAATTACGTCCAAAGGTATCGCTTATCACGATCTTTTCATCGAATAAGGTTTTCAGAGAGAAATTGAGGTGGATCTTCGACCACGTGAAATTACAGCGCTGTGAAGGATATTATACGATGGGGACCTTCCTTGTTCAATTATTTAATATAGACAATAATAACGATTAATAGTAGTCGCGTGAAATTAAGACGCTGTGGAAGATACTAGAGACTCGGATTGCTTCTTTTTTAGTTGCAAATCGGCTGTTTTCTTTCATCGAACTGCGTATTTAACTGTATTGATTGGCTATGCTGAATGTTATAATAATGACGATTTATAATTATTATAATATAGCGAGATTTAACTTTTAGCATTGCTTTGATGTATTTTACATACTTTGTACGGGATTTTGCATGTAATTAATCCATTCGTTGCTACTGAGATACGTATTTTTTCATTAGAGGTGCCTCACGTTGCGTTGATGGAATTATTTAAGTGACGATACTAACGCGATTGTTACGATTTTATTTTCTGTGCGCTTTCACAAATTCATTATACATTGGGTACATAGGAATAGCAATTGTTACTTAAAATACAGTGGTTACAAAAAGTATTTGCACGTGTCCTTACTTTCGAACGAAGCATTTTTAAGCTGCCTTTTTAGAAGTTTCCATGATACAAATTTGAAAAAATGATGAATTTCCATGATACAAAATTTTTGTAGCCATATGACACCACTGCTAAGTGATGCAAAATTGAATGTACTTGTTGCTTTATTAAGTTTCGGCTTCACAACCCGGAAATGGACTTGATTTTGCAATATTTTCTGAAACTCACACATACTTCTATCTTCTTCACAGTTGATTTCACACACATACAAGGTTCATAAAGCTAAGCGTATTATTATAGAAAAATATACAAGATCTGGCCGAATAAAATGTAATTTCTTATGGAAAGGTAGGGAAAACATGTAGAGTAATATTTTTTCATTCTCGGCCTAGGTTTCGAGAAAATCGAATTTGCAAAATATTTAAGTCGGTATTTAAAAATTGAATAAAACACAAGTATACTCGAACGTAACTAATTCTGAGCTAAATAATCGACAGGAGGTGATTTTACAGGAGGTAGAATAACATTTTCTCACAAGCCGCTTTGTTTCCAAGAAAAATAAATTGGAAAATCTATCGTATGCATGTGCCATGCCGATTCTTAATTAAACATGTTCAAACTCTATTTTCTTGAAAATGACGCATTAAATGGGCAAATTTTATCTTTCGCTCTTTACTTATTTTCGTATTTCGAATAACGTCCTATTGATTATTTAACTTGTTAACTGCGGAGGTAAAATCAAGCGATTTTAAATAAATGCTCCCATGATAGATTTCACGAAAAAAGTAATGCAAAACGAGGAAGGATTATATTTTTATTCGATAAAAAATTAACAATTCATTGTTGGAAAAGGTTATTACAAAACTTAAAAACTGCCGGAAAATAAAATTCGTAAACAAGAAAAATTAAAGGACCAAAATTGGAGAATTTCAGTTGATTTCAGTGTGGTATTTTTCAAAGCAAGATACCACAAAAAGTGACATTTCTCGGGTCAAACGCGTGACTTTACTCAGACTCTTACGGATTCCATTTTTTGAGCAGAACTTCGCATCTTCGTGATGGATTTGCTTTTGAAATTGTAGCTGGTATGAAGTTGGGGACATATTTTCCGATGAGATGTGTAGCTTTTGCAGCTGCAGTTGGTCCACCAATATTCAAAGCTTGTGCCTGCTAAATTGCACATTCTTCGACAATTTCCTCAACACAATTCGAGCAAAGATTTTAATTTTTTTAATATAACACGTAGGAGTTCGAACATATAACGTCTATGAGGTGGAGAAATATTTTCTTATAATACTTCCTTTTTCTTGTATTTTTCTTGTAAGTGTATATGATATAATTATTCCATCGCTTTTGTCCACGTCACCCACTTTCTCGTCGGTTTCCTCACTCTAACGCCTCGTTTCTCTATTTCCATCGTAAATTATTATAAATAATAATATTATAATTAAATCATTATAAATTTCACTAAGGAGCAGTACACATCAATAGCATTATTTTGTTCATATATCTTGCAATACACCGACCGATACTGTTCTAGTGAAGATGTTTTTATATCTCGAGGAACATGAAGTCCCTTTTGTCGCAAAGTACCAACAATATCTGTCTTAAAGACACATAGCTTTTTCGCGAGTTCTATGCTGGTGTACCAACTATCCGCATACTAAACTAAACGCCTGGTGTAATAAATAGATAACGGCAGAGTTCTAGAACGATGCAAATTGTGATCTTATATTTAGGATAATTTTGACTGTAATCTGTATCTGTTCCAACGTATATACAGAAGTTCCAAATGTATCCAGATTGACCTTCGCGTAATACGCGCAACTTCATTCCAAAACGACTCATTTTAGAAGGAATATACCGCTTCCAAGACTTCCCGATGGACGCAGTAACGTAGGCAAAACAATTTGGAAAATACCCGATATACGCAGCGAATAGCCGATATACACATCAATGGAAATAATCAAATAACCAAACTTTTTTGTATAAAATACTTACTGGAAATACGTAAGGGAAACATACCATTAAATGTCATTTATATCACTTTCTACTAAAATTTACAGCTTTCATAGTAAATGGTAATTTTCTATTTCACACGACGAGTATACATGTCAACCGCACCGAAATAAAGTTTTGCATTGATGTGTATGCACGTCGAACGCAGTAAACTGGTTAAATCCAGTCGGTAATTAGCCAAGTTCAAGTATACTTGATAAATTTACAAACTCGATTTTTTCGTATTTTATCCAGGACCAAGCCGAGGATGAACAAATTTTATTTTATATTATTTTCTTTTTTTTCCACAAGGAATCGCGTCGTGCCCGCTTTTTACGTGTTATACGACCGGATCGTGTATATATATACAGGGTGGTTGGTGAGTGGTGGTACAAGCGTAAAGGGGGTGATTCTACGCGAAAAAAGAAGTCGAAAATATCGAATAAAAATTTTTCGTTTGAGGCTTTGTTTTCGAGAAAATCGACTTTGAATTTTCGCTCGGTACGCGTGCGGTAGGTTATACCGGATCTCACTGTAGATCGTTGTCTCGATGGAAAAATTGAAAAAAAAGAATTTTTATTTTATATTTTCGACTTCTTTTTTCGCGTAGAATCACCCCCTTTCCGCTTGCACCAATTACCAACCACCCTGTATATGTCAGAGATGAAAGGACATCTGGGCTTTTCTTTTGGAATGTTTCAGAAGATCCCCAATACTTTAGCCCAGACTTTTATTATATATATAATAAATTAAATAATAAAACTGAGAAATAGTTGTAATGTTCTGACCCGAGTATGGGTGCCCGAGGTTTATGACAGTGGGCTTGGGCTCGAAGCGACATAACGGGTCACTGAACGTAGTCACGGTCACGGGAGAGACGTGTACCTAACAGAGGTATGGAATAATTACATAGCTGTCCTTAAAAACAAAGATTGACCCGAGAGGTACGGAGAGGAGTATATAAGGGCAGTTCCACTTGGACTGTAGTTCAGTTCAGTTCATTCAGATAAGTTCTACTTGTACGTTGAGTCACACCAGAATCGTGTATCACATTGCATTCGTTATTCCGTTGACCGTGGATTCGTTATCGAACGTAAATTCGTTGTCATCGACATCTCGATCATCCAATCGCCGTTGTTACTTGTTACACTCTGTGATAATCACATTGGTATCCGTAAATATCGTCCATAGTACATCACACCGATGGCCAATTCACGCGAACATTCATTATACACCCCTAACTTTAACGATAACCCGACATATATACACCTATGTATAAAATTGAACGTACTTGAACCTGACTAATCGGTACCTGATTAAATGCAACAATAAGTACAATGATGCGTCGATACTTTGTGTAACCACTGTATGCATGTAAAAGCTCAGGATAAATCAGAGATTTCCACGGCGGAGGGTTTGTGGAGGGAAAGCGCGAGATGGCGGAAATCGGGTTGGAAGGGTGGAAGAAGGAGCACGAGGAGGTGAAAAAGAAGAGAATCAGAGGTGGAAGCGTGGCTTCCCCGTGGCCCTGTTGGCGTTCAGCAACCGTTTACGAGGCATAAACGCCGAAACAAAAGGCGGCTGGGCGCGAAACAATTAAAAACGTTACGCCCGATCGCTCTCCACCGGTTCACCCTTACCACCACCCCCACCCTATTCTTTCTTTCTTCTTTTTTTGTGTCTCTCCGCCCCTCACCGCTTATATTCACGATCATTCTCTCTCATTCTATCTAGTTCTGTCTCCGTTATTTTTTCGCTTGGTGGCTTGTCGCGAGGCTCTTTAACCACCCCTATAGCCATCGAATCGAGAATGAAAAAGGGACCAGGAGGGGGTGGAACGTGTATAGGCATCCCTTTCTAACTTTGGGTGCGGAGCACCCGGTTTTTGCACCCCTTTCGCCAGCGAAACACGAAAACACACGGACGGATAAACCCCGACGCCCACACGTCCCAACGTGGAAACAAAAGGGGAATCGCGACGATTTAATGACTGATCGGGCTGTTGCTCGCTGTGTCGCTTAACTCGGCTCTCTGCCATATACCAAGATGTTATGTATCATGGCTTTCCCTTCTTTTCCTTCGTCTTATGTTATGTGGTTCTTACGTGCATCGGATGACCCTAGTGTATTGTTGATTCTTCTGTTAGTTTGTCTTCCTTCCCATTTTAGCTTTTGTCTTTTACGTTGTTCTTTAGCGAAGTAGTTTTTCACCGTGATTCTTCTCTCTCTGGTTTATATGCAAAAGGCTGAAATATATAGAAAGTGGTGTTAACATTAAAATACATCGAACACTAGAAAGAGATATTCAAAGACACAGTATCTGTTATTTATGTATAAATTAATATATATCAATAATTCATAAACATAATTTTCGTATGAAATCATATAGAAGAACCTAGTTTAATTTAGCTCTTTTCTCTCTCTTTTCTAACCAATTAGAATCTATTGGATTTTTTTATTTATTTATTTATTTAAATTTTACAATTTGTCCAGTAGGACATTTGGTAAAATATTATAGCTTAGTGGTATAGTAATATAACATTTTTTTTTATTTATTTATTTATTTAAATTTTACAATTTGTCCAGTAGGACATTTGGTAAAATATTACAGCTTAGTGGTATAATAATATAACATGTGGGTGGCTACCCCCAGCGGGGTACCATCTTCGTGTTTGTTAGGTTATGTCCTTTGTGAAATCTATTGGATTGGCAAATAAGTTTAGGTGGTATTGACAAAATCCGCAATCACTTAGCTGCCAAGCCAATATTCCTCCAGTTCGCCTTTTCTTCTTATTTTTCTTACGTCTGTGTAGTCCTTCCAAGATTCTTTTTCCAAAATTTGAAGTACTTATCAAACACTAAGTCAAACATCATCGTAAACCGCCATCAGCATCAAACAACGTTATCACTTGAAACTATAAAAAAACATCAGCAAACCTCAAACGCTCAGTTATATGGTGCAATCACATTCCACGTAAAATCTAGTCGGGGAACGCTCATTCATGCCAAACGCGATGAAGACCAAGCATCAGAGAATCAGATCCAGCAGCAGCTGGATGTAGTAAAATACAGCTCTCGTTCCTTCTTTCCTATCGACGAATAAAAACCAGAGTAGAAAAGGGGTGGGGGCGTGTGGATGGTTAAAAAGCGGGTGAAAACATTCCTGGGCCGATCGCCGCGAGATTAATTAATCGGATGCGACGGGGAGTCGCGTTGAAAAAAAGACGTTTGGTCGGCGAGAGCTTCGTAATACATTCCAGTTACCGAGGCAGCCAGTGGATGGCGAAGTAAATCAGGTGCGGTGCAGCGTGCATCGTGCACGCGCCGGAAGAACGAGCGACGAACGTGAAAAGGACTTCTCATTATTACGTATCGATACGCCCGGAAAATAGCAGAGGCCCGGCGATCCGTGGTCTCGCCGCGACAAAAATCAACGCGGGGAAATCGGCGCGGTTCGAGGGCCGAGCTGAAGAAAGGCAAGTATTGAGAGCGTGAGGAAAGCGGTCCGAGATAAAGAGGGTGGATGAGACGAAGAAGAAGAAAGAGAAGAGAAGGTGGAGAATGAAATAGAAGGGGGGTTGGAGAGAGTAGTGTGTGCTGGGAAAAAGAGGAAAAGCGCTGAATTAGGTTAGGTTCGCATTGGTGATGGGACTAGATTCGCGTCCGAATGACAATCATATTTCGATGGATATCCTGTTTTTAGATGTTTGGTTTTCGTGTTCGATATACATATGTGTATTTTGGTTGAGATATTTGGTTTGGTATTCATTTGGTATTTCAAATGTTGGGAAAATTTTTGAAAGTGATACAAATGTGGAGAATAAGGAGAAAAAGAAAACTGAAAGTAGTAGATTGTAATTGATTAGGAAAAGGAGAAAAGGAAGTGAATTAGGTTAGGTTTGCATTGGGAATATGTGAGAATTGAATAATTATATTTCGATCAATATTTTGTTTTTGGTGTTCGATATATATATATATATATTTGGGCCCAATATTCGATTAGTGTTTCAAATTTTGAGGAAAAATTTTGGGAGGAGTAGAAACGTGAAAAATAATAATAAGAAGAAAACTAGTAGGAATAGATTATAATTGTACAGAAAAAAAAAGAAAAAGTGTTGAATTAGGTTAGGTTCGCACGACATGTGAAGTTCTAATGAAAATTATATTTCGATAAATATTTTGTCTGTGGATATTTGTTTTTAGTGTTCGATATACGTATTTGAGGTTAATATTCGATTAGTGTTTCAAATTTTGAGGAAAAATCTTGGGAGGAGTAGAAACGAGAAGAATAATAATAAGAAGAAAACTAGTAGGAATAGATTATAATTGTACAGAAAAAAAAAGAAAAAGTGTTGAATTAGGTTAGGTTCGCACGACATGTGAAGTTCTAATGAAAATTATATTTCGATGAATATTTTGTCTGTGGATATTTGTTTTTAGTGTTCGATATACGTATTTGAGGTTAATATTCGATTAGTGTTTCAAATTTTGAGGAAAAATCTTGGGAGGAGTAGAAACGAGAAGAATAATAATAAGAAGAAAACTAGTAGGAATAGATTATAATTGTACAGAAAAAAAAGAAAAAGTGTTGAATTAGGTTAGATTCGCACGACATGTGAAGTTCTAATGAAAATTATATTTCGATGAATATTTTGTCTGTAGACATTTGTTTTTAGTGTTCTATATACATATTTGAGCTCAATATTCGATTAGTGTTTTAAATCTTGGGGAAAATCTTGGGAGGAGCAGAAACGTAAAGAATAAGGAGAAAAGGAAACCTGGAAGGAGTAGATTGTAATCGATTAGAAAAAAGGGGAAAGTAGGTGAATTAGGTTAGGTTCGCATTGGGAACGTGTGGGAATTGGAATGAGAATTATATTTCGATGGATATCCTGTTTTTAAATATAATAAAGCGTCAATTATCCGAATCAGTTGAGACTGAGGTGGTTCGGAAAATCGAATTACCCACTTGATAGCAGTAGAAATTAATCCTAAAATTACTTATCGAATACAGGAGTATTACTGCTGCAATTTGAAATTTGTTATGTATTACGCAAAATATTAATTCATTTTTGAATAAATGCTTTGAAATAACGATATACGTACATTTATTACATACTTATCTACATATAGCTTTTCACACGAATAAGAAGAACAAATATATATAATACGTAATAATTATATACATTAATATTAAAGAAGTCTATTTTTTAAAGCAATCTGTCCGGTTACAAGAACTTATGGCGATATCGACGATGAAACATGAATTCACTTCACGATCAAATACCAATTCGGATAATTGATGTCGAAGTTCCGATAATATAATCGACGCTCTACTGTATTTAATTTTGGTCTTCGATGTATGTATGTTGGTTCTGTATACGTTCGGTATTGCAAATTTTGGTAAACGAATCTTGGCAGGAATACAAACGCAAAGCGCAAGAAGAACAGAAGAATTGGGCAAAGTAGATCGCAAATGATTAGAAAAAGCAGGCTGAGAGGTAAATTAGATTATGTACAAAAATAAACTGTCACATTAGAGATGTGCATGCATCGGCATGAAAATTATATTTCAACAGGCGTTCTATTTTCAGATATTTGGTTTCAACGTTCCCGTTGTTGGTTGAGAAATTTCGTTCAATGTCTCGAAATTGTCCGAATGATTTCCAACCCGATGGCGTCTTTCCATCAGCAAATTCGACTATCTTAAATCCAAAGAAACTACAATACAAAGGAATCGTTAATACGCAATTCTCTTTTCGACTTTATGATTCTTAAAACCTTGAAAGCCATTTTGTTTGCTGAGATGAGAACAACGATCAAACTTCTTATCTTCTTGAAGTTGGTTCAAAACTCGAATCTTCAAATCTGCCATATTATCTCGCGGTGTAACTCGCTGAAAGAGAACACAGAGAAAGGACAAAGCTCGGTGGTCCCCGAAGTCGCGAACAGCCGGTTACTTTACGATCTTCCGAACAATAGGAAATGATAATTCATAGTGGATGCTTCCTACGACCCTCGAATTACCCGGGGGTGTTCACAGGGGCCAGAGGCTGCGAAGTCCGCCGCACTACCGTGCAGTTATATGGTATCGACCAACACTGCTCGTGATAACTGTAACGCCTCGAAGGGTTATTTATTGCGTCGATTCGAACGTGCAACCCCTTTTTCCACACTCGTTGCGAATAGACAATAACGATGTGTCATCGTTTTTCCTCTCTTTTTCGTTCCGTTTACCCTTACTTCGCGCTGCATCGTGAATTTTTCAGGAAAAATGGCCATTTTCGAGGTGCATCGAGATATCATAGCAAGGGTTGAATGCGGTTGAATAGACATACTAAGTTCGTTTCTGTTGGATAAATGGATTAAATTCTCGTTGAAATATCGTGATATCTTTTGTTTCTCAGAATCGCTTTCGTTGAAAATTAATATGCCAGCTTTGTAAATGGATACCGTAACATTTGCAATTTTGAACGATCGTAAGAAAGCCTTCGTTAGGAGTAATATTATACTTAGACCACGCATGTTTATGCAGATGTATAAATGTAACCAAAAAAAAAAAAAAGAGAAAAAAGAAAAAGAAAATGACCCTAAACATTATAACGAGAATATTTTATCTTTGTTTATTATTCGTAATTCGTAATCCTCTTTCCTTGTAGCTTAAGGATGACTTTCAGTTACATCGTATACATCAGTAGTATAACAAGACTGTATTCTAGGTACATGTATATTTTTACATATTCTACACATAGCATGTATTTTTGCATTTTTTAATTTCTCATAAATATATACACAGGGGCAGTTTAATTATGTGTACGTGTAATCTTTTTCAACGATATTCAAACACTGTTTTCTGAATTTTCATCAACTCGGTAGACGTTCCGTGGTCCATGAAACAACACCGATCGTCACACAGCAAAGTCGCGATGATTCTGACACGTCGCAAGACGAAAGGAGAAGACATCACTCGCAGCTTTGTTACGTATACCGTGGCAGCGATTATAAACGAAACGATTATAATGCGAATATCCGTAAATTTTCTCTCGTTTATATTTTTGGTCCCATATCGTAGCGATTCATACTGTAAAATCTTTGCCAAAGTCGCATACCTAAACCGTACTCGAGAAATGCTCCTCGCAATAGTGAGAATCGCACAAAAATTCGTCCAATGATTCTCAAGATTACCCCGAGCGTACGGACACATAGAGTACCATCAGCAACCGATAATATAATCAATATTTCAAGATTGTCAATGAAAATGCAGTTGCTCGATAAATATTGACGATATCGTATCGACGATATATATTGATCCTTTTAGTTGGAAAGCTTGCGATATTTACAATATATATGGATAGTCTGAGAGCGCTCTACCTGGCAATTTTATTTCCTACCACGCACAGCAGAAGATTACAGCTTCGTTATTCCATTACCAGTATCGATCTAATGTTTTAACTTTTATGCTACATGACAACTTTTCCCAAAATTCCTCCCGTTTACATTTTCTCTCGCAACAGTCGTCTTCTTTCTCTTCCAAATTTCACAGTTGGGAAATTTAAAAGTATTGCAAATAATCACGAGAAATGTTGTACACGAATATAGACGATGCGTTGTACAGAGAGACACATGTGCACGTAGGTACATTCTTAGATAGCGGTACGTCCGCGATTAATTAGACATCCCTATGGCGTACAAGTCCGTAGACACTCTTGACCGATGACAAGACGCGCTCTCGAAGCAGATACACACAGCGGGCTGGATCGTGTGAGCACACGATTCGCGTTGTTGTAGGTCTACGCCCTAAACCCGGGACCGCGGCGTATCAGCGTACGGTGGAGACAGACGCGGACAATGGAATCATGCGAGGACAATGCCGAATAATTTAGAATGGCATATAGATATCGGGAGCTTCCGGCCTACGGCGCCGCTGCATAATAGAGAATAGGAGTAATAGGACACAGGCTGCAGGGCAACTGTGGAGGACACGAAACATCCCTATAAATTTCGCTTAGGCCGGGTCGACAAAGACGACAAAGACGATACCAGCCAATCTTTTTCGATACAATCGTTTCTTGTCCACTACTTTGCGTAGAAACATAACTTTATACCTTTTGCCTGATATTTTCATCGTATGGCACTTGGATAAGTTGAAATATAATTTACGACGCGTACACTTATTGGCTAGTTCGTTAAGATCGTCTTGCGTATCTTGTGCATCGGAGTAATTTAACTTAACTATAAATGAGCGGAAAAGACAGTATGATAAACACGATATTGTTACACTCTCACAAAATCGAATATAATACCGCGCTTCACGAATTCGCTTATCACTATTTCTACGTCACAGCAACACGATTAATTCAACTCTGACAGCATTACCACGCTCACTTTTCCTTTAACAAACCTTGGTAACGCTTGACAACATTAACATATCTTAACAACGTTTATAAACGATCAGCCACGTCTTTCACACCATCCCACAACTTCGGCTATTCTGACAAACACATCTGCCCTCAGATGTGCCCAATATTACTAATTACACTTGCGCTCCTGATTTCTTTACTATTCCGCAACGATTATTAACCTCAATGAATAATCGGAGTAATTTAACTTAATTTAAGTTGATACAAAATTTAAGTTCATCCGCATTTACATAAAAGTAGCATAGCCTTGATCGTTCGTGAATATAAGGAAGAATAACGGACCAAGCTGGGAACTTGCGAGATGCACCAGATGCGACTAAGAGTTGAATTAGATCTGCAACGACACACGAACCTTTTTACTTTTCTATTAATAAAACATAGCTACGTATCTAACTTAATAAAAGCTCAATTTGTTAAACGGAATCCACCATGAAACAAGATACATGTTCGCCATTTCCTACTCTCATGAACCATCCTCCTTACACATTCGCAGTCTCCAGCATGGTAGATATTCCATTCATGCCCGAATTCGTAATAAATCTTTTGGAGGGGTCGTGCCGCGAGTTTGTCGACGTCGAAACGAGTTTTATTAACTTCCTCGGTCCTCGTCCCACAAAGCACACCGGTGATACGTTACACCTTGGCGATGGCGATACAACGAAGAAGTTAGACATTTCTCGCTCGTGTGCGTTCGACAACAGAAGAGATTACAATAAATTGCATTCACCCTTCTCGAAATACAAGACGACCATTGATACGGGGATGTCGAATGAAATTTGAAGAGATTTCGGCTCACGATACTGTTCCCTTTTCTTCTTTCTCTTTTTTCATTTTTTCTTTTTTATCCTTCTTCCCTTCTTTTCTATTCGGATTAGCGTCGTCGTCGTGTTTCTGGGCGTGACCTATCGCGATATTGTCTCCGTTTTCGCACCTTCCCCTATGCCTGCAGATTAAAATCGCTAGTAAGGCTTTAGTGGACACAGTGGATACCTGAGTGATCCGTTCGTCATTCATCTCGTTGGTGGCGAATCGTTGGAACGTAGAGGAAGCAACTTCCAAATTTGTAATCTGATTCTACGACAGATATTACCGCTATCCTTCGTTCGTTCCTTAAACGTTACAGAAATTGGATGGTTAAATAAAATATGATTTATGTTGTCTTTGTATTCAATTTCTCCATATAATTAATATACAGTAGCCACAAAGTGTATTTGTACATACCTCTATTTTCCAATGAAACATCGAACCTAATTAATTACCAGACTGTGGATTTTTATGCGTATATGAACAATTTATAAATCCACTTAATGAATATAAATATAAAAAATATCCGATGTACAGTAGTCATTACAAAATGTACGCGTCTCGTAACAAATCTCTATGTAGGTTTTATATCTCTAATTATCTCCATAAAAATACATGTTTGCATAAAAATCCCAGTAATTAGCCCAGTAATTACAACGTATAACGCTGTACGAATAGGTATTTTCTGTAGTTACTATAAAGTTGCTATTGGAATAAGGATGGACTAACTTTCAATTACTCGCATTATAAACGATCCTTTCCTTTTACTCCTTGTGAAACGTGACTTGCGAATACACCCACGCGATCATCGGAGACCTCCCTTGGTTTCAAGGACACGCGAAACACGCACATTGTTACGCCAGTTACATTGAAAAGGAGGCAGAAAGACAGCCAACGTGAAGTCGCCCCCATGACGTCTAGCGCGTGAGGGTGGATTTCCCCGTTGGAGGCAGTGGGGTCACCGTGGAAGAATGATATTTTAATAACTGTCTGGTAATCCTTCCGACGACAATGGTGTGTTCATGATACCACGCGGGTAAAAGCTTCTTCAGCGTGGAATTTTCTATTGGTCGCAGCCAGCGGCTACATTAACACCAGCGGCGGCGATATTGCATTCCTTTCTCCTGACGACGTCGATCGTCATTAATATCATTTTCAACAGCGTTGGAATTCGTGCCGGAGAGTCACGTGCTCGATCGATACCACCCCGTGAATTATTGGTCGGTTCTTCCGCTTTTTATTTGTTCAGCATCGCGACTTATTCGTCATTGTATTATTAGACTGCCACCAAATGATATTTTCCATTGGAATGCTGAAATACAAAGCAACAATTAATCGTGAATTTTTATTCTAATAAAAAGAATGTACTATGTAATATAATTCTAATAACATAATAGATATAAAGGATGAGACTACCAGATGCTTGGCGAGTTATTTGTACAATAGGAAGAATTAGAAATACTTATAAGGGACGATTATATATTAAGGAATTTTTTTTTGAGTAATAGAGTACTTTGGAAATCATTAACTGATTAAGCTCCTTTTTTCGCTTTTCGATATAAACATCCCATCATGCAACGATTAATTATTCGACCGAAGAGCAGAATCATCTAAAGGAAACTTCATCTGTCTATTTGCAATTATTTATAAAATAAATAAAAATTGTTTTATACGTAATGTCTGATATATCCTGCCAAATATAATAAAGTAGCAGTAATTTTCTAATTCGTAAATTGATCATTTTTATTATTAAACGTATGTAAAAGTTTTAGTCTTTTTTTCAATTTTCCTTTATTTGCACAAAAAGGCGGTAAATTATATTCATTAAAAGTATGTAATTCTACATGAATGCTTGAAGAAAAGACTAAAACTTTTGCATACTATAACATAATATATTATATGTCGGAGATGAAAGGAAAACCGGAGCCTTCCCTTTGCAATTTTGAGGAAGCCTTCTAATGCTTTAGCCTAGATTTTATCATAACTGTAATTAAGCAATTGTCATTTGTAATTGTTTGATATTTGTGAAAGCGAAAGTGGGTTCGAGATGACAACTGGTCGCCGAACGTAGCCACGGTCACGGGATAAACGTTTTGCCTGACGAAGGTGTGAATCGGTTGTATTGTTCTCCCTAGAAATCACATAGAATTGTACTTTAGAGATGTCGATATAATGGGACACACGTTGTATTAGGAATCAATCTCCAGACAGAAACTGACTAGTAACGGCGTTTGGATCTTTCTCGATGTTTCCAAAGAGTATACAACAAACTTTTGACAGAAATTGCCTAGCAACAACGATTGGAACCTTCTCGATGTCTCCAGCGAGCATATAACAAACAAATGCAGTCGTATAGCGAAAAAGATTTTCATCAGATATTTATTCGTGTGATCGCCTTGGAAAGTGATACATCGAGCAATTTACCGAATGTCTCAGCAATCGTATTTTTGTGTTTAAAATTATTCTACGCATAGTAAAGAGTTATCCCGTTGACCGTGGATTCGTTTGAACCCCGGAACATTGTTAATAGCGTAAATTAAATTCGTTATTCGTAAAACCTATCAATCGTTAATCTCATTATTCGTTAAATTCATTATTCGTAAGACATATTATTCGTTGCTCTTATTGTTCGTTAAACTTATTATTCTTTAATCTAATTATTAATTAAACTTATCGTTTGTTAATCTTATCATATATTAAACTCATTATTCATAATATTTTGTAAAATCTTGTTTATTCGCGTAAATATATTCTCTGTTTTGTAAAACAATGGCTAATTCAAACGAAGAATCATTACGCGCCTTAAATCTTATGATAACCCGACATATATATAAAATTTGCTAATATAATAAAATAGCAATACTAAATCAATAGGAAATTCAGATACTCTTATATTCATTTCAAATATATAACATATCAGACGCGTTATTTCAAACTTATTGGAGCAAATTATCGTCGAACGTTCTACCGTACTTCAATTTGCTTGTACACGTGTACAGTACAGTGTACAGACGTCTAGTTGAAGAGGATTGGAGAGACTCGCGGTGACTTCAACGCGGTCAATCTTGGCTCTTTAAAAATTTCTTCGATCCGTCGTTACCGAACCGCTCGAAACTTGTATTTCTGCAGGAACGATTGAGTTTAAGCGAAACGGAAAACTATAATCCGACTCGTTTATTTCTTGCACAACGGTCGTTACGGGTCTCGTTACCGCAAAATACTGGCCAAGTATTGGAAACTATTATTGACGACCTTCGACAGACTTCCTCGACATTCTCCTTGCTTTCTCTTTGAGTTCCTTTTTATACCTTGAAAAAATAAATAAGGAAGTTGGTAGGTATTTCGAAAACTTTTAACAAATTTGACATGCTTTGGTATAATCGATTTCTAATTTTTAGAATAAAATAAAAATACGTAAACTTGTTTGTGGTAAAAAAGATGAAGTCAAAAGGGATAGAAAAATATCAAGTATGCAGAAGTATGATAGTACAAAATGTAACGTATTTAGTATAAGAGAACAATGTAAGATTATAAAATACTTAGCATTATGTGCTTTCCTAAAAGTGAAATTATTATTATTAATAATAATTTGACAATATGAAAAATGACATTGTATGGAAAATTTAATCTAGGAAGAAGGGAAAATTACATATTAATCAATTAGTTAATGATATCTATAATTTAATTTTGAACTTGCGTATAGTTTGTATAATATTGAAAAAATATCTATTAATATTACACAAATGTTGAATCAGTTCTTCTTTAATATTCTTAATAATATTAACGAATTTGTTAAACGTTCCTTTGATATTCTTTTTGATATTAGTATTGTGTACATTTTAAATAAGTAATAATATCCGAATCAAAGGCAGCTACCTTGAAAAAAGCATGCAGTTACCCTCAGACAAATTTCTCACAAGTGTACCTTTACCGAGGAACATCGTACCGCGATCAGGAACCTTTAAAACCATCGTCACAGACAACTACACCGCGTGAATAGCGAAAAAGCAGCGATTCTTTCCATTCACGAACGCTCGACGAACCCATCTGTTCCCCCCATTGCGTTGGCCAGCTTCTTTCTTTTAATCCCTGTTTCATTAATAGTTCCCCGGTAATTCGAGCCCACTTCAGTTTCGTTCACCTCGAATTACCACCGACGGATTCCACAGTAACTTCCGTCGAGAGAGATTCCCGGAATAGACGCCCTGTGATCTCACTTTCTCTCCTTTCTTCCATTGGAGGAGATTGCAATTGCCAAATTGTTACTTAATTCCCTTACATAACCTAAAAAAGCACAGTTTGAATTTCTATAACTGATAGGATTAAAAATTGATGGCAGAATATGATCTTATTTTTATGATTAATTTATATGATTTTGATCTTATAGGATGATTGATTTTGATTTATATGACTTTAGTATATTTTTTTAGAAGATACGTGACGTGCCAGAATAATCTGTCACTATAAAGTGACAGACAGTTTGACGCTGGACTTATCTTAACTTTACTCATTAATATCTGCTACAATGAGAAAGGATTACTCTGGTTATATGTTTGGATAAAATTTGGATCGAATTTGAGAACGCATATAGAAGTACATTCTATTTACTACAAATATACATATCTGAACAGTTTTGCGCATACAATTATCCTCATACTGAATTTTGTCCAAATCTAACCACAATCTATTCCAAACCTAACCACAATCTATTCCGAATCTACTATAGAAGCTACGCCGAAATGACGCTGGACTTATCTTAACTTTACTCATTAGTATCTGCTACAATGAGAAAGGATTACTCTGGTTATATGTTTGGGTAAAATTTGGATCGAATTTGAAAACGCATATAGAAGTACATTCTATTTACTACAAATATACATAGCTGAACAGTTTTGTGCATACAATTATCCTCATACTGAATTTTGTCCAAATCTATTCCTAACCTAACCACAATCTATTCCGAATCTACTATAGAAGCTACGCCGAATTTAGCAAACTTCAAGTAAAATATAAAAGATGAATACAGGATCAGAATATGTTGTAATAACAATTTCACAGTCTTTAGGCATTCAAAGGTACTGAAAAAAAATATGCAATCAAATTCCACTTTGCACATTAACTAACTAAGCGACGAATCTGCTCTCTGTATGAAAAGAGAGCAATTGCGAAGTAGCAGCTAGCGGCAATTAAGTTAAACAGCGGAACACTCGATATAGTTGCTCGGGGCAAGCAGACCCCAGAGCAAGCTCGGGAGTGCCACTTGAAACAACCTTGTTATCGAAAGCGTGCGCGTCAAGAATTAACCCGTGGAACAGCAACGAGGGAAGTAGAAGAGAAAAAGGGAGAGATCGTAAGAACGAAACGTTAGGCTGGAAGCTACATTTCCTCGCCCTATATATGTATTACTCCTCTTCCCCCCCCCCCCACACAAGTTCCAGCACTCGTCCCCTCTCTGTCTCGCTAATAAGTGGCCGGTTAAACTTTTTAACGAGCGGTCAGCCGCAGTAGACTTTCTTCGACGGGCAACGCACCCCTGCTGGATTCTTTCAGGCACTGACGGCGACTTAATAGCCGTGCACGTGCATACATCTCCGCACGTTATAACGACACTCTTCAGATCGTATTATGTACGTAGTTTAGGAGACTGTAGAGTGTGGTTTCGTGGTGTACGTTATCGTAATTGAGTAGTTTACATGGCATTTTTGGTAATTTACATTAATTTTTCACATATTTGCAATATATTTATAAAACGTAATAATACACTTTACTACGTAATAATACATTTATAATACGTTTTATAATACATACAATATACAATACTTTTGTAATATATTTTCTTTGCATTATGCTTTTTATTATTTTTACGTTGAAATTGAGATATGTTTAGAATGGGTTTTGGTTAGGTCCGGATTACGTTTGAGCAAGATTTAGTTTGACAACAGCTACATATATACATATTTACAATAAATATTGTTTTAATATGATTCCAAAGTATTCTATATAAGAGACATAATACATCGATAAAAAATTTGTATGGAAAATATTCAAATATTTTCATCTTTGTACATACATTCATGTATATCTATATAACGATAAATCGTTACACGTTCTCCGTTACGTGATTGGACGAAACGGTTCGACGCGAATATCAGCGGGTGGTAAATACGCGCGGGGCTCACAATAAAAGATGCACAACGTTTTTTCAAGGGTGTCAAGGATCTGTAAGAGTCAATTCGGCGTGCGTCGTAGAACAATGTAAAGTGTTTGCTCGCTGGAGAATTTCATAGGTATTGTGCGTATTAATGCGCGGTTTTTCTTTTCTTTTCTTTTCTTTCTTTCTTTTTTTTTTTTTTTTATTATTTCGCAAACGAACGATACGCCCTGTTTTGTTCCAGGCACAAAGAGGTCGAGAATCTCTGAGAGCACTACGGGAACAATGCTCTCCACGAGCGACACCGGTAACGAAGACGACCGTGACTCCGACTCCGGTGGAGAACTTCTTGCTGACCGTTCATTGGGTAAGGCTCCCTGAAATCTCGAATTTCGATCGATTCGTAACTAACGATTGAGGTTAGAATTGTAAATTTGAATTATTACATGAAGTAAATTGGAATAAAAATTGTAGACTAGTTTTGTTAATTGTAATTGAATTTGCAAGAGGGTGTCTTCGTCTAGTGGAATCCTTCATCCTTAGTTAAGTGATGTAGATATTTATACATATAATAGGTCACTATAACACGAAAGATATCAAATGTTTTTCAAATTTCCCGCAAAGACTTTATCATTAACACGTTTATTTTCAGCACCATATGCAGAATAGAGAATTAATTAGTATTAATTGTAAGCTACAAAATACGTAAATGAATGTACACACATATAGGTACTCACCTAATTTTCGTGTTTAGTTAAAACCATGAATAAACCTAACCTAAATATAAATTGCTTGATAGTTTAATAATCGAATCTTTCGTATACAAGGTGATTGTACACAAAGCTGCGTATATATCTTTACAAATATTCGTGTGTTTATGAACATAGGTAAACCTAACCTGAAAATAATTTTTTTGTAACTGCAGTTCCGACGTCGGTTGGAATGACGGAGAACGATACAACGCGAAAACGGTCAAATAGCTTGAATGACTCCGAAGATGGAAGCCCGGAACCAGGTTCTCAGAGTCCGACACATACACCTCCACTGACGCCAGCACTAACGCCGCAAAGAGAGGATACGCCAGCGCCAGAGAATCTCAGCCTCCGCAAAAGCGGAAGCCCTCAGCAGACGCAACAGACCCTTCAGCCAGTGGACCTGGTGCAGCCTAGACCTAGTCCACCGTTACCCTCGTTGGCGGTAAGCTTTTTACCTTAATCCTTTTACGATTACGAGTCCATATACGGGATTTCAAACGAAACGTTTTCGATGTAGAAGATATAGAGGAACCAATTTATAAGCTGTTTAGTAGTCAAATCGATCAACTTTATTTTTTGTAATTTTTCAATATATATCTGCGGAGAATTTCGCTGAAATCGATTGACTTTACCTTTAGCAATCTTTTTTCTGTGTGAACTCGTTTTCAATTTTTTACGTATATATACCTAAATCGAATGTGTGTGCTTATGAAAATTCATGCTTTTTGTGGACATAGGAGACCCTAACCTAAATAGAGCTTCGTTTTGACTTCTAAACTCGTAAATTCAATTATATAATTGTATTGTGACAAGTTCTATTACTATTTTTTCTTTTTCCATAATATTTAAAAATATTTTCATTAATTTATTTGTAATGAATGTATACATTGTTGCAAAAAAGCAACGCAGCTTAGTTTGAACATAATCCTACGATGGAGGAGAGCAAACTTAGGATTATGTTAGGCATGCTAAATTCAAAATGCTACTCCATAATCATTTCCACGCTATTTCTAACGCCATAAACAATGCTTACATTCTCTTTTCCAGGCTGCAGCGACGGCAGTACATTTTCCACCTTACGCTCCCCTCTATGGTCCAGCAGCGAGTTCTCTCTACTGTTCACCAGCTTTGTACCAGCATCAGCATCACCATCATATCCCAGAACCACGCGAGATCCAAATGCAAATGCAGATGCAAAATATTCAACAAACCTGCGGCCTTCAATTACAACAGCAACAACAGCAGCAACAACAACAACAGCAGCAGCAACAACGATCACCCGTCGACGTACTGTTGCGAGTGTTTCCCGGAAGACGTCGCGCGGACGTCGAGGCTCTGTTGCACCGGTGCAAAGGTAGGCACTGCAATCCGATATCCGCGGCCATTATTCGTGGACAGAACACAATCCTCGGCAGGTCCTCTGTACTGAGAGATCGTCAGACGGACACGTGGCTGAGAAACAATTCGAGAAGATTCGTCCATAGTGTTCTCGAGTTTCCATTGCAACCCACGGCCGAGTTTCAACCCTTTTGGTCGCGAGATTCGTGGTACCCTTTGGGAATGGGTTTTGGGAGGGATTCTTGGAATTTTCAAAGAGGTTAGGAATATTTTTATTGAAATTTATTGAAGGGAATTTTGGAAAAAATGGTATATAGATATTGGATTTGGTTTCGGGATTTGATGAAGAGGATTTTTAATGGATTAAGTATAGAATAGAATTCCAGGATTGGGTTCAGAATTTAGGTTTAGGTTTAAAATTAGGGTTCCAAACGTGGGTTTGGAATATTCTAAGGGAATTGTAGAAATATCTAAATAGAAAAATTAAATGCAATTTTAGAATATTCTGAGACAAGTTTAAAAATAGGTGATATGTGCTAAAGTAGCGTTAAAGAGTTGTAATAAATAGTATCTGCTATTGAAAATTTTGTCGATTACAAATGCAATTTTGGAATATTCTAAAACGATAATAATAGAAAAGAATAGATATTAGATCGAATTTTCTGATGTTGTAAAGGATTCTTATATAAAAGCAAGTAACTGTAGATGCTAAAGATAGATACTAAATAATAGATGCTAATGCGGTTTTGTAATTTTTAAAACACTTTCTACCGAAGGGGTTGAATTCTCGGTTTCAAACCTCTCAAGAAACAAACAAATAGTATTTCTCAATCTAGTATTCTTAATCCAACAATTTAAAGTATCCAACATAAAATAATCTACATAAATTAAGCATGCTATATAATACATCCCTTCCAACCTTCCACTATTTCCATTCCTAATTAAATGTACATCAAATTTTTTCCAACCTAATCTAAAGAAACAAATCAAAACGATAAAATTGCCAACAAAAAGTCAAGAAAGAATGTTAAAAAGAAAAAGAAAAAAATAGGAAATAGAAACTGGCAGAGGTGTCTGTGTCGCAGGCGACGTGGTGTCGGCGATGGAGGTATTGGTCTGCGAGGACAGTCTCCAGCCGAAGTCTGCGTTCTCGCCGCTAGCAGGCGCGTTAGCATCGGCTGCGGCCGCATCTGCCTCGGTCTCAGCCGCATATGCGAGCCGGGCCGCTTACTGCACCACTCCCATACCGTCGACCAGGCACAGGTTCCTGGCCGCGCCGTACGCGGGTACCGGCTACCTGCCCACGGTGATCAAGCCGCCCAATCAGAGCCTACACGCAAATGGAACAGGCGACGCCTATCGGGAGACCAGTCCCGATGATGCGAGTGACAAGACGAGCTACTCCGAGTGACCGGACGATGCGCAGGCCGCCACCTGGTCTTACCTGCAATAGCTTAGGGGTAACGGTGGGGAGGGATTTCGACCGTGGAAATGGCGGCGCGTCCGCTGTCGTTTCTTCAAGATGAGAAATCATATTGGGGAGCGAGAGGGTTTCCAGAAGGTTTCCGATTCTCTGTGGGATACGAAGAGGATGGTTCGAGATCATTGTGACAAGAAACATTTGGTAATTTTCTATTGTTGTTATGATGACGGAAAGGAGGTTTGAAGGTGAATGGTTCTGAAAGGAAATTTCAAGCAGATGACAAGATTGGCGAGGACTTGGGATTGAAGAGGATCCGATGTCAACTTACGAGTTAATCAAGTTATCATTAGAGGTTATGATGACATAATGAAAGGTTGACAGCGAATGGTTCTGAATGGATATTTGGAGCAGATGCTAGAGATCGATAAAGACTTGGAACTATGTGATTTTTTAAAAAAGATATGATGTCATCTTACGAATGAAATGAGCTGTCCTAAGGATTTGGAGGTTATGATGACGCAGTTTGGAAAACGCAGATGGAAGTTTGGAGGCGAATAGCTCTGATGATGAAGATTTGCAACAAATGATAAGAATGAGACAGTGTCTTGAAAAAGATTGGAAACAGAAAACGGGTCATGGAACCTAAGTAAGGAAGATAAGAAAGAATTGGTGAAATCTACAATTCTACTTACATACTTATGAATGTAACCTAATCCAAAAGGTCCAAAGAAGAAACTTCAAAAATATGTCTTTCCGAGGAAACCTTGCATATTTCCTCAAAAACATAGTAGACGCATTACATACAAGGTATGTCACTTAAGAAGAAATCAAAGTTCTTCGAAGGAAATCAAATATGGCGGAAGAAGACGTTCCGCAATTTTATAGTGTGTGAACCACAATGAAGAATTCCCGTAGACCCTCTCCACCGCGTGCTGCGGATACCGTTAGAAAATTTTCAATCCTGAAAAGTTGAAGATTTTTTGTCGAACGTCTCTAAAGAATATATGAAACAGTGTGGCCAGTAATCCACCGAATAATACAACTCGTGTCGATCAGTTTCGTATAGTGTTTCGTTCCGTGAACGTACTAAGAGAAACAGATCACGATAAAGAGAATGAAAAACGAGCCGTTTGTGCGATGAACGGCTGTCTCATTGTAACAATATATCTTTATACATGTGTAGATAAAGCGACTTAACGAAGTGTGTGTGTGTGTGTGTGTGTGTGTGTGTGTGTGTGTGTGTGTGTGTGTGTGTATGTGTGTAGGTTATGTTCGAGAGAGAGAGAGAGAGAGGGAGGGAGGGAGAATGAAAGAAGAAAATTGTATTGTCACGATAAAAATTAACTAGTAAAAAGAAAACAGAGAAAAGGAGGATACGACATGAGAAAGGAATTGTAAATACGCGTGAATTGCTTTAGCCTGATCATCCATTGCAGTTAACCGGAAATACTGTCACGGAGTATGTTTAGCGAAGTTACACCCGTAATAAATAACGAAAAGAGCAAAAACAAAAATAAGAAAATTAAAAAAAAATGATGTTGAGGGAAAAAGAACATAAAACGGAAAATAAATTACGTGTTTCTGGATACAGGAACATGTACGTATAACACGACCGATTATGCATAAGTGTTTGCCTGTAAGTATCACGGCTCTAAGATGTTTAGATTCGCCGGCGACCAGAAGCGTCGTTCTTTGTAGTTACCATATGTTATCCGAGAAAATGTATAGACGGTTTATGAGAATAATAAATAAGATATTGATACTCCATACATAGTGTTCGATAATGAATCTTACCCTTTGTTCACAATTCAATTTTTCTTCTCTTTCTTTCCTTTTTAAAAGCTTTGAGCTTGACAAAAATTATAACCTATATAAATTATAACCTTATATAAATAATTAATATACCTATAAAAGGTAAATATACTTTAATCTCTATGCCTTTATAAACATCTTTGAATCTAATATTGTTTACCACTATGCTATGAACAACCAAATTTGTATATACATACATATATTTATTGGTAGAAATTTAATAACTTTTATAAATATTAGTTTCTGTGTTTTAAACAATAGCGTAGAATTATTACTTATTATTTGTTATTTCTCCCATAAACAAAGTAAATTCTTGCTAAAAATATAAAATAATAAGGTTTGTAGTTTCATGGTGGACTGGTTTCCAACGTTGTTTTCGCGGAATTCGAAAAAGAAGCCAGTGAATAACGAACGATTACCACGGATCGGTGGTACGAAGCGAAAAAACAGAAAGAAAGCATCGAGGAACGCGAGGAATTCACTTTCCCCTGGGCCCGATATTTCCAGTGATTTTTCGTTTTTCTAATTTCTCTCTTCATACGGAACTTCATCGTTCAATGCACTATATACATATAGGTACACACTATGCTTCAAAACATGCATGAATCTATCCCCACCATAACTATGATTCCCTAGTCAATCTAACTAAAAAGAAAACATAGTTCAATTGAATGAATAAGACGTTATTATTTAGCGCTAACGATAAGTTCCTTTGTATTATCAAAAAATTGAAAATCGTCGATTAAATTAGGAATACTTGAAAGATAAAAAGAAAGAAAGGATCAAGTCTGAAAATTTGTTTTTAGAGAGAAACAGACTCTAGTTGTTCTATTGACTATGGCGTTTCAATACGTTGGAGTGTTAAATTGCTATCGGTAAACATATTTTAGTATTCTCAAAATCAATTAAATTTCTACTGTTATTACTACAGAGATGATTGAAAGAGTATCACAATTGCTCATTTCTGACAATGTGTCGCCGCTTATGGATATTTGACCATTTATAAACATAAACGGTAAGTTCATATAAATACTTAGATAATACTATTCTATCATAAGCTTGGACGACTTCATATGCATTTCCATAATGTGACAATATAACGTGATTGACAATATTTAAATTAAATGCTAAACTAAATTAAAGAAGGAATGAAAGAATAAAATTCATATATTTTTTACTTTGGAATTATAAGAAAAATCTAACAAAATTGTTGAGTATACGATCTCTATATACCAAACTCACGATACATATACAAATTTAAAAGCACCCGAAGATTAATTCGTGGTCAATCATTTCTCAAAAAATGGTTACCATTCTCATAACCAACAAATGGTTGTCCACCAGCAGTCGAGAAAAATTCTCGATTATAGATAAAACGAGGATTCGATCGAATAAAGGTTGAAAGGAACACGAGTTTGTATCGTGATGAAGGGACAATCTTCCACTCGACTTGAAATTCTTAAACGAAGGGAACTAGGAGAAAAGGTATCGGATGTCGGATACAGTTCGCAGGTGCAGAAAGATAGGCAGGGCTATAGAGGGCGACGTAGACCAAGGAATCTTTGAAATTGGATCGGTTTTATGCTCGATGCACCATTTGGATCTCCGAGCAGTCGATTTCCTGCGAATAGATTCTCGGCGACGCGACTAATCGATTTTACCACTCGATTTGCGACCAGATCCCTGCTGAATGATCGATTCAGTCCGTCATTCGTCCATGTTGAAAAGTGAAGAGAGAATGTCTTTCAATCCTTAATTTGAACAAGAGTAATTTTGTGAAGTACATGTAGAACTTATTTCAAAGTATCATACATTGGTATGAAATGTCAATTTTCTGAGGTTTTCAGAAATTGTTATTATATCTCGCGCCTTGAGGTTCTATAGTTTGTGTGTATTGACCATGTAATATTATACTATGTTATAAGGAACTATATACCCTATACTAGGAAACTATATATTGATAAATAGTCTAACAATGGAAGTAGGTATGAAAAGACTTTATAGGAAACTCGTTCGAAAATATAACTTTATTAACAATATAACTACCTTGACTAAATTGAAATCTAATACTAAATAATTTTGCAAGAAAACTATTGGAAAGCATTCATTGTGTAAGTATAGCGACTACGAATTTTTAAATATTTCCCAACATTACCTAATCTCACCATCTCAATTTATTAAAGCCACCAGTTCTAGAACTGAAGAATGATTCGAATGCCACACATGCTCAAGTACAAAAATAAAAATCTACAGATATAGAATTGAGTGAATAGAAAAGAGATGTAAAAATTTCATATTCTACTCCCCGAATCTTTTGTATGGTTATTTTCGTCGCATAAGATGTTGCGTTATTTAAACATTGCGTTACAACAAAATTGATTTCAATTTATTTACAAATATGATTCCTTTATATTAATTTATACATAACAAAACTTTATACAATTTATATAATAAATATATTATGTATTTTAGATTGTTATCCATGAACAAAAAGATATTTAACATATTAAGAAGATCTTTAGTACAAAATTGAAACAGCTATCATCTATATTATCGTCCCTTTCATATTTTTCTCAAACTTAAGATTTGTTAGCAGAAGGAAATTACAACCTGATATGGTATGATCATATCTTTTTTATCCCATCATGTATTTGCAAAATGTGAGAAACGTAATAATATCTCGATTAATTTCACCAACCCTCCGATATATTATAAAAACAGTAATTGATACGCGTTCTCCAGGTGCGAACAACGCAAACCCTCGACGAGGAATGCGACGAAACCGAACACAACTGAAAATGGTTTTCCAAGCAGTGAGGCGGCCGTCCGTTCCACACCCGCTTGTTGGTTCGCCGTTGAAGCAGCCACGACTTTGCTAAATAAAATCATTTTCGCGGCCGGCGATACTCTAGGGAATAATTACGAGTGGTGGCGGATTACGCGCGTGCACCAGCCTGGCTGCCTGCTGGTACACGGTATCGATGAAATACCGATAATCGATTGCCCTATACAAGGCATATATCCGGTAGGTCGATGGCTGAACACGCGCCTACTGTTCTATACCCGGCAATTTGTACCGATGCTGGCGGCGGTGCACGCGGTTGCATTATAATACCGCCGCGGCCCGCTTATTATTTACGAGCGATGGCTGGCTGGCTCCAAGGGGTGGCAATATATCGACACCCCGCGGAGTTTCCTCCTTTGGCTACTGGTTACCATTCATAATGGAGTATAATGGCCCCCTTTCCGTCGTTCCGTGGCCGAGCCACAGGGTCTACAATCCAGGAGTTTAATCCGCAGTCAAAGTGCAACAACCCCCCATCGCCGTGTACTAGCCAGCTTCTGTATATATATATATATATATAATTCTAGCTCTATTTCGCTTTTACTTATGTTCTGTATTTAACCGTAAAGACTGTCGTGGATGAAATTTCAACCTCTCGCGAATTTCTGTTGTGCTGTAATAATACCATTGCAGTGTTAGTTATAATCTAGTAAAATAATAATTTTTATACTTATTGTCTAATATTTAAAAATGGTAAAAAGTTAAAGAGATATTGTTATAAACCACTGCAAAGCAATAATTTTTCTACTTTCAATCCAGCATCTTTGAAATTTAGCAGTGACAGAAGATATAGTGAATACTGTTGATCTCTAAAATAAAAATGGAATATACTGGGGTGGAATTTTATAACATGATATTCTTTGATTATTATTTCTAGGGGTTAAACTTGTTTGTATTTATATTTGTACTGTAATCCTATCAAGAGGAAAAATTTCGTTTATGAATTGTTAATAGTAGAAACTTATTCTTTCTGATGCTTTTCTGAAGAAGACATAATACACTAAAATTAATCATTCATTTAGTTACCAATAGGGTTTGCAATTTTAAATCTTGTCATGGGAGTCGAAGAAAAACTAGGCTTGCACGAAGACTTAGAAAAAGATGCTTTTGAAAAGGGAAATTTTGGTGGCAACCGTGTCGCAGTAGCAGGGAAGATATAGTGAAGACTGAATACAGAAAATGATTCGATGCTGGTGATGAAGAGATGTAGTTTTTATTTGAAGCAGAATAGTAATTAGAATAGAATAGAATAGAATAGTAATATAATAGGTAGAAATATATCAGGTCCTTTAAAGGTACAACTCATATGAAAATATCACACAAATCAAAAACAGTATTGTTTAATAGTACCACGTTTCCTCTAAACAATCGCCAAAACACTACATTCTTTACGTTCCGTTTCCAGATTTCAACAAACTACAAAATCACTACTATCCACATACACCAGTACAACCACTAGGATATCCAACTATAGGCACCAACACTGTAAATCGAACCTCAGCGTAACAACACAATTAAACAAACAACAAAAAAAAAGAAGGAAAAGAAAGAAAAAAAGAGATTGAAAATAAAAATAGAATATAAACAATATGCCGTTGAAAAATCGAGAAACGAATAATCGTTTCCATTTACCCGCTGCGTTTTTCTAAACGGTAAAGAAAGGTGACGTTCGTGAAATTTCGTTCGATAAAAATTTCAATACAAAACATAGAAAGTGTGTGTAGGAGAGAGAGAGAGAGAGAGAGAGAGAGAGAGAGAGAGAGAGAGGGGCCAAAAAATCGGGGGTGGAGCAGAGAACGGGATCGCGCTCAAAATCGAAAATCAATGGAAACATCGATATTTGTCGAATACTTAAAAAGCACGATCCCGCGGAAAAGCGGCGAAACACAAGCGGACGGCCCCGCTGGGATGGCTTTTAAAATTTTTTCGACTTCCATCAATATTTGCTCTGACTTCACTGCCCCTCTCTTCCTACACCCACTGCTGTGTTCACCTCTCCGGCTGGGAACGCCGAGCTTCACCCTCTACCTGTATCGACCGTGTACACGTGTGTGCAGCCACGTATATTTGCTCGTGGCTGGCTCAAGTGCGCGTTTTGGAAGCCAATTCTGAATTGGATCCTTCGAATCCTCGTCACGGATCAGGGAAGAGTGTATAGTGTTGCCGAACGTCGGGTAAATAGACGCTGTATTTGTTTCCTTTTCCTTTTTTTTCATTCCCTTTTTTACTTGTTTTTCTTACTGATTCTATTTTCTCGTATTTTAGGAATGAGAGGAAGAAAGAGTTGATGAAATTATAGCATTCAAAGTATTGATTGATGCATGAGAAATGCAATATTATGTAAAATAATTACATTGGTATGTGTAAATATTGAAAATGTTGGGTTTTGCAAATAGTGTACAAGTATAATATTCTAATAAGTATGCAATGGAATGTTTCTGGTGCAGTATCTCAATTAATTCAAAGTACAGAGTAATTTGAGGATATGCTTTTGAGGATGTAGATCAATAATGATCCTTTAGTATCTAATACATGATACAGAAAATAAAAGATTAAGCACTAAATTACAGTAAGATATCAGTACACATTACTGTTATTTAAAGTAGTTAGGTAAAATAGAAGTTCTGGAGTGAAACAAAAATTCATTAAAGGTATCAATGCACTATTCAATAACTTCATCAAATACTACTTAACAAACCCCACCTCTTTTTCTTCAGGGTAGTCACAAAAATTTCTTATATGTTTCAACCACCAATCCTAACATATTATTTATTTCAAGAACATAAATTAGTAAAAAATCAGTAAACATTATCAAACAGAAAAAAAGGAAAGATCTAGATAACATGAATAAATTTTACAGTGAAACCATTCGGAAATCAGAGCTACAAAATGGAGCGCGCCACTACGTTCCAGAAATTCTCGCGAGAATATCGTCGGGAAACGTGGCCGCTTCTTTGTGAACCGCTTCGTCTCTATTTCTACCGATATATATCGAGGTATTTCATTGGGCAATACTTTATTATCTTCCTCGGGTTATGAAGCGGGGTGGTCGGTCGACGAGAACTCTGGATGAAACGGGACACAGAATGGGATGTAGAGGGTTGAAAGAGTAGAGAAGAGAAGGGCAGTGGATGATGGAAAGGGAAAGAAGGAGAGAAACAACGAAAAGAGGGAAGAGAGAGAGGGATAGAAACAGAGTAATAGAGCAGACACCGGAGGCCACGGACACCAGCGTTTGGTGCAAATCGTACTCCTGAGGGGTGTCACGAAACAATTCCCAACTGAATAATATTAGTATCTAACAATGGACGTGCTAAATTGAAATACAGCGAGAGGACTGCGTCGCCCCCCTCTGGCTTCTCCGTATACAGGGTGTTCTGTAACTGGTGGTGTGAGACTCTTAAACGGTTCACGGATCCTTGCTTATATAGCAAATAAAGAATAATTACTTTTGCTGTCACGAATAGAATAAAATTCATCTAAAATCTAAAAATGAATCTATGTAAACGTACATAGCACATATACATAATACATTATCAATTTCTTTTTTTAAGATCAGATTTATAATCAAGATCTTGATTCTTTTAGGCAGTTGAATTTATAATATTAATAGCAAAATTTTATAATACAAGGCATATGCTAGAAGATACAAATGCTAATAAATTCTTATAAATAAGAATAACAGATACTAGTGATGCATATGTTGCATTGATTCAATTTTAACTAACAATTGTCGCTAACATAATTGTTACTCTTTAATTTTTGTTACGTTTCCACAAAATAACTTATTGTTAGGGAAGCAAACACAAGAGTGGACATTGTGTTAGAGCAAATATTATTATTTAAAATAAAGAAAGAAAAGGAGAATGGTTTCATAAAGGAAGATAACTCCATAGATAGTTGTATTTTAGTAGCAATGAATGAAAATATGCTAAAAACAAAGAAATTTAATTCTTAGTTCATTTTTTTATATAAAATCATTCTATTGCCGATTATGCCACAAGTTATGGGACACCCTGTATATCCCTGTCTCTATTTTACTGTCTGTACGAAGACTGCACCTCCCATTGAAAATGTGTGTGCAACGAAATTTCTATTACTCCCTCACGGATTACGTTGCCGCGTCCTCCGGCTAGGATGGCTCTGTACCTTTTTCGTCTACGTGTTGGTTCGAACAGCGCGCATAGTACCATCGCACATAGTTGCAGAGAGAATGGAACGAAACTCGCCGGTAGGGTGAGGAATAGCATGCAAATGAAATATTAATTAAATCTATTAAAATTCTCTGTCTCCGTTCACGACCTCTCCTTTCTCGTCTGTTACCGTTCCACGTTTCTACCATATTCTGATTCTTCTGCTTTTTTTGGAAGAATCTTTGTTGTCTAAACGAACTTACAACGCTTTGTTTCTTTTATTTTTATTTTTATTTCCTTTATTTATCCTCCTTTTTAAGAAAGATTTAGCTTCGATTTTTTATCCGACCTTATGGTTATTTATTTTCTTTCCAGGGTACTTTGATGACGTCTTTTTTCTTGTTTAGAGCGGTTTTTAAAGCGTACTTAACTTCGTGTCTAAAGCAGTTTCTGATTAACACTTTCGCACCCGGCCATTTCTCCACTTCGCTAGAACTGAAAGCCGCGCCGAAAGGAGTAAGCCCAAAGCTGGTTCCTGCAGGTTTCTGTCACTAACAGAAGGGTACGAATTATAAAATTTATCTTCCAATATCAACTTTACTTCTTGGGCTTTTTAAACTTTATGTAAAATAGGCTGCTAATAACTTAGGAGATCTTAAAGATTTTGATTGATGAAGAAGAATACTAGATAAGTATTGCAGAAAGATTTGGAAAGAGAGACACTTGTATTGTATTATGCTAGTATATCTAGTATAAAATTATTGATTTGCCAATAGCAAACAACTACATATAGCTCAATTATCTTATATATCTTATATAAGTTGAATTTTGTTTGCTGATAAGAACAACAATTGTAATTGATTACAATTTTTCATTTTGATTTCAAAGTTAAGAAGCAAAAACTATAATAAATAGAATTCTCGGTATCAACGCAATGATATGGTATAAGGTAGAATATTATACTGACATAGATCCTGACATATATGCATAACTTCTAACGGTATGTCACGTAGCATTATACAGTTAAAAAATGACCCAATTAATAGACTAACAATATACATCATCAGAGTAATTGAAAGTTTGCAAGATAAAGAATCGAATCGGCAAAAACTCGCCTTCCACCCTCCGCTATTACTTTCCTCCGCCTCCACCCTCGAAGCCGCCCTTTCATCGGTTATACGTGCGCGTATTTCACTGTTCCGGGCCGCGGTGTTTCGGCCGACAAGGCCGCCATCAAATTCATTCTATCACTCGGGCATATTCCATTAATTACTTTCACTTTGCGTCAATGGCATTTCCATTTCAATGATCGCCGTCGCCCTCGCCTCCACGCGTCGACGCCGTTTCCACTGCCGGCATCCCCTTCCAATGGAATTCGCCATTGAATTACGTTTTGTATTGTAAGTGAAATATAACAGCCGCCTATCTATCTGGAGGCGGAGTCTTATTTCCTTTCAATTATGTATTTTCTTTTTCTTCTTCCATCTCTTCTTTTGTACTTTTGACCTTTTCGCCTTTTTCTTTTGTTTCAGTTTTCAAAAGTAACTTTGTTAAAAAATTTCTTTTTATAATTTCAATAGAATACGAATAAAATGACAATTAATTACAGTTCTTCATTCCAATAGAGAATTATAAATCAATGGTTGTTAATTAATAAAAGAGAACAGTAGATTGATAAGCGTGTAAACTAAAGTTTACAAAATAAAAGAAAGGTAGAGAAAACACATCTTTTAAGATCCTTACAAAATTCTTATGCTATTTTTCACAAATCTTAATAAGAGATACACTATTCTAGGAAATTGGCAAATCAACATTTTGCTTGAGATATTTTATTTAAAAAATATACACCAAAATAAAATGTTAAAGACAAGAAAAGGATTAATTCAAATTCCAAGGAAAGAGAAGGTGGAGAAACAATTTCTCGCAAGATTTTCTCTAAGCTGTTCTTCGATTCTCGACAAATCTTAATAAAAGGAAGACAACGTATACTCTTGACATACAAAAATTCAGGAGAAGATCCTGACCGCAGTTCATTCAACGAAAAAGAATATTATCCCGTGTATCCCGCGATCTCAGCATCGCATAATGTTGAAGTGTGCAACAATAAAGCGAAGAGAACGTTACAGGTACTTCTTTCACGCAGAAGACGTTGCATTCGTCGACTGCGTGTACTCGTCGAGATCTTCGAGGAACGAGGACGAGACTCGTGGTTCGTCGAACGATGTTCAAAAGGAGAATAGGGTCAACACGGTGTAGAACCGATTTGCCTGTTCGACTGTTACCGAAGGAAAAAGAGAAAACGTGGACGATTGGATGGACGAAGACGAGGAAAAAGAGACAGGGGAGATTGGAAGCGAAGCCGATGGAGCGGACGATCCTTGTTATTGTAGCCATAATGGATGGGCAAACAGGAGGACACGAGATCGAAACCGTGGCAGGTAAAACGTAGCTCATGGTCTCGTTGTACCTGCGTAAAAGCCGTGTCACGAGTCAAACATTACATAAGAATCCGATTTAACGCGTTATACGAGGTGAGCGACCATCCTATAAGATCAATAAGACGAATCTTTCAGCGAATTATAAAATCTTTCTTTTGGGGGGAATTTATAATTAATTTATTTTTTATGTTTGCTTTTTTCTACTTACTAAATTGAAAATCTTGAGCAAAAAGTTGTTCATTCAATTTCGTAGAATTGATGATTGTTTCTTTTCTCTCTCTCTCCTTCATTTTCGCTTAAATTGAGGGCTTTGTGTCATTGGAGTGCGCTATTAGTTGTGTGGTAAACGTTTATTCAGATTGTTGGATGTTGAACCTTCTGTTAGTTCTATGTAAATACAGAGATCTTTCTGGAAGTTGTCTTTCAAAGCATTATTCATTACTATGTCTACTTTCTATTTCAAAGTCTAAATACATGGAGCCTGACTTGGTAATTAAGAAAAGTATACACTGATTATCTCTATGCAACATACAGAGTGTTTCATAATACAGGCAACGTTTACTTGTACTTATTTGTAATTAAAATAATTTGAAATTTTATTCGTGTGTAGTAAAACCTCAATCTTGGTGGATTTTAATTTTAAAAATTAAGAAAACGCAAATACTCAGATGCATCTATGCATTTCCAAACTTATGCTAAGATAACCTCTCTTGGTCATTCTAAATTACGCTTCTACATTTTCTGCGCCTATTTCTGTTACACCTTCTATACTTCATATAAGTATTAAAAAAAGAACTATAGATATAATTCTCTGTTTTATAGTGGCGATGCAACCTCGTTCCAATATCATGTCGATCCCGAGACACGTACTCCTGATCCATTGTCCTTTTTACAGGCCACGTGATCTCGAATTCGTCCGGAATAGTTTCGCGGTGACAATGAGCATACCTACTCCTTCTATCCTCTCCCTACTTCGCGATCCAGCTTTCTTCCAGGGGCAACGGATATTGAATACCGTTTCCACATGCCCACCACGTAGCCAGATCGCGAGGATCACGATTCTATCACCCCCTTATCGCGGTGACCTTAACGCAACGCGGGTTTTCAGGCCACCGATCTCCCTTCCTCTTTCCCCTTGCCTCAATTTCTCTCATCGAAGATCGTCCATTATTCGACGATATTAAAATTGTCTTCTATAATCGAGCTGCGGCTTGAATAATTTCCGGGACAGAACGTTTCCAGGTATTGGAGTGCCTTCGACCTAGTATTTTAATGCAGAGGGATTATGATGCTTTCATGAATCCTCGGTATGATGATCTTTTTGTTTCTTTATTTTGTTTCGCTTTTTCTTTTTTAGGTTATGATTGCTTGATGATGATAATTTTTGAGGTTAGGATATGAGGAATGCTAAAATGGAGTTTTAAATGAATTTCATATTAATATGGACAGATCAAGTACAATTTAGTAAGTGTGAATTTCTATGCATTTGTAGGAAATTTCAAAGTGCAAAATTGCACAGAATGCATGTAATTCTGAAGAAATCTCTATAACGTTTGGTAAGTGATACAATTTTCTATCGAGGCTCTACTTTCTTAATTATATTCTCAAAAATATGAATTTGCATAAAAATCCGTAATCTAGTTATTACAATGTGTAACGAAACAATTAGTTGATGATTAAAATACATTTAAACGGAAAACCAAAGATTGAGAAGCTAAAGATATTAAGTCTTAGGATATTAATAATCTAACCATGATCAAGATTTTCAATTTCTCTAATTTTTCCAGACCGATTGCAATCTTGAGAAACATTTCAAAACCAGCTGAGTGTAAATGCAAGTGTCTTAAGTATTTTGGAATCTCCTTGAAAATATTCGGGCCCAATTGTATGGCATTGAAAGGCATTCTGACGCGGGGGCAACGTATATTAATCCGGGATTACTTTCGAACGTGCGACTAATTTAATTTTTCGTCTCCCCTCCTCGCGATCTCTTTCGTGACCCTTCAGCCCGTTGTCAATTGCAGGTCGACACCTTTGCCCCGTCGCGTGCGCCTAATCGCTTTAGAATTAACTGCACCCCTGCGTGCTTTTGTGGGGACCTTCGATATCTTGGGGACAAGGATTCACTGAACGGGACTCGCTCCCGGTTTCCTTTTAATTTGACGACCAAACGCATGGCTTGACACGCAACAGTGTCTCTAAACCTTATTTGAAATTCTAAAGTACAAATTGAGATGCGATCTCACGACCAGTTCCAATTTGTTACCAGCATAGATCTAGGAAAAGATACAATATATTTGCACTACCTAAGTACATGTAATATATTGACTATTTTATTCATTCGTTGATTATTATTAAGAATTATAAAATTAGTTTTTTAGAGGTAAACAAAATAAGCATTGCTATATACATGTAAAGCTTTAAAAGTTACTAGTACTAATAGTAACTGCTTTTGCACAGGAGGAGCAGGTTAAGTAATAAAATAAAATGAACTTTATAAATCATTTCCACAAACTGTAAATCATCTGATTATTCTACTTAAGGTAAATTTATCACTTCATTGATATTATTAGTAGTATACGTTAGTTATATATATAAGAAGGTCTAGAAAACATTGCATGATTTTGTTTCTTTTTGTAGCCAAGATACCAAACAACAGAATGAAAGATCTAAAATAGAATTGCCAATAAACTGTGAAATATATTAAGGATACCTTAGTTCAAGAGAAATCTAAAAACGCGAATAAATACAAGAAAATTGATAACGTCGATGATCATGTAAATGTTAACCTAAACCTAACATAACCTAACATTCGCAAATGCCATACAGGTGAACAGGAATGTGAGAAACGGCGAAAAAGCGGCAGATAGGCATCGCGGCCAAGTCGAAAATTGTGACGTTGCTCGGCATTTGGTACAATTTTTTCCATGAAGTTAATGTTAATCAGTGGCGGACGTGACGTGGATGGAGGGTGCTCGACTGGATTTCATGTCGGCCGCTGCCAGGCTTGTACAGCCTGTATGCCATAAACGTGCTGCCATAAGTACTTTGGCAATATACATCCCGGCATCGGGACTCATCCATTACAACAGGCTAGCGCGTGATCGTGCAACCACTCGTGGAGCACCGGCGCGCAACGCAGAATCATTTTGTACCGTTCATTTCGGAACGACAATCCACACCACCAGCGAGACTTTCCCATATTTTCGCCCGATTCTTTTTCCGAAACGGACCCGCGAAAAATGACGTTTTATTGCTGCTATGTAACACACACACGAAGGCCGAAGTGCTGTTCGAGTGGGCACCGAATTTTCGACGGTCCATGACGATCCTCGAGGGCAGAGCTTTGCCGTTGCCATTGTTGCATGTTTTCAAAGTTCATTCGCCTGTTGATTGACAAATTTTTGACTTGGTGGAGCGGCAGAGATCGAACGATCACTGTTGCGTGATACATGCTGGTTATCTTCGAAGAAGAAATTTTTCAAGTTCGTAGTTGATTTTATAACTAAATGTTGAAGAGTTAGAAAGAGATTGAAAATTTGTATCAATCTTTTATGTATTCGTTAAGAGAGTTATTATGCAATAAAAGGAAGAAGAAAATTTGAATTCGATAAATATATTACTTGTAAAAAATACTGCCTCAACGTCAATTTCGAAATCAACTTTTGTTATCTACATTTGCAATTCATCTAATGTTTTGATTCGCTTATTTATATTTGTTTTTGTTTATTTTTGTTTCAGGTTTGTTTATATAGTGGATTACCTTATATACACTATAAATTTATATATATAATTATACATAATTGATTATAATCATGGTGAGTTGGTGATTGTCAAATTTATATCTTTCATAAGGTAGTATGCAACCGCGTTCCAGACATTCTCGCGATATATTGAGTTTTTTCTTATTATCTATCCATCCATCATTGTCTAGTACAGTAGAAGGATAACGATATATCCTCTAGAGTAGGCGATCTTTGTTCGTAACGATTCTACAGGCAACAAGAGATCGTTGCACAATGAGACCCGCATAAGAGGTATTAGGAGTACGCGTGTACGCATCACTATACACAACCAGTGGTTTTCAACATGATATACGTAAACTCAGGATTAACTCCTTTATCCTTTACCAATTCCATAATACCACTTCAACGATCCTCTGGGCAAATGAAAAAATAACGAAACAACTAACTCGGTAACTTCTGATAAATGGAAGCATTATATCTTTTAAACTGATGAAATCATCAACAGATCTCTGAATATCGACAACATTTAGAAAATATATTCTAAACAAAGAATGCTGCATTATGGAAGGACAATCTATGCAATTGTAAGCTTTGATACATTCCTTACCAACCTACGTCTAAATGTATTAACTGATTACTATACCGCTGTTCGTTAGAATTATATCACATTACTAAATTAATAGAATGTATAATTTTGTAAATTACATTCTGCTTATTTTTAGTGTTTTTGGAACGTAATCAGGGTTACATATGTACTAATTTAATATTACAATTCGACTACTTAACGCCACGACATATGAGAAGGATAATGACATTTGAATTGCAACGATTAGGAAGTTCCCCTGGATGGCGCGTGAAGGACGATGAAGGAAGGCGTGCCATTAAAAGACGGACGGCCATTAACATCCGCAAAACGCTGTCAATTGACCGTCCACAAAACAACTCTTTAACCTTTTCTTCGTGGACACCCCTCCCCGAGCTGTTCCCTTATACCGGTGCTCCACGATTCAAAAATCGCGTGCGTTCTTTCACGCACGCTTTACTCATGGGGGTCCCCAAGCAAAATGCACACGCGCGTTCCACATCTCGTCTAACTCCGGTCTCTTCCATTCACTCGCGTTATGTATAGTGTACAGTGCCATGTAAGTATAATAAATAAGAACGCTTGAGGACCCATTGTGCCGATTGTTTTCGATGGCCTCGTCGAAAACGACGAGGTCTGTCGGCAGGGTGCACGCCACGGGGCACATACACATACACGCATGTACTGACAAGTATACCTATATACATACAAGCGTGCATGCGTATATACGTGCACGATTTTTCTTTCTGTTTCTTCCTGTCTCTTTTCCTTCCTAACGATTTCCTTGTTCAGGTCTTTTCTACATACTTGTACTCTTACACGGTCCAATTTTTTTCTTTTCTTTTCTACGTTCTTCCTTGCCCATATCCGCGAAAGTCTCTTAAATACTCCTTTATTGCTGTAAGGAGAAAACAAGAACTCAGCAGGATCCCTGAATGCAACCACGAAAGCTGGATACTCGGTCACAGTAATACGACGTGTACGTGCTCACTGGCCGTGCTCGAGTACGTACTTGCAGCCTTTTCCTAGCTTGGTTTAAGACGGTATTTCGAAGCGGACCACGAGCTTCCAGTCCATCAAGCAACTGATCCTGCCGCTATGTGATTCCGTATAATGCTCTTTCCTAAGTGTTCCTTCGTCGATCCTTTTCCATCGATCCTCCGAATGCATGTATCGATCAGCTAATGATAAAAAACGCTCGGGTGACTTCGTGGACCTAGATACGTATTGTACTACATAAAGAATGCAATCGACCAGTGAAAAACGAGGAGAAAAGGTGTAAAGCAAAAAAAGGTAGTAAATCAATTGCCATTTTAATAGATTCTACTTCGTTGCTTTAAAATTACAGGCATTTGTCAAAACCATCGTCGGATTTGCTTTAAAATAAAAAGAAAAAAAAACCAACAGGATGCAATGAAACTGAACAAACGGATGGAAGTTTAAAGCATATAAGAGTACTAAGGAGACAGAAAAAGCGAAGGAGGATCAGGTACTTCTGCAACGGCTGCTGCGTCGAATAGAAGTAATATTAACATAAGGCGACGATAAAGAACAAGCGAGCAAGGGCGAAAGAAAGACTATATATAATTTAACGACGCTAAGCAAGGGAGGACGGTCATTTTTTTCTTGCGCAGCGTGGCCGTAGCACGATATGGGTGGGTTCGTTTTCCAACCGTAGCTTGTGTGTGCACCCCACTTACCACCGCATTTTCGCGCATTAGCCTGCGATAGCTACGTAGGAAAATATAAGGCGTATATAGGCAACCTTGGGTACCTACTCGTGTCACCCATTTCGGGCATTACGATCCCATTTCTGTGGCTATTATTATCCGGACTCAGATCTTAAATGCGTCTGCCGGATATTGCCTCTTCGGCCGTGCCGATAAAAATTTCCATGCAAATTATCGCAAGTTACGCCCACTAACTTTTCTCTGTCTCTTTCTTCTCGTTCATTGCTTGCTTGATTTGTACCTTAACTGTCTAAGCTGTCTTCTTCTTTTTCTCTCTGTCATCTTTAGAATTTGATTCTAATTTTACGCCAATAGAGATGAGCTGTGCATTTAGGGAAAGAGAATGAAAGAGTGAAATCGAATATTTTTTATATATATTCTTGCATATTATATATTGCCAAACTTTCTAATTCATGTAGATTTAGGGACATTTAGAATATTTTATCTTAACATGAATAATCATTGTATACTTACCATCTTGATTAGTACAACATTTTGTTGGATATTTCCTTCCATTTATAATACCAATAGAAATATTTAGATATTCTATTTTTCACAACTTACCCTGTACATACTCAAGTAGTTATATATTAATACATGATTTATATGCTTAGGTATGTATGTGTATAGATTGAGTAACCAGAAAAGTATATCTACATGAAGAAACTGAGTTTCGAAAGAGAGGAATATAACTTGGAACAAAGAACGGATAGAGAATCTTCTTTCGTATAACTTTTTAATTAACCAAACAATGCTCGTTAGCCGAGATTATGATGATAATCTGTTGTGTACCACACTTCACCTCGTTACTCTGTTATTCATCGGGTATAGAAGGAAGAATACAACATGCGGAAACAGCTAGCGGCCAATCAGTTAAGTCGAGCATTGTTTCGAACAAACGCGCGAGAGCAGAGGGTAGCCCCTAATCCTTGCGGCCTATCGAAAATCCATGATCGAAATATATCTACTCTGTCAAACGCATGCGTACCTAGATCGGTACCCTTTCGTCCGACAAGGATTTTTACGGCTTTCAATCCTGTCAGAATGAAGGACGTGTCGCCTCTGGATTTGCCATCGAAATCTTTGTTATGTACTTTGCCATAAATCAGGATGCGCTTCAATCGATGCGTTATGATCCGATCAAATTGCAGAATATATTAAATCAACGCAGACGATATTTCCTCGACGTTTTTTCCACTCTCGCTCTTCTTACTTAAATCTAAACTAAAACTCATTATTTTTTAGTCAATTACATTTGAATTAATTTTCTCATATCTCATTTTCATTAAGATTAACTTTAAAATTTATCGATTCGACGACTAGAAATCACAGTTGTCCCCTCTTCCATTTCACCAATGAAAGAAAAGAACCAATATTTTTATCTAGTAAAGTATATAAGTGAAGATTTCAAGAGAAGAACATAATAAGTATATACTTTAGTGGATCTTTTTATTTTAACATCACCTCATGATTAAACAGAATAATTTTAATATGAGATCATTGAAAATGAAAACAGCCTGTTAAGTTCAGAGATGTAAGACTTAAAAATAGTTAGTAAGCTGACAAAGTTTTGTTTAAAACAAAGGTACAATTATCAAGACAAGCAATACATACTTTAATATTAAGAGAAGCAATTTGAAAATTTTAAGAGAATGGAATAGCTCGTGTATAACTCCAGAATCAAAGAAACGAGTAACTTTGGATTGCAGGATTGATCGACGACATACTAAATTTTGAAACAGCTTTTCTGTAAAAAATAAAAAATGTAATTTATCATATTCTTCTCCTATACTCTTTAAATATAAAGATAGCAATGAAAAGACCGAGCCGAAAAGAAATTAATGGTGAAAGGGCTCGATGTTACGTCTCCGTATTTCATGGATGAGTTTTCACTGTGGTTTCCCAGCCCCTTGTCTAGCTGTGGGTTACGCGGCGACATTGATGGGAGAACTATCGTCCACGGCCGGTAACGTAGGATTACCATGGCCAATAATTTCGCGGGGTCGAATTTGTTTGATATACTATATCCATTGTGTGATCCATAGAAAGAGGCTTCCCACTCTCTATTGTGGCCAGGACGGTCGAGGGGTGGAGCTAAACAGAGACGGGAACACCGGGATAGAGAAGGGAGCGAAAGAGAGAGGTCGAACGACAGAAACGCAAAAGGGTGGCTTCGCTCAGACTCACAAGTGGCAGCTTTTAATCTCTTCCAGGGATAACTCAACTCGAGCCTGAATTGTACCTCGTTACCAGCGGTTTAATTGCTTGTTAATGGATAATCGAAGTGTTTTACAGCTCACCCCCGAGTATACTGACCATCGCTCTGTGGTTAAATGTTCCACCTTGCTGGTGTTTTGTAACTTCAACGCCAGTGGAATGAAAGGTTCGCCGAGAATTTAATTAACTTATCTGACGATCAGTTACGAAAATCATAGTATTGTTACAAAAAAGTCGAATGAAAGTTTTTCTGGAAATATTAACCAATGAACAATTACGATACAGGTACTTCTTGTTTACACATATACTGTTATGTACTCTTGCTTTATACAAATATCAAGAATCATAACTTTTATGGCTCAAATTGAAGAAGTTAGAGTACAAGAATTCATATCATAATTTAGATGGTTTTGGTCAGAAATAACCATCATAAATGATTAAAGCTTCTTGGTTACCGATAATCGTTATCGATTATGGAATCTTTTTTGAAAAGGAATGATGGCTATTGAAAACATTAACATAATGAAAGACACAAAGCTATAGATATAGTGGTAAGTATAATAAGTAGAACAGTCTGCTGTAAATAATAGAAGAGACACAAGATGGGAGGTAACGGTGCTAATTGACCGATCAATCTTCATTAGAAAACGGCTTAATTACAGTACAAGCTCTCTCTCTTAGGAACTCCTCTCCGTCGTGGCCATCGTTTCCTTCACCTCCTTTCTTCCGGTACCCTGGAAAGTTTAATAATTCCGAAACCTTGGCGAGATATAAATCACAGAGGCACGACTCCTTTCGATTGCGTCCTCCTTTTCCCTTCGTCTTTCTCTCCGCCATGGCCATAATTCGAAAAACTTTCCAAGGAACAAAAGTGAGGACTTTTGTTCCAAGTTTTAGTTCTTCGTCTCACTCCTCTCGTTCGCGAGGGCGCTGTTTGCGGAGCGACGCGACGCCCCGACAGTGTTTTGTTTGCTTTGTCTCTCTTCCTGTTAGGTATATAATGCCGTAACTGCCTGGACCATCTCTGCGTACCTCCTTCGCGTCCAACCAAGAACCAAAAGATTCCAAGATTTCTCTCTCTCTCTCTCCATTTCTATTTCCCTCTTACGGGTTTTTGTTGGTGAAAGAAAGAAAAGGGAACGGAGTACTGTCACCGCCCACGCATACAGAAGAGAGGTCGATGAACAAGTTCATTCCGATTCTTCTTTGGACCTTTTACAGAGATCACTAAATCTTCATTCGGCAGGTCGGTTAACTGTTCGATCCTTTTGTAACGAGGTTACTAATAGGAAGTCACGGATTTTAAGATTAATTTTTAGATAACATCAAACCTAATCTTATATGATCGCAAGAAAGTCTCATTAATCGATCACTTTTAAGATTGATTTTTAACATTTAGCGATATTTAGAGTTCACAACTGAGTGAAGCCATATGTGACTTTAAAATGATAGAAGATATATATGTTGGTCCGGAAATTAAGGCATGTCAAAGATTCTAACCTCTATTTTTTATTCTTTTATTCTATATAGAAAGATATTAAGATATATGCGTCTTATCAGTTGCAAAAAAGAATATATATAGTATTCATTCAGTCTATGTTACAAGTACTCAATAATGTCATCTAAACGGATGTCAATTAAATTATTACTAACCTCTGCGTTATTAGAACATCTTTAAATTGGAATAAAAGTTTTCTATCAAAGTTCAAAGCGAAATTTTCCTGTGGATAGGAGTCGCAACCGCGTGTTGAATTAGAGACGCGAGAACGGACCGACCTAATTAATTTATTCGCACGTGGTGGAACGCATCGTTATTGATTGATTAGCAAGCGGCCTAAACCGCGGAATAATTTTCATTTGCACGGCAGGCTGGCGGCGGGGGGGGGGGGGGGGGGTACTCAGACACGACATGTTCGTTTTTACCGACGCGAACCAAATCTTTTTTCGTTTTTCGGCGCGCGCGAAACCGTGGCGCGAAGGAAGAAGAAGGGGAGAGACGTAGTAGAGTATGATGACAGCGGAAAGACACGACCACCATAGAGAGAATGTCGATCTCGTTTTTGCGAACGGTAGGAAGACACGCGGAATGGACGTTTGTCGATATCGTTTTCACGAACGACACGTACGTATAAGTTACGATGATGTGAGGCAGATCCATTAGACTATGCAATTGTCCACGTATTGCATTGTCAGCCACCATTGGAGATTTCTATTCAGAAATCGCGGAAGTCCCCGGATGCATTGACGAGAGGTAGAGGATGATCGAGGACCGCTCTTGTTGCGAGAAGGAAAGAGGCACGAGAGAGACGGAATCCCGTGATCGACCAGGATACTGGTTACTCGTATTTCCCTTTTTTTCCTCTCTCCCTAATCGTTGTGCGTGATATTCGTTTCCACGGAAATCAAGGATCTTTCCTGACGCCCGTGTATTAGTATTCTGGAACCCATCAGAAGTCACGTGTTTTATTTCATTCGACGCTAGATACACGAACTATACAAAAATCAAAGTAATTGACTTTTTTTGAGGTTATCTAATTGAAATTGAGAGTAGTAGAATAGTTAAGAAGCTTTAAAGAAATGAAATTGATTAATTTGAAATTTAATTGGCTTTCATGTAAGTTTATAGTGATCTAAATCTTTTCATTTTTATTATGACGCAGGTAACATAACCTAAAGTTATCAACATAATTAATTTAACGTGACTCATTTATTTCTTGTGAAAATACGAACCTAATAAGAAAATATCAGAAGATGGAGTTGGTCAGTTTGGCTTTTGAGTACCGCGCATGTAAGTTCGTATTATAATCTAAAATTACCAGTATTAATTTATTACAACTCATCAGTCTTCTATAATAATACGATAAATAATTTTTTAGAAGAATCTTCCTCATTGATCGACGTTTCTACATTTATGAAGTCGCAACAAGGTTCCTCGAATGGCCGAACAAAATTTCTCGATCCCCTAATTAACCCAGTTCAAAGATCCCGTGTCGGTGAAGTGAATCTTTGTTGCGCCCCGGTTCGGTTCGCTTCGATGGAAGCACACGCACGCCGCTCGATCGAGGGGTGAACACGGGCTCTGAATAAAAAGCTTTTTACATGGCCAGAAAAAATAAAGGAGGACCATGGAGCAGCGGAGAAGAGGGGGACGCTTGCGAGAGAGGAAAGGAAGAAAAATCTCGGATTTCCTCGTTCTGCTACGCGCCCTTGTCTTTTGCCCTCTCGAGTTTCCTGGATCGTTCTCACCACGCCCAGCAATTTGCCTTGTGCTACAACTTTACGATCGATTATTCCTCGATTACGGTGTAACGAGATATCCAACGTGGTACACATGGCCATTGTTCGATTGGAAAACCACCAGTCCCCATTTTCTTACGTTAATACTAGGCCTCCGTGGACCTGTCGTGAAACAATTATACTCCCGTTAGGGCTTACACAGCATTCATTTCAAATTACACAATGTGTCGCCGCAGCCATTGTGAAGCCGCGATCGATGATTGACAGAGAAAGGATACGGAGAATCGAAACGAACAAAAGCTAGCTGAATGATTCTACGATCTAGAAAAGAAGATTCAGAAGAAGACTACTTAAATCAGTTTTCCGTTAAAGTACGATTCACGAGGGAGATTCGAAGGAGATTTAAAGATTCGAGATTCGATCGAATGCTGCTTAAAATACTTTTTGAGGTTAGGAGGTTATGTAGGAGATTGCATTATCTAGTTACTTTGAGAATCTGTTCTTTAAAGTTAGAAAAGCATACGATTGTCCTTTTTTATATGTATGATGTTTGGTATCTTTTCAGTTTGGAAGCCTTTTCTGTACTCTATTCTTCATCAGTTGGACCATTAAGGGTTTCATATGCTCAGCTAAATGTGAGATATAGACGTGGTTGCTAAATTTGAAAACTTCCTTAATAGATATTTTTAAATTAGAAATGTAGGTTAGGATCTTATTTGATAGATACGTTTGTAAAAAACCAAACGGTTAATATGTCGTAAAAGTGAAAGACGCAATTGCCTCAAGGAGTATGGAGGGAGTGCTTTTTAACCACAGCGGTTGTCATCTCGTGTCCTTTCAAACAATAACGAGAGGACAATGACTAGTTTGAAATTCGCGTACAAAGCGGGTGTAGGCATGCTCAAATGGCACTTATAATGGCACTTATAAAAGGAACCGTGCCTAAAACGTACCTGTATCCCCTGCAGATATACCCAGTATAAACGTGGGTACGATTGCAAAACCCTTTCACCGATTGGACTCATTGTGCGGTTGATCCAGTACAACGCGTCCATTCTGCTCGATAACCACGGATCGTGCAAAGCCACGCTTCGGGCACTTCTTCCATTTCCGATTATCCGTTACCTTCTTCTTTCTTTTTTTTCTTTCCATACAAACTCAACGTTCTAATCCAATGGGAAAGTCTTCATCTTCCTTTTATTCTTAATATTACGTAGAGGTCTTAGAAATGTGTGGCGTTTTATGGTATTCTTTCTTATCCTTAGAATGGTTTATTTATTGGTCTAAAGATGGACTAAATGACACAGTTATCGGCAACATAACACATAATTCCACCGAATTCTTAACCCTGGTAATTAACTTTCTTATCTTTACTTGTTCCATCTCTCTAAACTTTAATCCTAATTGAAACAACTAAGCTCTAGGTAATTATTTTCCAGTTAGGAATCATCCGATTGAAAAATGTAAAAAGAAACTAATTTCCTCAAGTTACCAGTAACATAATAACTCTACCAAATCCTTAACTATGGTAAATAACTTTCATTATCCTAAAATAACCTGTAACTAATTATTTTCCATTAACCGTCTGTAAAAATGACGGAGTTGAAAAATGTGAAGGGTCTAAATCCCAAAACTTAAGAAGGATTTCACATTCGACTGGTCAGACTAACAAATTCACCTTCTATGTATATATTTACAATTTTAATTCCCGTTCTAGGATCCAAGGATTTCCTGTCTAGCTAAAGAATCTATACGAGGTATGCATATATCGCCAGGTTCCCTTAGGTATCCGGGAAGAATTCAGTGACCGAAAAGTCGGCGAACCGTGCGGGAAGATTCACGGATAAGGAATGGGGTCCGTTTGATCGCGGGCCAGCGGTTGAAACGAGGTGAAAAACCAGCCCCTACCGTATCACTCGGCTTCTTTGGCCGGGATCGGGCCGAACAATTAGACTCGAACGAGAAAACCCTTTTGATGGCGATGCACCGCGATGAACGCACGACGGACATATTAGTATAATAAGCGGCGGCCTGTGTGCGCGTATATAGATTACGAGACAACAAAGAGAACGAATGAAAGAAGCGACGGAGATAGCAGTAGCGATGATGAAAAGGACGAGTAGTGATCGGTGGGAGAACGCCCGATTTTAATGTGTGCCCAGGTGGTTGTGGACAGAACCAGGTTCTACGGTAAATTATTTCATATCCATTGGCCTACTGCATATCTTTGTGATCTAGGAGCCTCAAACGGCTAATTAATCAGGAAAGAATTTTCTAGATTATTATCCGCGACCATTATGCCTGGCATCTATTTGATCGCCATTGGCCATGCCGTGGAAATATGCGAACGGAAAATAGAGGATAGATGAGAATCTTCAACGTTTAAATTTAAACTCACTGGTTTATCCTGAATGTTTTAGTGGTTCCAAATCGACGCTCTTATTCTAAATGAATACAGTTTCGCTGAAATTCGATATGTTTAAATTAAATGATAGAGATATACCTACATGTTGTAAATATATTTTAGGATCATTTTAGTATTGTATCGAAGTGGTTGAAACTATGATCTCTCTGCCTATAATCCACGATCAATAGAGATAATTTGAAAATTGTTTCAAAATCAATTCATATCATATAAAGATTTTCCCAAGATCATGCAGTTGTTATTCAAAAGTCGTTTAAAAGTCACATAATAACTGTTTTAAAGATTATATAATAATCATTTTAAAAATCATATATACATATATCTGTGTAATTAGAAACTTTTAATGGCTAATTCAATGTTCTGTTAATAACATCAAAGATCATTAAAGAAGTGTCATATTCATAGAAGTATCTCGAAATCCAGAAAATAGGGCTAAAAAGCCTCATTCGCCGTCTCTATGGTTCCAAATACAATCTTTAAAAGCATAAACCTTTTATAACATTTATGTAAAAACACTGATAACTATAGTTCCAATAGTGATCATAATGAAGATTGCTAATAGCTCTCTATCAAGCAATCATCCTCCTGAACTCGATTCTTCGACCATTAAGATCAAGAATCTTTTACAGGGTTACCAAACTCGTTTAAATGCGGTTTCCTCGGGGAAAGATATGCACGAACGTCACCACCGTCGCGCGTTTCTGTTCGTAGTGATGTCGTAAACCAATCGGTCCGCGATCACGCACACGCACACACGTACCATAGAAAGAAGCGAGAGCGGAAAAAGCGATAAAACGAGAGCGATAAGGAGAACGAATCGAAGGAAGGAGGAAGGGAATCCAATATAACTGCACACACGTTTATAGGGTCGATGGGAATATATTGGAGCGGATATTGAAATACTTGTTGGTAGTTTGAGTCGAAGGCGAGAGATGCCTTTCTCGATGCCATCTTGATTGCGCAATCGAGGCATCGGTCCACGAGTACAGAATTTAACGATAAAGATCGTACGGATTATAGAATCCTAGACGGGGAACAGAGCCCCCTTCCTATCTATCCTCCTTTCCCGGGTTCTGTGCCTTTATCGGTATTACGAGTCTCAACCCCTCGCTGTTTACGAGAGAACCGCATCGTTCCGTTAAATGAAACCGATATTATGTCATCATGGTTACAATTGGTTACTTAACCTCACCATTCCTTTTCTGGAAGTTTCTTATTGTAAATCAAGTATATCCATGGTTTTCGTTCATTTACAGGTTAGTATATAGATAAATTTGGCTATTTTTAACAGTTTTTATAATTATATTGAGATGTGAGTTTAATTTTGCTGTATCTTATGAATCGTTTCAAACATAACCACATTTTTTAATGGTCAGTAAGTTTGTTAATTTTGTAGAAGATATGAAAGAATTGCTATTCCTTGTTACAGTTTTATGCATAATGATTTTCTTAAAATATTAAGAATAAGTGTTTTCAAACTAAGATCAAGCAGCAAATTGATAAAATATAAGTTACAAATAATGTTACAGAAATTACGTTTAACAAATATTTATGCACCTTTGATCTACGACCGTTCTGTTGCATCTTCGCCGCTGTATATCTTGCTCTTTTCTAATTAAAATTTCATCGAGAACCTCCATTGATCCGCCACGTAATTGAATGGTCTGATGCACGGAAATCTTCTATTGAATTTGCGGTGAAAAGAAATTTCCGTTCCCAATAAAGAAGATTCCCTCTGAACCACTGTACATGATTGTGCTTTACGATTCTTTATAACATTTTGTATCGTATTTCGATAAATAGAAAAAAAGTCAAACGAAATATTTCAACCTTTTCGTTAATTTGCAGAAACGGAAATGTTAACAAAGCAAGGAAAAGAGAAAAATGTGCACCAACAATTACAGTTTATATTAAGAGGACCGTCGTTTCACGCCCTTTGCATACTTTCCTTTCTCTTTCACGAAAGATATGTATTCAGTCTTGTATAATAATCGCTTCGTATTTCTTGGAATAAAGAGTCTTTGAACGAAATAACTGTTCTTGTATTAGGTAAAACACAAAGTTAATATTGAAATTCCATCATATTCAAACGAAATACAAAGAAATTGAAATTATCAAATCTTTTTAAGTAATAAATTCATAATAAACATTAACATCTATAAGTACAAATATTTACTAACTACATCTATGTTACAGTTTCAAAAATATCAATGAACACGAATGGAAACGTGATGAACACAAGAAGTAATTACAATACGGATAGTCTTTTACAGTTTCTGAAACGGAGAATTTCCTGCATAATTCTATATTACAAAAACGAAGAGGGATTAAGGAGGAAGATAGAATTCTGGAACGCGAACGATTCTGTCGAACGGAAATGCAATTCGCAGCGGCGCCGGTAGTCGAGTCTCAGCTCGAGTCGACAGATAGATAGAGTCAAGATTCAATTAGCTCTAGCTGTCAACTGCATGATACTCATCGATTCAATACACCTTCTCGTTTGTGTGCCCCCGCACATGCTTCTTTCTCGTGCGTGTTTGACTGCGTGAGCGAGCGCGCGCACGCGACCGTACGCCAGTTCAGGTTTCGCGTTTAGTCTCGTTACGTTTTGCACACCCGAACTCCTCCGTGTGTATGTGTGTCATCGTATACCTGTACTATACATACGTGTTTGATCACGTGAATGCGCTTAGTACACGCGTGCATGCTGAAAATTAGCCCGGTCGGGCAAATCGTGAATTTTGGAAATGATTTTACGGTCGCGAGGAGAGTGCGAGGAGTACATAAATTTTCGACGAGCTCGATTTCACCGAATAATGAGACAGACCATCTGTCGTAATAGAAATACCAGTAATATTCAAATTCCTGATTCACCGTGTTTAACGTACAAAAAGAACCGTGTTATACAAAAAGAAAACATTCTAGCTAGTCAGTTTTCAACTGTAGGTTATGTTGATTGAATCAATATGAGAAATTTTGTTAAATTTGCTTTAAATATCTACTCATTATACGGTTGATGCTCATTTATAATAATAGTATGTAGAAAGAAACGATATAGTAAGCTTGAAAGTTAAAATACTCAGAATCGACCTCCATTGGTATAATCACATTCAGACCTATATATGTTTTGTAAACACATTTTGAATCTTGGGTTGCAAAAGTTACTTGTGAGTTGATATTCTGCTTATTTTTATAATCTTTCAGCAAAACTATAGAATATTACGACCTCTTGCTCACTGACGATAGTCGTATCATATAATGAAAGTTAATCTATAATTCTTAAAGATATAATTTCGATTAACATCGAGTTCGGTGCCCCTTTTATATTGAGTTTTTAATTTTCTTGGTCCGACTAAAGTACGCGGTTAATATAACGTTTTAACATGGTTTTAATTGATCATCCGTTCGTAAAGATTCGGATCCGCTTTTGAATGGTCGTTTTGAATACGTGAAAGAACACCCGTGGAATTCTGTGGTGACCGATGTGCGTGTAGGTGATGTAGGTATCACTTATCCGAGAGCGGGGCGATACCAGCCATTTTCAATTTATTTCAAGAGCCTTTTCGTGGCGGAGAAAAGAAGGGTGCCACGACTACCGGCAGAGAGATACCTATACAAACGACCTTCGACTTCTCTGCTTCCGACGACCACTTCCATCGGCAGCCGTAACCAATAGCCGTTTCACGAACCTGATATTAAGGTATTAAAGTTATTTCGATTCGAATATCATCGGACAACGTGTAGTCGATGCTTAGCATTATAAATGATCCATCAATAATCATATACATATGCGATTGAGAAATCAGTCGATAATTAAACTATGATTATGATTAGTAACATTAGGCTTACCAAATCCATCAAAATGACGGATTTTAGTTTTGTTGTTTTTACAGTTACTAGTGTAATTGTAAGGTGACCGTAAAAGATAAAATCTTTTGGTAAGCCTAATATGCTTTTGGCAAAATTAGCGTTTGCTTTTACTGAAATAGAGACATGATTATGTATACGCCTATTTATTTTCATTATACTATTTTAATTATGATGATATATGTGTTCTTTACAATTTAGTACATATTCTTTGTATTTTTTGCGATATATTATAGATCATAGTTAAGTCTAGTAGGTTCTAGTGTTAACCAATCTCGCATGAACTTTATTCTATCTACTTTTATTATATTTTAAACAATATGGAATAGCTCCCATACGAATGAAATTGCTTTATTTTGTAAACTATAGTTTACGTCCCAGTTTTATTCATGTTAACGCCATTGGTAATTCATTTTTTTCGTGACTGAAATTTTAACGTGAAGAATGTTATTGTTTTATTAACCTAATATAATCTTCTAAATATTTTTTTATTGGGGAATATAGAAATAATAAAGAATAGAATTGAGATTGAAAGCCTTCTATTGCACAAAATATCAAAGTACATATACGATTTCACTTGGCGATTCCTTTTTAACCACTTTTCAAATGGTTAATGATACTCGCTTTTTGATAATATGTATTACGAAATGACGGTTGAGTAGCTGCGCGCTTGAAAACCATTTCAAACTAGAGTACTTAAAAACCTTCCAATATTCTCGTTAATTTTCCTACAAACGCGCACTCGAGATATACATACAAAATATGCTGGTAAAATTAAACCAGCCGCTAGTACCAAAGCAGTGGTAAGTGTGAGCAAAAAAAGTCTGTGGAAAGAACCATTTTTTACGAAAAAATCCTTGTGCACGCTTTATTTTCTATTCACGTTCATATAACCGCAAAATTCAAGGAAAATACAGGAATCTTCAATTATACAAATAGGCACCTCAATTACAGTAAATACATCTTTATACGTGAAAATTACAATTTTCGCGTAAAAACAGATTCTAATTCCACTCTTTAGATAACTTTCAACGTTATCATATTTTTGGTGCTCTCGTATCAATTTCTTTATTCTTATTGATTGTAGCTATTGTATACGATATAATAGATTGCTATGTAGTTGGTAAATTAACTAGATTTAATCAAAAAATTATTACATACATACAACTTTTAATTTTCTTTGTACTAAATTCAAATATTGATAGGATTTTTCATTCATAAAATAGATGGAGTTTACTGAAGATATGAAAGTGAAGATATAAAAATATGAAGATATGAAAATATGAATCATTATTTGCATACATGATTTATTGCTCCAATTTTATACAAAAATCTTTCATTTATTAAAAGGAAAATGAAATTGATATATAAAAATTCGAGATGATACACAACGAAATATGTATGACATACCTAGATATATTTATTATATCTATATTATATCTATATTATAATTATATCTATATTATAATTATATCTATATTATATCTATATTATAATTATAAAGACTTTAAAGGCGAGGATAAATAAATATACGTAATCATAATTCAATATCAATAAAAGTAAACGTTGATATTCTAAAAAACACTTTCATATTTCTCATAATTGTAAAAACAATACATTTAATACTAGTCATTTTGACTGATTTACTAACTTTAGTACCAAGTATCTGGTAACTCATTTTTACAACAGATAAGTCACATATGTGATCAAATTTCATTTTTCAACTTTTTACACTAGAAACATACGAATGAAAAATGCATGATAAGAAACGTGAAAACAGAATGAGAGGGTGCGAGTAGAAGAGAGAGAGAGAGGGCGTTGCGGCCGCAGAATTATTGAACCCCATTGCAAATGTGGGAGAACAGTTGGGGGAAGGAAAGCGGGAAGGGGGTGGAATGAGACGTAGGAGGTGGATGGGAGCAAGAGAGTTGTAAAAATAACGCAGTTAATTAGCAGCAAACCACTTTAGCGAGCTCGAGCCCAGTGCACACACTGTAATAAGCAAAGAACAACTCACGGGCGAAAAACGCCCTCGAACGCGAGGCAACTGAAACGCGCCAAGGCCCAGACGAAGCCTCTTTTTCTCTCTCTTTCTCTCCTTTTTTCCTTTCGTTTCTGTTTTGCTTTTCTCGCCCTTTCTTCTCCCCGCTCACGCTCCACTCCATCTCTCCAACCTCGTTTTCCGTTGCGTACTGTTTCCTCCTTTACCGGCTGCTCTACCGAGTCAACCATAAACAACGGACGTTTTAACAATTTCGCTGTTGCATACCGCTTCGAAACTCATTGTACCGTGGAAAAAAAACCCGCTTAGTACTGAAGGTTCATTCGTTTTCTGATTTTTCTCTGCCTGAGAATTAATTTCCTTCCTACTGCAGGTTCTGGTATTATTTTCTTTAGGATGGCCGATGTAGTACCCCCTAATTACCACAGCTTGACCATTTACTTACCGCGAAAAATTTGAAAATTCAAAAACGGTTCTAATATTTGATGAATCCTGAATCCAGGTTTACATCTTAAGGCAACTATATAAAGTATAAGGGGAAAACGTTCATTTTTCGAGATTTTCCATTTTATAACATATTTTATTTATGAGAACTAAGCTGTGAAATGTCACCATAAGATACCATTAAAGATTTCATATATTGGTTGTTAAAAATAGGAATTCATTCTGTGTTGTAACAAAACATGGTTTTATTACTGTAAAACAATAAATATTTTATTAATCATTTTTTTACAATATCTAAATAAGGTACAAACTTCATTTTATGAACAATACAGCTCAATTTATTAAAACTTTTTGCAGTGAACCAAGATATTCAAACAGAATTTTGTCATATATTACATCATATATTATATATTACGTAATATTTCTTGTTTTTTCCCCTTATTGTTCATATAATCATTGTAATTTATATATTGTATATCTGTATTATATATAGTACCTAATTTTGACCTAATCCTAACCTAAATATCTTTTTCAATTGTGATGATACAAAAACGTTTTATACGTAATTTGAATGGTATCAAATGACCAATATTCTGCATGAATATTTTTCATCTAAGGTTATATTTTTTTAGAGTTCTAATGATGAAAGAAATTCATGTTTGTTTATTGAAACGCTTATAAAGAAGGAAAACATGAAATTAAGAACGGTGAAAAGAAAATCGAAGAACAGAAAAAGTTTTGCTTAAAGTAAAAGAAGAGACGCGGGAGATGTAGATGTCAGGAGCTGTCACATGCACAATCGTAAAAGATAGAGACGATTCAGTTGAGGAGAGAACCCTTTTGGTAGCTGCAACCCTCTTTTCTACCGACTACAACGGTCCGCCAAAGGAAATTGAATTGGCAACATCAGTAAACGACGCCAGAGTTGCTCCCGCGCTGCCGAAAAGGAAAAGAACAAGAAGGAGCAGGGCGAAAGAGAATACGAGCCAAAGAAGAAGTAGGTGAAACAGAGAAAGAGAATAGAGCCGTGTTTCACGCCTCGTGAATTTCAAACCGTTTGAAATCCAGGTGGAAATAATACAACTTTGCGTTCCTTGTTAAGGATCAAAGGAAACCTACCCCAATCTCGATTTCGAGGTCCTCCGTTCCTCTTTCTTCATCCTTACCCCTCTATCTATCTCTCTCGCTACTAGGGACATAAATCGAGCAAAATGTTTGATATCCACATTATGCTCTATTTAAAACCATTTACTATGACATCTCGCTTTTCACATAACAATTGATTCTTTTGTCTTGACTCTGCATATGTTCAGAAACATTGATCAATTTCATAAATTGGAAAATAGAAAATTTGAATTGAAAAATAGATAATTTACTTTGGAATTCATTACTTATTTTTTATGGAATTCATTACTTATTCATTACTTCTTCTAATAAATAAACCTACAGAATTAAGGTACTTGTTTCTTAGGAATGGAACACTAATTGGATATCTATTAATGAAATTGAGAAATTTATGAAAATTGGAGTTGATCAATTTGACTTCTGAAAGGCTTATATAGAAAAGTATACTGTTTTCAAGAATTTGATTAAACAAAATAATAAACTAGTCACATTCTTGATTAATTGAATATTATTTTATTTATCCTATACAATAATATTTGTAAAATTTAGTTTACAAGTGTTGATTGAATAAGTTATAATAGTGGAATCATTTCTTAAGTTAATATTTATAAACTCTTAATTTTCTTCAATTCCCGATAGAGGACACGTTCTCGAACTGGAAATATATAATTTTTCAATATAATTTGAAACTGTGCACAACTGTATACATACTACATAAATGTATGTAATAATTATGGGATACTAAAGTAAACTTACCATAAGGATCAAACCACACTCCTTCTAATTTATCTGCTAACCTATCTCGAATTCTTATATACTTGTGACCACTTGCTACACTTTCTACGAGTACTAAAATATGTCTATAAATGAAAATTACACGATATTAAGCAACTATTTACAATTTGATCATTTAATGTAAACATAAACATAAATTTGTATACATACATACATTTGTCGTGTGTATAAGAATGAATATTTTTTATTATGAATAGCTTTTTTACATGTAAAATGTTGTAATAATGTTAATCAAGGAGGTAATCTTTTAAAACAAGATATTCTATATAGAAACTAACCTAATCTCTACTTACAATTAAATTATATTTTGATTTACACATACTCACTTGCTTTTAACTTTTTTTAACAATACATTGGTTAAAAACATGATTTTTAGTTGTATGTATATATTTAAATATGTATACAAGATTTAATGTATATCACTGAAATATTTTTACACAAGGTTTTTACGATTGTGTATAAATCAACAAGGTAATAAAATAGGTTAGGATGAACTAAAAACCTAGTCAAATTTAATCTATTTTACCACTGATTAAATATGTAGGAAAAATATTCAATGTATCAGCTGTAGATAAACGAATTTTTACCGATATGACTTTTGACATTGAATAAACAATTATACAAAAATGCTTAAAATTTCGATTTTTATTGTCTATATAATAGATGACTTATATATAAAAGAGCAAAAAATCAAATAATTTTTCATCAAAAGTATTTAATATTTGATTGCATTGCATATGTTGTGTGTATATTTGTATAAATATTTGGCAATGAATTAAACTTCTAGTCTAATAGTAAACTTCTAAATTGAAAAAAATGTAATATGTGTGTATGCATATAATTATTATATAGAAAATTGTATTATCGTTATATAATACTAAAAATTTTTTTTCGAGCAAGAAAGAACTTGATTTATTTTTTTAATCATAACCGAATTACTTCTTGAAATAGAATTCTTTAAATACATGAACATAGTGCAATAAATAGCAAATATGTACTTTACAAAATACAAATGAAATTGTTAGAATTGAAAACCATATACATAATTTAATTTGAAACAAAAAGAAGATCAATAATAATGTAATAAACGTCATGATGACTTTACTTTGTCATTAGCCATAATTTCTAATCTTTTTATTACTTTTGTAAGATCGATTTCCTTTTGCAACTTCAAGTAATCCACTTTTCGAACATTATGTATGCTAGACCACGTGGGTAGCAGTTTACACAATAAACGTAGATGGTCCTCTAGTTCAGCAGGAGATAATTTAGCTCTAAACGAGTTCTCTAATTTGGTAATTACAAATTCTAACGTTAAAACTCCCTTTTTTTCAGCTACGAAAATATTACGCAGAACTTTCACTAATTCGGGTAATCTTGAATACATTATAGCCTCTTTTTCTGCATTTGGTGGACGCGTCATAGCCTCCAATGCTTTAGCAGCTTGTTTAGCACGAACCTAATGTATAACAAAATTTTCGTCATTAAAGTACGAACAAAACATAATGAAAAATAAAAATGAAAACATTTACTTTCTCAAGAAGAGCCTTTGGTATGCCTTTCAGTGCACTAGTAAGATGAAGATTCTTATTTACAGTAGGTGTGGCAGGTGGAGTATCCACAACTGTAATATTAACCTTTTGTACACCACCCTCGGTTTGGGTAGCCGTGCTTACTTCATCTTTTTTTGGAGAAACAGTCTTTGAAGTCATCTTTGCTTCTGCTAATCGCTGCAATGCTTTCTCCATGCGAGTACCGCAATTGAATAATGATTTTGCTTTATCTAAAAAAAACCATAAAAAATTAGTTTAAAATTTAAAGTATATCAAGTAAAGAGGTACATGCTTTTGTTCTTACCAAGAACATCTTTTGCACTTGTCATCCTTTCTACATTAGGTGGTTGTGGCAATTCAGCCTGTTCAATTACTTTACAAGTTTCAACATCAAATTCAGGATGCCAACGCAGAATCTTTTCCTTCGAGATGTGCATTGGTGTCTCCAAATTAAGTAAGAATTTCTCATGCTCGTCTTTTACTTTATCTGCACTCCAAAGATAAGGAAACGAAAGAAAGTTAAACGAAGAAAAGAAAAGAAAATTAAGATATTTATAACAAATCTGTCAACAATTTTTATACGAAACCAGTACCAAGCAAGATATTGTAAAATTTCCTTCGTCTGTCAAGTAATACTCGTGGTCCCATACTAGCTTCAGATGCTGTTTTCAAAACATCATCTGCATCTGGAGTATTTCTTCCATCTTTTTCTTCAACAATAGGTGTAAGAAGCAATTCATATTTATCCTGTTTAGATGAAGAACCAAATGCACGATGCTTCTCCTGGCTGTAAATGTAAGCATCCGGGAAAATGGTCTTCATTTGCGCTAGATGTTCCAACGTGAAATTTTTACGCAATAACTCTTGAACTGCAGGCTTTAGCTTCTTGAAAGTTATTGTTTCTTTACGATTGAACAGCATTGCAGAAACCTGTAAAATTGATAATGCAGTATGTAATTACAAATATATATAAAAGACACATATAAAACTAGTTTTTATATCAGAAATAACATACTGTATCTACGCATCTGAATGCCTCTGCCAAAAATCTATAATGATATGGCAATGGCAAACCAGGAGTGCCACTTTCAGCAATTGATAAATACTGCTGATACGCTGGTGCTTTTATTGGGCTACCTTTCACAGGGCTTGGGGTTGATTCTTTAGGTTCAAATAAAATTCTACGTTGAGGACTGACATTCATTAATTGTTTATCCTTCAAAGGACTCAATAACATTTTACTTGGAGATTTATAAGCCTTTTGTGGGCTGTAAATAACAACATGAATATTATAAAAACATTTAAATCAAATTATATAACAGAATAGAAATTTCACAAATATCTTACCTAACAGGTATTTCAAGTTGGATCTTCTCAAATTTCTGTATTTGCGGTTTCTTATCATTTTTATGCAATTGCTCTAGCCTTTGTTCATAATTTTTTAACCGAGCAAGAGAAGTTTTCAATTCCGAAAATTTGGAAGATTTAGTAATTTTGCTTTTTATATCATTTAAAGACAGCTCTTGCTTTGCCAGTTTGTCCATAGTTGAACTTTTCTTCGGCGTTGTACAATTAGTTAATGAACTCTCACCAGAATCGTTGTCCTTTTTAGGTGTTCCTGGAAGTTTCTTTCTTGGGCTCAGTGCACCTTTCTTCTCAAAGAGCACTTTCTTTATATCCAAGTCTTCTGTGATCTTTTGGAAGCTTTCTCTGATATCCACTTGGCCTTCTTCACTAGATGATTTCCGTGTACGTGTAACTCGTGCACGAACATTATGTTTTGGCGTTTTTTGAGCACTTGATTTAGGAGAATCAAACTGAATGTTCCTTACAACTGTATTAGGTTTTAACGTATGATCAGTCGCTAATTCTTTATCAGGTACCGCAACAATCTTCGGACTTAGTCCCATTGTTTTTTCTTCTTGAATTGGAGTCAATGTTCCCGATGACTCCAAATTACCTTCTTTAGTTGGACTCTGACTATTCACAACTCTCGATTCTTCCCGATCAAGAAGCAAAACTTTAGCCTTGTTTCGTAAATCGTCAGTTGCTTGTCGTTTACGTGTATTAAAATACGCCGTTACTGACGGCTGAGACATCTTTTTTATATACGAATATATATATGCGTGTGTATATACCAGAAGAAATCCGTTAAAATGTTCAAAATTCTGACTGAAATACTTACGGATTTCCAATCGCCGTAACCATCCACACCGATAACAGTGCGCGCATGAAGTCCCGCCTGTTTTGTCAGTTTAGGCGCCAAGCCATAAATTGTTATCTCTATCATAAGCGCGCGAAATTTAAATGTTACGCTCATTTCTGGTAAGCAAAAATTGATATATCGTTTCAAAATATAATATTTAATAAATGAAATATTCTTTATTATTATAATTTTCGTACATTTTGTAAATACTTGTACTTCATTACCAAATTACAAAAAAAATATTGCAAACAATTTAATAAGTAAATACTTAAAATGTATGTAACAGTACTTTGAACGACCCTATTAAGTGACTCTATTAATGACTAAATATTGTGGTGAATCATCGGATCGTAAATAGAAATATAAATAAATAAATAAATGCAATCTCACGTAACAAGATAAGTAAGCTAAAATAATAGTGAATCAAAAATCAAATAACTTACAAAAGAATGTAAAAGTTTCCCAAAAAGATTAATTGATCTTTAACAATATTCATGGTTTTAATTTTCCTTAATATAAATTTGATTTTTGATATACAATTTTGCATCTTTATATACAAAATAAGCATAATTTCCGTTATTTAGGTATATACAGAAGTTCATATAAACACGGTATTCAAATTTCTAAATATTCTACATCTAGATAAATAATTCTCAATAATTATAATATAATTCTGAATAATATAATAATAATTCTCAAAAATAATTTAAATCTAAATGCTGTGGACATAAGTTAAAGTGAAATTATCATATTAAAATACCTAATCTAACTTTTACTAATTTTATGAAACGTGTAGGACAATATTTGGTGAAAAAGATTTTTCCATTATAAATATTAACAAAAATAACTGTCAATGTTAAACAGTGTATCGAATGTTTATTTCTACTTGTGAGTTTATTAACTATTACTTTAATAATTTGCAATATTTGTTTTAATTAAAGAAAATTTTATTCATAAATGCAACAGATTATAAACTAACCTGTTATATTTAACCTCAAAATTATAGCTATTAAGAGAATTATTCCATTTTTTTCTTTTGTAGATTATGAGAATTACCAGAAATCTAATTTTAATTTTGAACAAAGTACCTGTAATTAAAGAAAAGTTATTTTCTCAAAAATATTTACTTTATACAAATGTAACAATATCTATTTCTCTTTCTGCCTTGGGAGATGTATTAGAACAACATTATGAAATATTGAAGGTACTTATTTCAAATTTTTATTCCAATGCAGTATTTCTTTTTGTTTTAATCTACAATTGAAGTATATATGTTATAATTTGTTCTATTATAGAATGAGTGGGATAAATGGAGTTTAAATAGAACTCGAAACATGGCATTATCTGGCATGTCTATTGGTATAGTATGTCATTATTGGTATAAATATCTAGATAATAGATTGCCAGGTCGTACAATTAATATTGTTTTGAAAAAGGTTGTTATAGATCAATTAGTGTGTTCTCCACTTTGCATCACAATGTTTTTTTTAACATTAGCTATTTTAGAAAAAAGTACTTGGACAGAATTAAAAGATGAAATTATTAAGAAAGCACATAAATTGTACATAGCAGAATGGGTTATTTGGCCACCAGCCCAAATTTTTAATTTTTATTTTCTGCCAAATAAATATAGAGTACTTTATGATAATACTATATCTCTAGGCTATGATGTGTATACTAGTCACGTGAAACATGATAATTTAATACACAATGCAAGAAATAATTAGCATTAATAAATTTTTAATATAGACAAATTATCTAAGTAAATATATAAGTAATAGATAATGATGTCATTTAAAGAAAATAATAAATAACTACAAGTTATAAATTGTATATGTTCTATTTATCAATCTAAAAGATGAAAATATATACATATAAATAATGTATAAATATTTTAGAAACAGAAACATTCTTGTGTTTTGACTTATTTATTTTCCTCTTTATAAAAACTAATAAAATAAGAAAAAAATAAATAAATACCAATTTCTTTAAATATTCTTCTCTTTCACAAAGCTTTCATGATAAAATGTTATGAACTTACACAGTTACTACACAGTTATATTTACATGTACATAAAATGTCTTTCATACAGTGAATCGTATAAAAATGCCTTTCAGAACATTCCATCATGAATACCAATAGGTACAAGCACCGCAATAAATAACAACAAGTTACGAGCCACCAGTCTCCAATCATTTGGTACTGCATATGGTGCTAGTACCTGGGTTAATCTATGTATCTGTCAAAGTAAATGAAATATTTATGATACATTTTAGATTCTATAAAGATCAACATATAACACTGAACATAATCAATTCCAAATATAAAAATAATTAAATACTTACTTCATGACTTGCACATATAAAGATGAATGATGTGACTAACAGATTTAATACTGGAAACCTAGGCAATAAAACTAATACGCCATGTGAATCTGCTGCCAACCAAATGTGACCTTGTGCGACTAGAGTTTCTAAGCTAATGCGACCTAAACCAGCCAAAAGAGCTGAGTGTTTGCCGCGTAATGCTAATGATGCATTTCTAAGCGCTATATATCCTATAATCTGTAATTAAAAAGTTGAAATTTAATCGTTTGAAAATAAATTTTGGAAATATTATATATGTATAGATAATTACTGGTATAAACGCAATATATGAGTGAATTTCTTCACATTCAGATACTGAATGACACAATATCGTAAAAGTAGTATAAGCGGTTAGAGAAATTAACGCTAGCAAGGAAGATAATGCAGTTCCTGGAATGTGATCTATCCTTTGCAAAACTACAAGACCTGCCCCAAAAGTTACACCCCAAGCCACACTATATCTATCCACCCTCCAACGTGACCACCATTCCCGTATATCGTCATCAGTTGTAACAAATAATGCTTTCCAAGGCCTTGTTACAAATACTTTTTCAAAGAATACCTATTAAACGATCATACATTGTACATTTTTATTATAATATATATCTTATATGTAGATAATTTATAAATTGATACCTCTGACATGTACAGTATTGTAATCATTGATACAAGACCTAAAAGTTTCAATGTGAGATAAAGCAAAGCTCTGGGTCCATATTCGTTCAAATTACCAGAATATATTCTTGGTGGTAGCCATGCTAAGAAATAAATGACTAAAAACCAAAATGAAACTAATGGAACAAAATGGTAAAACTGATATGGCCTATTCATACAAAGGCATAGAGACACTGTTAAGAAGTTTAGTCTAAACATTACCTGAAAAATAACAAATAGATATATTTAACACGTCATTCATATGCATGATAATTAATATTTTAATAATACATACTTGTGCAAATCTCACTAAAGAAACATCGCCTGTTTGCCAAAAATAACAAAAATGTCCATATCCAGAAAGAAATAAATAAGCAGAATTAATTAATCTTAGGTACATATAAATGGGCAAAACGTTCTTAGCCCCAGTAACATGATAGATTAACACTACAGCTTGCATTAATCCTCTCCACTCATCTGTTTGTTCTCGATTTAAAGTTCTTGGTCCTCTTTCTCTATCTTCAGTAAAAAATAAACCAAGTGCCAATATATATCCAAGTGGTAACCAAAAACTAAATTCACTGTAGTATTTATTCTCCTTCATGAAGAAATTTGTTCTAAATACGAATAAAAATTCATTATTAATAGCAATTATTAATAATATCAGATGGAAAAAGGTACTTTCATGTACCTATCGCATAAATAAAAGTAATATAAGATGATTGACAAAAGAGCCAATGATGTCATTAATGTATAAAAATCTTGTACTTTGGGTTGTTCGATCTGTGTAGTTTCAGAATTATTTGCTTCTTCAGTATTCTCCACCTCAACAGTGGCAACATGTGAGTAAGAAATTTCGGTTCGATATTGACAAAATTTTCTATACACCCACATTCCACCACCAATTACTATACTGTAACGAATTGTTACTTACTATTTACTTAACGTATAATATAACTATGTAAAAACGATTACCATAAAGCAAGTGCAGATAAGCTTAATAGCTGTAATGTTGTAGCTGGTTCTGGGTAACTGCAACAACTACCATCATCAAAATTCATATGATCATTACAGTAAGTATTCAACAATATTTGAACCTTGTGTCTTAAAGACAAAGGACTCGCTAAATATCCATCTGGACTCTGTTCTAACACACCTGCACCAACAAGTTTACTGCTTTCCCATATATGAGCCTCACTATGAGATAGTATCTGTGTGTAATCAATATGTAAACAAACTTTTTTTAAAGTAATTATCTATAAATTAACTAAATAAAAATTACCTTTATTGCTGCTTTATTACATAAATTAATCTGCCTGTTATCTATGCCTGATAATTGAGCTGGCAGTCTTTCTTTTAATACAGGATCTTGTAGCATCCATAAATATTTTGTATTTTTTTTAACTAAGAAGTCTACCGGTTGTACAAGTCTCACTAATCCCATGCTATACTCAGAATACAATTGAGCATCACTATTATTATTAGCAAGAATTGTTGTTGCTCCACAGCCTGAAATAATTAAGCTAGGTGCATCAGTTTTCTGAAAAGTAACAATTATTAGCATCCCATTATTAAATATGTATATAATTTAAATTGAATTGAAAATATTTATATTCAAAATGGATAATTACCATCCAGCTCCTAAGGTCTCCTATCATAAAATTATCCAATTGAGACCTCCATAAAAATTGTACATTTAATCTAAGTTGTGCATCATTAAAATTTAAATCAGAATTGTCCGGTAATTCTGTTAAATCTGACACTTTCCCATCAACTATAAATTGTGATATGAAAGATCTATACAGTTGTCTGACTCTAATATCTCCAATAAATGCAAAATGATTACGGTGGCCCATGAAAGCTAGATATCTTAAACATCTGCGACTGTCTCTATATGAAGAAAGAATATTTCTAGAAAATATAACACACATCTATAAATTTTATTTAAATTCTTACGTTTGTGTATAGTAATGCATCATACAGCCATACGGTTGCCATTCTTTATCTCCTTTATACCTTCCTTCTGTTAATAACCACTTACAAGAATCACTACCTACATAACATTCATAAGATTTATGCTACTAATGCAAAGTAATATAAGCAACATAAAAAAGATTGAAGAAATGTAAATATTTTTACCATATATAAGGTGCATTAATCCATGATAGAGAATAAAACACAAGACAAGTGCAGTAGCTAACTTTTTAGCACTTGCCACAGTAATTAAACTAATAAAGTGTTCTGCTGAAGTCATTAATAATTTATATTTTGATTACATTGACACTGGAACAAAAAGATTGTCTTTGTAATAAATTTTATAAGAATAGTGGTATAATATTTCTATTGCATTAAAATGTTTCAAAACTAATAAAATTGATTATTGATATATATGCATTCAACCAATACAAACATAATTATATAAACATAATTATCTACATATAGGTATAACTCATAAATTCTCTTAAGAATTATTGCATCATAATTGAAATAATTTAATGGATGGATTTAACCATCTCATTACAACTTATAACACAATCGTAAATTTTATTAAATTTATTTTATTAATTGATAAAATTAATAATACAATGAATCGTGTATTTATTTCATTGACAATGATTTCAAATAATTTATAAGTCCAACGTTCCCGGTCATTTCTATACCGTGTCATACCATGTAAATAAACAGAATGCAATATTTACAATATACCTAGAATCGATTGATTAAAACTACGGTATCTACGACTTAATCTCTAAACAAAACAAAAAAAATATTAACTGTTATATACGTCCTTTTTTACCTTCTACAATATTTATTTTATTTTTTATTTTTTTACAAAACCAGAAAAAAGACCAGGAGAAACGGAATCAGAAATTAAAAAAAAAAGAAATTAAAAGTACATATTTCCCTACTCAGTCTTTATTATACATGTCACAGTCTTTTTTTTTTATAGAAATAATTGTTTGTGTATAGTAAAAATTTATAATTTATATTAAATTATAAGACTTCACATGAGAAGAATTGATTTTTATAGGAGTCAAAATTACAAAATTATTGTTTTAATTCACTTTAATAAAATATTTATCTAATCAAATATCTAACCAATATTTACCAATTATTTGTAGAGAAAATATTTATAAAGATATTAAGTTAGAAGACTTTAAATGAAAAGAATTGATTTTTTGTTTATTTTAGAGTCAAGGTTACAAAATTACATATTATGCCTTAATCTACTTTAATCAAGTATGTACTTTAACCAATATTTAACAATTATTTACATAGAAAAACTTGACAAACATAATAAATTATAAAACATCAAACGAAAATAATTGGTTTATAGTTTATTTGACTTTAATATGAACGAAGTTGTGAAATTGTTGTGTTCTAATCTACATTGATCAAATATTTACTAACCATGGATATAGGTATAACAACAATCGTATATTATGTACTCGCCTTAGTACCTCTTGGGAATGCCTGTTAAATTTAACTGATTTACGTCGATCCCCACTACGCGTTTTCTGACTGCCGTGCTAACCGCTATTTTTTAACGCATAATGGCGTAATACTAAATTTGATAGAAAAAAATGCGATGCGCTCTGGCCGCGGCAACTTTACATTTTTCGATCGAGAAATAAACAAAGCAAAGTAATTCATGTTATGTTGCAATGAGCGATAAATCGACAATGGCGGCAATGTCCCCGTCGAAGGTAAGTTAGTAGGAAAATTTCTTTAATACATATTGGGCCTCTGTGCATCTTTATATTTTCACACGACACAATATTTAATTAAATTATTCGATTCTTAGTGCATTTTTACAAATTTGAAAAACTGTCGCCTTACATATATGTTATTATAGGGAGAATCCATTCGCATATTATTCATCAAACTCGGATGACGTTTTGTGTCAAATTAGACGCGCTAGTTCCTACCACTCTATCTCTATCGAGAGTTTTTCCCGTTTTTTAATGCTTTTTTATGAATAATAGGAATCTTAATTTTTATTATGCTTCCGAAAAATGATTCAGTATGTTATTCATTATATATTGATGTCAATTGGTTTTCAATATATATAATAATTTAAAAATCTCATGAGTTGTGCATGTAAAATAATTGAAATAAAATATTTATGGTCAGAACATGAAAATTATATTAGCATTTCTGAAACATTCATTTGAATGTGATTATTGAATGCTTAGAACTATAAAAATTTTGAACTATGATTAATAAATTTGAAGCAATTCTATTGAATTATAGGAGTTACATGTGTTTATCTATTTTTACTATATAGTTATATAAAGTTTGGATAGTTCTACATGTTATCAGTTCTATGTGTATATCATTTCAGCGGAGGTTACAAAAGGAGTTAACATCTTTAATACGCGAACCTCCACCAGGTGTACATGTAGATGAAGATCTCACTAGTCAAAATTTAACACAATGGATTGTTCACATGGAAGGTGCAAAGGGTACCTTATATGAAGGCGAACAATTTCAACTGCAATTTAGATTCAGTTCTAAATATCCTTTTGATTCGCCAGAAGTGACTTTCATAGGTGGAAATATACCGATACATCCACATATTTACAGCAATGGTCATATCTGTTTATCCATTTTAACTGAAGATTGGTCTCCAGCTTTGAGTGTGCAAAGTATTTGTTTAAGTATTGTATCGATGTTGAGCAGTTGTAAAGAAAAGGTAAGAAAGAAAATTTTTTATATAAACCTACTAAAAAGATACTTAGTGATAACTATTTTTTACTGCAGAAGAGGCCACCTGATAATTCCTTTTATGTAAAAACATGCAGTAAAAATCCAAAGAAGACAAAGTGGTGGTATCATGGTAAGCATCATATTATATAACATATAATTAATACATTATTGTTGTACAAAGTTTTTTTAAGATAAGATATAACGTTTTTTGATTATTTAATAAATATTTGTTACAAAAATCATGTAGCATTTTCTATTATGTTTTAAACAGATGACAATGTGTAACAGCAACTGCAAAAGTTATTAACAACTTGTCAATGTGCAGTTATTGCTGGACCAAGTGGAATGACATTTTTGTGTCTTAAGATAATTATTAAAGTTTCATAGATAAAATTGCTGAAGTAATTTTATCACATATTTAAAGAATTAGGTGCATAAGTTAGAAAACAAAAAAAAAAGCAAAGGCTGCATATTACTTATTATAATAAAGAAGTGATGTAAAATGTGTGAGTTATCAAATTATAAATTATTATGATGTTATTATAAATGATACATATTATCCTGCAGTTGAATAGGAAAAGTATAAGTTACAAAATACAAAAATGCAGCCAAGAGAAGTGCACACACAATACTGACAAGCAATGAAATTTCATTATTTGCGTAGGAAGTGCACTATAAGATGGTATCAAATTAATATATTACAGTAATCATTATTAAGATAGTATTCTTAAAAATATAGAATGTTATCACGCTTGTTATCCTTTTTATTTAATATTTCATCTGTTACTGTGTTATCAGTTTAAGTAAAAAAATGTATACGCAATTATTTTACCTGAATATTACGGTGTGCAATCTAAATTAATTATAAGCATAAATATTATACAATCTGATTGTGTAGTATTACTTAATTCTACATAATTTTTAAAGGCAATCAGGATGCTATTCACTATTTCACTATTTTTTAAATTGAAATATGTTAAGTTGCACGTAATTTCTCTAGAATTCTGACATGTATTATTATTAATCAATAAAACTCAACCTTTTATAGAGTAATGTAAGAAATTATGTCGATTTCTTATTATTGATACTACTAGAAATGCTTCAGGGGTCTGAATAATATTTGACTAGTACCGTTTCAATATTTTATAATGCTATAAGTTTAAAATAATATATATGATACAAAGAGTTTGTATTTGATAATTAATATGATACATTTCAAAATAAATTACTTAATTCAATGATACATTCATTGTAATTTAATTCGCATTAACTTCTCTATAATTTAATACGAAAATTAGCGAAATTAAACTTACCTACGTAAATTATATTATGCTAGTAGGTTTGATTAAATTTACAATACATTTAACTAACCTAATATAACCTTACTAATATATGAAGTCACCATGCAGTGCATTTTAAAAAAATTAAAAAGAAAATAAATATTTACAAAATATATGATAAAATATTAAAATTAAAGGAAGCACGTATGTCTTTCAAGTTTCATATTAATCATCCACATAAACATAAAGATCTAATGTTACTGGGAATTTGAAATAAAATAAAAATGGCCGCGTATGGGACAATTACAATGTCTCACTGTATTAAATAAATCGAAGTCACGCGTGTACGTTAATTTAATAGGAGGGAGAAATATATTATGCATATCAGAATGAGTATTCGAACGAGGAAAACTATTATCTGTGGGATCATTGTATTATTAAGTCTGTTATACTTGTATACGAATCGGACTTTGTATACAAATGAACAAAAGTATACAAATGTACAGAACAAGAACATTTCTTTAAAATTACTTCTTGTTGCCGCTATAAGAGCAGCAGAAATTGGTGGTTATGAAGTGATAGCAGTTCATAACCAAGCTAAATTTGAAATACAAAGTAAAGGGAAAACGAAAGAGGGTAATTAAGTAATCTGTATTATTTATGTTGCATTTATATGTATAAATGATGTAGAACATTATTAGATACAGATATATTACAAAGTTCATGTTATAGAATAAAAAATATGATACATAACAACATACATAATCGCATAAGTAATTTTTAATTTTGATAGGTATAAATGATCCAGTAACAGAAGCAGACTATAGATCGCATTGTGCAATGTATCATTCTTTGCGTGAAGCATTTCCAAGTATAACAGTAATATCAGAGGAAACATCAAAGGATTGTGATAAAGTTACTGTGTCAAATATAAAAGATAATATTAATACTTTAAATGAGTATGATATTAAGGATGAAATTATAAATACGAATGACATTACAGTATGGATTGACCCTCTTGATGCAACAAAAGAATTTACAGGTTCCAATAAAAATTATATGTTTTTATATATTATATAACCAATTAGTTATTATTCTTCTATTAATATGTTATTATTATATGTAATTTAGAGAATTTGCTGCAATATGTTACAACCATGGTTTGTGTTGCTATTAAAGGAAAACCTGTAATAGGTGTTATATTTAAACCGTTTGTAACAAAACAAAATTCTAATTTGTTTTGGTCATGGACTAATCACGCAATTTCAAAAAATTTACAAGTACTGCTTAAGGTAACATACACAAAAAATATCAATAACACATCCTACAAATTCTTTCTTTTTAATAAACCAGTTAGAAGATGAGAGAACACCAATATTGATTGTATCACAATCACATGCAGGCCAAATTCACAATGTTACCAAGATTGCATTTGGTAAAGATGTAAAAATTATTTCTGCAGCAGGTGCAGGTAATTGTACTGATTTTATTGTTTAGATTAATCTCTGCTCTATTGTTATGAATCAGTAAATTTATTATATTATCTATGATTAGGTTACAAATTTCTAGAGGTTGTAAGTGGAAATGTAACTGCATATGTTCACATGACTGCAATAAAAAAGTGGGACATTTGTGCTGGAACTGCAATTCTTACTGCACTTGGTGGAACAGTTACTCAATTGTTTGATCAACAGTTAATAAGCTTTGGTCCAAATGATTCCAAAGTACTTACATGGGGCCTTTTGGCTACCATGAGTAATCATGCTTGGTATTTAGATAAATTTTCAAATATTTAACATAAATATTAAATCTCCGAATTTTATTACCAACTTTCAAGTCATACTTCCTGTTAAAGACTCTTTTCTAAAGATCACAAATATGCTAAAGATTGGATACCAGAGTTCAATTTATCCTAAGCAAATATTTTGTTTAAAACATTTATTTAAAAGTTCCATATTTAATATTCTTTTGGAATACTTCCAAGTGAGCATGTTCTATACAATAATTTTACATTGTAAAAAATTAATATTGTACTATTTATTGTTGTCACAATATTTTATATATTTTATAGTTGTTCATTGATAGACTAATTTTAGATAAATTCTGTGATACTTTCAACAAGTTTTATCTGTTCATTTTATTTAAAAAAAAAGAAACAATAAATGTTTTTCTACGATACATCTTGTATAACAATATTTTGTTACTGTTAAGACGAATAAGATACAATGAACTTTAAGAACAAATGAACACACTAAAAAGAAATGAAAATGTATATAAACTAAAAGCAGAAGATTTTGATCTGATCTTCCCAATTTTTCCCAATCCTACAGTAATTCTGCATATGCTCTTCACAATATTTCAATTAAAGAGCATTCGCAGAATCATTGCTGTACAATTGTGAAAAATTGGGACTACAGTGTCCGAAATCGAACCCGAGTCCTTGGCATTTGTGCCGATTACGTTAAGGTATGTGTCGAGTTTCTTCTGATAGTTGTTCCCGAGAGTATTCTTAAATTGTGTATCCATATAAGAGCAAATTCGCAAATTTTTATTCTCAGATAGACGATAAGAAACTTGCCGAGAACTTATTATCCGATAGAACTCACAGAACCTTGTTCACTGAAAATTGATCTGTGCCTACACTTTACAATTTCTTACAGTCTCTTTTAAGCTACGAATGAAGTGAGACTGTGATTATGGATATATAAAAATTTAGGTCTTTGATTATTGTCTACAATATTCCTGAAAAAAGGAAAGAATAACGTAGAAAGAAAAGTTGTTAGATCAAGCCATAGATTCACTATAGACTGTAAACAGATACAATGAAGTATATTCATCACTTACAGGGAATATTAGATTAAAAGTGCTCAGCAGTTTCGTAATTTTGTATGAATGAATGTAGTTCAATGTAATTAGATTAATTGGTTTTACTTACAATAACCATCAATGCATATGTAGCATTTACTGCATGAGCTGGAATTAAAAATTTCAAAAGTCCAAAATAAGGCTAATTTGATATTCTTATTTCATCAGTTCCGCTGCTGCTCTTATTGTATTTTTTCTTTTTTTAAAGTTCTTATGACATTTGTAATTTGAATGTTGAAATCATATTTACATATTTAAATTTTAGAACTTTATGGTACTTGATTTCTTAAATTATTAATTTAACTAAAACTTAAGCATTTAAACTTTGCCCTAATTAATTTTTCATGATTTCTGTACTCGAGAAGACAAATGCAATTAAATCGAACGTTTAATCCTTCAATTATTGTATTTGAGATAACATGCTTCTAACCGACGCTCGCAAGAGCTACTTTCAGAATATCAAACTGTTTAGAATTATGAAGATAGTTCTCCGGTAATCATAGTACTATGTATCCATTTTGAGAGCAAGCTAGAATGTTATTGTTCCCGGACAATCACTTTCAAACACAATATTTTATTCTCCAATGAACACGTAAGTATCTTCACTCACTACGTCGCTGGCGTTCACTACTATTCATTTTCCACGACCCTAGTGTTGAATATGTAGGAGCTCCAATTACACATTATTGTCATAACACGAATTTTTAATAAAATTCACAGTAAAAGAATTAAAAGCTAGCTTAGAATTTGAAAGAAAGAAGGATAAAGAATCGAACACAGTTAAAAATAAATTGCAAACATTGATTCATAAAATGGACAAAAATCATAACAGTATTTCTTTATAGTCTTTGTTTTATGTGAAAGTAATTAATTTTTTCATTGCAATAATGTTATATGTTAATGTTATAAATTACTGTATGTTAATGTTATAAGTTAAGATGATATTGTACTTCCTTTGAAAAAAAGTGTACGAGTACACACATCAATCAATTTAAGCTAAAGTTACTTTCTCATCAGAAATGGTTATTTCTGATATCTTTTTCAATTTTTTATTGAATTTATTAGATGCTTTTTCTTCCAATATATTATTTGAACATGAGTTCATATACCGTGAAAGTACCTTTTTCTGTAATTTTTTTAAGGAAATTTCTCCTTTACTCTTTACTATATCTAAGATGGTATCTCTCCAGTTAAAGGTTGATTTTTCTACAGTATCATCACATTGATTGATTGATGTTTCAGAAAGTAAAGCATCTTCACTTTTTTTTGCAGGAACATCCGTAACAATATCTTCATTTTTCTTCTTAGAAACTGGTTCTTCTGTAGCCTCTACAGTATGTTTACTTTTTTTCTTGACAATAGGTTCATCCGTTTGCTGTACTATTTCGGATATTGTTCTCTTCTTTGATTTCCTTTTTTTAACATTATTAACAATATCAGTGTCAGCATTTCCCATGCCATTCACTTTATTTTTATTCAAATGATCTTCAGTTTGATTTTCTCTGTCTAAATTTTCATTATTCTGATTTTCAACTATATTATTTTCTTGATGTGTATTTGCATCTTCTTCATTATTTACTTTTTCGTTTGTTTTACCTATTTATATATTAAACATAATGTTTCAGAAATTTATAATTATAGTTAAATATGCATTAAAGTAATTATTGTGAACTTACCATTTTCCTGCTGTTTTTCATTTTGTGTATTAGTACTTTGTGTACTATTCTTGAAAGCTGTTTCCATTTTATTCCACACAGAATTAACTACTGATTGATTTGCTCTATTACCCACTGCACTTTTTATGAAATTTAAAAATTTATTTTTTTTACGTGGAATGTTTTCATATTTGGACAAGATATTTAAAAAGTTTCGTTCTGCCGTTGATAAGTTTGTTTCACTATCTAATAGACTATTTACTACATTAATCCATGCTTGTTGCTTTCTTTCACCCTTATTTGCACCAGCTTTTGGAACATAATCCTTGCCTCCATATCTTTCAGCTTCGCTTTTACATTTCGTATGGACTACATATTCCTCACCTCTTGAAACAATCAAAGGTACATTTTAATAAATTAAAAATAATGGAGAAAATATCAATTTTATTAATACTTACCGAAAATCTTTGAAACAATCGACACATGTTAAAAAGGGTGCGGAACGACATTGAAATTCATAATGCTTCGCAACTTTTGGCTTTTGTAGCGTTTCACCACAATTGTTGCAAGTAAAAACAACCATTTTCTACAATACTTTTACTTCAAATAAACAACGATTTTACAAAATATAAATACGGACGAATATACAAAACGTTTGATAACCTACAGATCATGTACATTTGCAGTATTTTAAACTAAATGCACCACTCTCGAATTAGTTGCACGTTGCACGTGCAATTGGATGCTTCATTAGATGGCGTTTACAATGGATCTTGAATTCCAGAACCAGAACATGCATAAATTTTCATAGAAACCAATAAATTAGTTTGTTGTATAGGAGGGATGGTGTAAAATATTTAATAAATCGTATTTATCGGTCTTATAAAATTAAAATAATTATTTTACAGATTTAAATGTTTTATTATATGTGTTCATATTCATATTTTACTTATTTTTGAAATATAAAAATATTGTAGGTTAAAAAATATTAAACAATAGGGATTTAAATATTATAGATATTACTTAATTTTATATATGTTTAATAAATGCTAAGATGTATTGGTTGAATAATTAATAAGACGATCTTTCTCGTCTAAAGAAAGGATCATAAGAGGTGAGTTTGAGAAGCAGTGTTACCAGTTACCACGCATGTAATCAAGAAATTCAGTAGAAATAAAATAACATAATGCCGATTATAATATTTATATTATGCATAAATATTATATGATGTACAAGAAGCTTCTGTTATATAAGAAATATGATAGAAATTGCGCCTATTAATATTTCAAGTTTTAAATAGATATCACCTTTATGTGATAAATATATCGACATCTTTATTCATACTTGTAATCAGTAAATGACAGTTGGCTGTGTGTAATTCTGAAAAATGTTCTTTATTTTTAGATTGACAATTTATTAATTTAAATTTTCACGTAAAAGTAGCGTGCAATTTAACGTAAAACATTTTATGTATATGAGATATAATGTTAATGATGTAAAATGTAAAATATAAATAATTTATTATAACCAAGATTAATTTTTCGCGATTATTGTTTTATCTTATGACATTTATGTAAAGAAAGTTATATCTGTTGTTTAATATTGCCTGCAGTGCAGGGAGGATAATTCATATTTATTTTTAAATACATAAAGGTATTATCCATGTATCTTTAAATTCATTATTAATTTACACAGTAACACAGCATCTAATAATATTGACGGGAGTATAATTCCACTGGTATCAATATAAATATTACTTTATAGGAGAATTAAAGTGTTTTACTATTAAAATATTGAAATGCCAAGCTCATACTTATATGCTATAAATAATGAAGGACGTGTGTTCGGATTATCAACATCTGGGACTATGTGGAGAGAATTCATGTACTTGGGCCTGGAGTTTAAACAATTATCAGCAGTACCACATTTTATGTGGGCTATAGGTGGCGATCGTCAAGTTTATGTACACGTGCATGGCTTAGATGTACCTATAAGAATCAAAGAAGAAATATATGAAAATGAAGTATGTTTAAAATGTCATTGAAAAAATGGTGGTTACAATTATGCTTACATGTAATTTTTATTCAGATTTTAATAAAATACAATATTTACAGCGTTGGCTTCCTTTAGAAGGATTTAGTGGGAGATTATTACCTACAGATAGGTATAATTTTTCTAATCAAGATGGTACAGTTGACCGTAGCAGAGATAAAGTAAGATTACCATCCATGGCTTGGCAATGGGAAGGTGATTGGCAAATAGAAACTACATTAGATGGCCAACCGTTAGATCATGATGTAAATATGATAAAATTTCTTTAAATAATAGAGATTAGATTATTTGTTTGTAATTTATTTTATTTGCTTTGTTGATTTAATTTTTTTTATTAATAATAATGATTATATTCATTTTATGAATTGTGATTTAAAACATTTTAATTTGTATATTAACAATCTAGGTGTAGTTATCAATAAGTTAATAATGGAATAATTCATTTTTAATTGCTTCTGTTGTCATATTTCTTGTGACTTTCTGTTTATATGTAGATTTGTTGTCAGTTGTCAACATCGAAACAAAGTGTTATGATCACAGAGAATCTGATATTTTGGTAGGGATGGACATATGCAGTTGATTTTCCAGCTACATTCACAACGAAAAAGCAATGGAAATCTTGTGTCAGGAGAAGGAAATGGGTTAGATATAGGAGATATAGTGCTATGAATTCATGGTGTGCTATTGCACCTCTTCATAAAGATGCAACTAAGGTGGGGTTTCTAAATCTTTACATCATAATAATATTGAAGAATTTTTATAAAGATTTATGAAATGCACAATACCATATATTTTTAGGAACCATTTATTGACATATCTGTGGGTGGAAATCAAATACCTGGAGGTAATCCTGGATGCCTTGTAGTCTGGGCAGTAACTGCTCATGGGAGGGTATAATATTTAAAAGAATTTTTTGAAATATTTTAGTGATGTATTAAATAATTTATAACAATAAATTCTGTACTTTTGGTTACCGCAATTATTATAATGTTATTACGAATTTAACAATGATTTGCATAGGTAATGTTTCGTGTTGGAACTAGTACAACTTGTCCTGAAGGTCAAAGGTGGAGTACTATAAAATTAGTAAATGGATATGAGGTGTGTCAAATCAGTGTTGGAATTACTGGTCTTGTATGGGCTGTATTAATGATTGGCAAAGCAATCGTGCGCACAGGTGTTACTAGAGAAAATCCCATGGGTATGTATAACTTATACTATCATAATAATATTTGATACAGTCTTTCATACTGATGAATATAATGTTATTTTGTAGGAGAAGATTGGGTAGAAGTTGATCCTCCACAAAAAGATTTAAAATTAATGCAAGTTAGTGTAGGTACAGATGCAGTGTGGGCTGTAACTCAAGATGGAAATGTATGGTTTAGAAAAGGCATTAAAGGTGAAATGAGTGGAGTATGTGAACAAATGGGTGCTGGCACTGGATGGGTGGAAATGTTAAGTAAAATGTCACTAGTATCAGTTGCTCCGAATGATCAGGTAAATTAATTCATTGATCAGGTAAATTAATTCACTGAAAAGAATAAATATTTATCTTTAATAAGTTGTGTGTATATGCATATTTAACATTTCTGAAGGTTTGGGCTATTGGTCATGAGGATAGATGTTTATATTATCGTTCTGGCATTACACAATCGGAATTAACGGGTAAAAAATGGAGATTAATAAATGCACCTCTTCAGCTCAGTCGAGCAAGTAGCAATGCTAGTTTATCATCGAGTAATAGACATAGTATGTGTGGTACTCCTCAACAACAGAGGCATCAAAGTTGGGGATCATTGGTATTTATTTTGCATAAATTTTAGATACTACAAATAATCAAGTATATTGTTTATTAAATAATTACATAATATTACATAATATTTACAGAATCGACCACATAGTACTAGCGAAGGTACTATGTTGATTAGAGAATGGGAAGAACAATCTCGTTCTGCACCAACACCAACATCCTTAAAATTATGGCAACGTACGAACGATGGTACTACTAATAAAAATCCACAGCAAACTTCTTTCCAGGATATATATCTAAATGAAGGCAAGAAAAGGTAAACTTCTAATTATTTCATACATATTTTAGTTGTAATATTATAGTGATGTTATTTTTTTCTTAATTGATAAAATTGTAGATCGGCGAATTCATTAGATATGGATGATTTAACCGAAGCTAGCGTTGCAAATATAACTATATCGAATGAGTCGTTAACTAAAACTGGAGAATCTATAGTAGTTTCTGGAAAAGGGATGGGGAATGTTGTCAAGGTTAATAGATAATTGAATTTTTTCATGCATTTTTTCACTTACAGTCATCTCTTCCTAAAATTAAAGTTTGAAACTAAAATAATGTAGATCAATCCAGCTGCATGGAGCCCTGTTCATTCAGTTGGCTCCATGGTAGGTGCTGAAGCTCATCCAGAAACAGATGGAAGTATTTTCGATCCTGACTTGACTAGTGATTCCGGTGTTTATGGAGAAGATGAGAGCTCTGGGGCAATGTATTGGGCTGAATGTGATACCTCTTGGTATAAAGTAGAAGCTGGAGCATGTTTTGTTGACACATCCAATCCTCCGAAATGGTAATATTGATACTGTAAATTAGCGTAAATTATAAAATTGTTTTATAATAAAACATAGTTACTTACATATTTGACTTAAATTTGTAGGATTGCAGATACAAATGGTACAGGTCACGGCGATATAGCCGAGACATGGAGAATATATATTTTAGAGGAGTTAAAAAAAAGATTACAAAAAGTACAATACGATCCATCAATATACGAGAAAGTAGTTGAGAAGTAAGGCTTTGATAACTATATGAAATTGAAATTAATGTATTGAAGATCTCCTTGTTTATAATGATATATTACAGATCATCTTGGATAAAGAATGGTGATGCAAAATGCAAAGTTAAGGGAAGTACTTCATATGAAGATTGCATTATTGAATTAGAATGGATAAGTAGTGACAATGGTTCTTTAGATTCTGGAATTGTAACTATTTTAAATTCGGATGGAGCGACAACAATTGTAAGCTAAATGAGAAATGTAAAATAATCTTTTTACTAATATTTTAATGAGACTTTAACTAGTGTTTTTTCAGATGCAATTTCCTGTGTCTGAGATTATGTGTGTAATATGCTGTAGTGAACCAGGTAATCCACGGATAGCGATTCATACTCCTCGTATGCCTCGTTCTAAAGTTCTTAGATTACAGTTTTCTAGTGACACTGAGATGGAAGACTGGCTAGCGCACTTAACCTCAGGTATGTAAGTATGTTATGTTTAATGAATATAAAAATAGATAATATAAGATATTTTTTATATTTTTTAGTTTCTTGTAAAATGAATAATGTTTATGGGAAACCTGGTTCTAATTCAATATGGGCTACAACTGCGTTAGGAGATGTGTATGTATATGACCCTGCTGCCTTAGAAGTAAGTTAACATGTTTTATCTGAAGTATGTCATGCAACAAATTTTTACATTAGTATTTTACATATGAATTATTTGTAGGAAAATCAACTTTCTAATGATGGTTATGTACAAGAATTGGATGCTGGAAAAGGCTTACCTTTTGAATGTGTTTTGCAAAACGGTTTTGGATATGGCAGTTCTCTAAAAATTACAGCTTGTATTCATGATGATGCTGACAGGTAAAACATAATAATTTACAATCGTATTTATTAACATTTTTGTATATTTCAAAATATTTGACATTTTTTCAATTTCTAGGCTATCAATTAATTTTGTTTGTTATTCAACGATATCACTGAAACAAAAGTCTGTAATGGATAGCCATGATGTAGCATTACATTTTAATCCAAGACTAAAGGAAAACATAATTGTACGAAATACATATCAAAATGGACAATGGGGTGACGAAGAGAGAAACGGAGGTAGTCCGTTAAAACCTGGTTCTGATTTCACCTTAGAAATTGTTTGTGAACCACGAGGATACAAAATTTATATCGATGATACGGAATTTACTTGTTATAGCCACAGAATATTACCACAGAGCATTACTCATTTACGAATCAAGGGATTGATGACATTGTGTAGCATATTTTATAAATCTATATCTGTACGTAATAACCTCGATATTAATATTAGTACTAACTTTCTGTAACTTGATTGTAATGAAAATTTTATGTAGGTAATAATTGATCCAACTACTATGTTTTGGAGGCAAATGGGTGGACATTTAAAAAAGGTTGAAACTTGTTCTGTTGGTGTAACATGGGGAATAGGATATGGTAGTACTGCATGGGTATATACTGGTGGTTGGGGTGGTTTGTTCCTGAAAGGTAATATTTTCTAAAATAAAAAGAAAATTATATTGTTAAAAGGCATAGAGGTATGGTTTAATTTTATACATTATTTTATGCAGGATTAGATAGTAATACGGGAATAAATAGCATGGTAGATACTCACAATTATTATGTTTATGAAAATCAGCGTTGGAATCCGGTAACTGGATACACATCTCATGGTCTTCCAACTGATCGTTACATGTGGAGTGATGCATCTGGACGACATAAACGTACCCGAGAACATACTAAACTATTATCGATGCACTGGCATTGGGCAAGGATATACATATTTTTTATCATATTCAAGCAACAAAGTTCAAACGTTTTGTGTTAAAATATTTTACTTCATCATAGGTGTCAGATTGGATAGTAGATTTTCATACTCCTGGAGGTGTCGATAGAGACGGATGGCAGTATGCTAGAGATTTTCCTGCTCAATATCATGGTAAAAAACAGTTTACTGATTACGTTAGACGAAGACGATGGTTTCGAAGGTGTCAATTAACAACTAGTGGACCCTGGCAAGAATTAGGGAACACAAAATTACTTGATGTTTCTTTATACGTAAGGAATATTAAAAACGCGCATTGCTTTTTTTATAAAACATAAAGCTAAAACAGTAACTTTTTATTCACATTTTTATTCGTAGGCACCTGGGAAACCTGGTTCTGATGCTCCTGTTTATATATGGGCCATTGCTTCTAATGGCGAAGCTTTGTTTAGAAGAGGTGTTTCGGAATCTTGCCCTATGGTATGTTTACAAATTATTTATAACATCAACGCCATAAATATTTACTTTAATAAAATTATTTAATATTTATTTATAGGGAGTTTCATGGGAACATATACCAAGTGATCAAGCTTTAGTAGGTATTTCATGTGGTCCATGCGGGCAAGTATGGGCTGTTGGAAAGAATGGTTCTTCTTACTGGAGATTAGGTATTACTCCTGCAAAACCAACAGGTATATAATAGTATGAATATATCTTTGTTATTATTGAAATCTTTCCTAATTATTATTTGATTGTTCAGGAATACAATGGCAGAATGTTGAACCACCATCAGGTGCTCATTTGAAACAAATTTCTGTTGGGAAAGACGTGGTGTGGGCTTTAGATATGGCGGGTAAATTATCTGTACGCCATGGTGTGCAAGTGAACGTTTTCCCAGAAGGAACGCACTGGCAAACGCTTCCTGTGATGCCGAACGATCCCATACACATAGGTATTTGTTAAATTTGTGTAACGAATGGACACTAATAGACAGCATTCCCCAAACCTATAGATTCCAAGAGTGATTTTTGTAACTTCTTTAAACGTTTGGTTAGCTTAATTTTTAGAAAAAATTTGCATTGGCACTAATGTGTAGTTAGATAAAGATTGGAACTAACGAATAATAACGAATAATGTTTTATCAGAGCGTATGTAATGATTTCATTAGAAACCTATCTGATCTTTTCTAGAAAAGAGAGAAAAATATATGGTGTTATCCCTAAAGGCTGCATATTTTGGAAAAATCTTCGTATTAACCCTGCTATTAGTAAACACTGGAAATATACACAAAACATCCATTTATTTAAATGCACTCTCTGCTATAGGTATACTTTAGGTATATAGTTGTAACTTATTTCGTATTGTGTTATAACAAATTTAGACGAATTTCTGTAGTACATTAAAATTTACTACGAATTTATTATGAAGTTATGAACTGTTTTTAATTATTTCATGATTACAAAAATCATAGTGTTCATCCTGCTTATTTTATTACATGTTCAGTATGTAATGTGCTCTTATATTGTCCAGATATGGCTGTTGCAAATGCGAAACAAGGCTTTCGACAAGTTGCCATTGCAAGAGAACAGGGTCAAGTTTGGGCAGTTTCAGGAGCTGGTATACTTTGTCGTAGAATAGGTATTACAGATGAAAATCCTGCTGGGACTGGTTGGGCAACCGGGATAGGGGTAAGTTTAATAAATTATATAGTTTTATTATGTAGCTAAATTGTCATTGAATCAAATTACATAGTTACATTTATTATGACAGGCAAATTGGCAACATATAAGTATAGGAGGACTTGTAAATAAAACAAAGTGAACGCCTGACTTTTAGATGGATAATGATCCTTTTAGTCACATACACAAAATATTGGAAATATTATAGAGAAATATAATATTCTACTGTTTGGTTTTCATATATTTTTCATGAATAAGAAAAGTCAATGCATGTGCAATGATATGTATGTTTTACACGTATATATAGGCTTAGCTTTTGCAATTGATTCAATTTTATAACACAAGTTGGACTCTATGACGTATTTAATAAATAATAGAGATGTTATCTTATTTAAAACGTACAAAAATTAATACTGATTGAATGTATAATTAATTACGTTGTTCTTAAAATGAAGTAGCTTACTTGTTTTCTATTATTTTCATTTAACAAGGAAAATAGATATAAATATATGCAAAGAAAATAATACTATCAATAAGATTATTTATAGAATACGTCACTAAACTATTTGAATAAAATCTATTCGTATAATTTTATTATAAAATTTTATATTGAAACAATCTACGAAACATTCCAAATATACGCGTTTAAATAACTAGCAAATAATTCATATTGAATAGAAAGTGCAAGAAGCATTAATTTTATTTTTCAATAATTACATAATATCGTTAGAACTCTAAAGTATACAAGATGTCTTGCCTAGGTATAAATTATTTTTATTATTATGGAGTAATAAAAACAAAATGGTAATGTGAGGCTGTTAATGAAAATATTTAATGAATCAAGATTATAGTAAAACAAATAATGCTTTGTATTTTTTTATTTTGTAATCTTTTACTTATCATATGCTTTTTTTATTTATAAAAACGGCATGTTTAAAAAGATCGCTAAAAATTCGTGTATATAAATGTTTAAATAGGTGGATCATAAAGTAAAGCATCGGTTTGTATTTAAAAAATGTCTCACTTCTTTTTAGAAAACAATACATTAAATGTTCCTGTATAAATAAAGTTCATGTAGTGCCTCTAATACTATAATTTTACGTTTGAGTATTTATGTGTAAAGACTTAATTTAAAGTATCGGGAAAAGTTTTGAAATTACTACAGGTAAATATTATACATTTTTATAGACTCCCTCTCTTGTATGAATTTGTAATATTGGAATATTTGTAATATACCATTAGTAGTAAGTTAATTATAAATCTGTTTTTATTATAAATGTTGAAGCTTATTCTGTTCGAATTATAATATTAAGCTTTGCCATGTTAACCATTGAACTTGTATCATGCCATACTTGTCTATACTGATATATAGAGCTTATTGATGAACATGTATTATAATTTCAGATATTTAATTAAATTATATTATTAATAAATTTGATTTTCCTTAAAATGATATATTTCTCTAATAAATACGCAATAAATAATATAAAACAATATATTTCAACCATGAAATCGGTATCTAAATAAGTAATGAAATATGTACAGTATATATCGACACATTTTAGTGTATAAAACAAAAAAAAAACAAAAGTTTTCACAACCTTATATACGATAGAGTAGCTCAGATTTTCTAAATGAAATAATTTTGAAGTAATTTTGAATTTTTATGGTAAAATCTATTTTCCTCTGTAAGAATAATTTATAAAAAATAGTCCATACAATCAGGATGATATCCTATCTTAATATTTTATATTTATTAAAAAATATTGAAAGATGTAGTACTAAGATGAATATGCTCGTATTTTAAAATTGCCACAGTATTCACATGCGTAATATCTAAGATTATTCTCTCTGAGCAGTTTTTATTAAAATATACAAAAAAATATCACATGTGGCGAGATAATTATTAGAATCTGGTTACGATTCTAACTTGGTCCGCGTACTTTCGTTTTAACATTTCTGCTTCTCTTTTATCTCTTTTTCCTTGTTCGCTGTGAGATATGCCATAAAAGAAATAAATAGTAAAACCTGTGAAAAATAAAGATAATTAACAACATATGATTATAGGCTATAATGCTTTTGGTTTCTTTCTCAAATATTATCAACATTTTGCATGTATATACATGTACCTATAAGCATCCAAACAGCGAATCTGATCCAAGTAAAACTATCTAACTGCAACATCAAATATAAGTTTATGAAAATACTGCAACATGGAAGAAGTGGTACTAATGGCACCTGAAAATGATAGAGTTAATTAAACATGATATTAATTGTTTTGTTCTTATAGTTTGTTTTAGAAGACTTACCTTAAATGCTAAATCAATGTCTTGAGTAGGTTGTCTTGCAATAATAATCATAATTAATAATAATATGTTTACAAGTACGATTAATATCACTAATTCTATCACATTGCTACCTAATGCTGTGGTATCTACAGAATTAATAAAAAGCGCAGTAATAAATATAACAATACCTGTAACAATAACAAAACGTATAAGAGCGATGTTAATTACGTTAAAATTAATAAATAACTTTTTTGCCCGTTTAATACTTACATAAAATTCCAATACTGTATTTTGCAACTTTATTAGACATCTCAGTTACTTCTTTCTGATTCTGTAAATTAATAATTTGTTTTAATATGTTGACTGACGTTACCTTGTAGTCATTCATTGCTGATACAGAACGAGTATTTGATGCGCACTCCTTCGGTTGATATCTAAATGATACAATAAATATGTTAGATTTAGTGTAATTAACAAATAAACATATTTGAATATTATTGCCCTCATATACCTTAATATTAAAACGGATACCGCCACTATTGCGTATGCCAACAATGTTCCAATAGACATCATGTCAATTAATTGTTGAAGATCAAAAATAAGTGTCATGATTCCTGTAAATAAGCCAGAGACCACTGTGCCGAAAATGGGTGTCATTGTTTTCGGATGTATTATTGCAAGTTGCTTAAAAATTATCCCATCGCTACCCATAGCGTAAAGTATCCTTGGTAGAGGAAACATCGCCCCAAACAAGCTTGTACATAATGCAAATGCCGCACCAATATTAACGATCCATTTAACAGTAGTCCATCCAATTTTATCGAAAACATATGGAAATGGCGTATCGACATTCTAAATATACAAAATATTTTTGTATAAATATAATATAAATATAATATAAAATAATAATATAATATAAAATATAATAACAAGAGCTCCAATTAAAATTTAACTGGTGCATGAATGTACCTGGTCGTAGTAAGGCCACATCATAGTTAGCACGGTTGAGATACTAAAATAAGCCATTAAGATTATAATTAAGGAAACAACGATGGCTATGGGTATATTGCGCTGAGGATTTTTAGCTTCTTCACCGGTAGTTGCCACAGCATCGAAACCGACGAAACCGTAGAAACATTTTGCCGCCCCGATCATCACTCCGCTTATACCAAAGGGCATAAAGCCTCCTGATCCTGCGTGTATTTCGGGTTTGTCCTTGGGTATATCCTCCACCGATATCCTCCAGTTAGCTGGATCAGCTAAAAGGTCACAATCAAATCAGCAAAGGTCATTAAGCTTTTAGATGATAAGACAAACTAAATTGCACGCTCAAGGTCTTTCTTTCACAAATATTTACAGACTCTGTTTAATATTAAAGATTCAGATAAATCATGATTAAAGAGAAATTATAAGACACCGAGTGACAAGATAACTGGATGATATGGTGGGGGTCAGTCTTGAAAAACCTTGATCGGTATTTTAATTTTAAATGATAATTTGCAATTATTACCTTTAAAGGACCCCGCGCCTACGATTATTGCAATGGTAATCAGGTTTATTACAGTGAATATATTATTTAAAATTGACGATTCCTTCACCCCCGTGCTTAGTAAGATTACAAGAAGCATTACTACACCGAATGCAAAGAAATCTGGGTATTTTGATAAAAACGAGATGTTTATAGGCATTGCGGCTTCCAATTTCTCGCGTATCACATTTCCTGTCAGCGCATCCAAGTAACCGCTAAGTCCTCGAGCGACGCTTGCTGTACCTGATCGAGGAATATATGTGTATATAAATTTAACAATCAGACAAATATTTTTATTTTATTCGTGCAAAACATTTTAATTCTGTTTCTTACGAATAGTAGACTCTAATAAGTTTTGATAAAATTAATACTCTGGAAAAACAAGTACTCCTTTAAGAATATTTATCTTCGATCGAGTTTTAGAGAGAGTAATTATGCTTTTCACAATCTTTGTTTGCTCACCTATTACATACTCTAAAATTAAATTCCATCCTATGATAAAAGCAATGAATTCTCCCACTGTCACGTAACTGTAAACATATGCAGATCCTGCCTTGGGAACCCTAGAAGCAAATTCTGCATAACACATTCCTGTAAATTCAAAATGACTGTCTTTATATACGCAACTCATTATTAAGGAGCTATATTTTCGAATTAATACCATATTTTACACAGTATATAATATTTTAAAAGTGAAACAGTGAAAGTACTTCTGTTCATCACAAGTCATTTGTTAACTTCAAACATAACTTTTAACAAAACACGTTTGTAATAAAATTCTTCTCATAAGAATATTTTATATAAATTATAAAGATATTTATTATAAAGATATTTATGCAATATTTTGATGAACGTAATTAAAATAAGAGAATGTAAGACAATATTTGTTTCACTAATTAAATATTCTGACAATTACTATATTTTAGATATTCCTATATTTTTACATATTAAGTGCGTTTCGTGTCATAAGAACATATATGTATCTTTAAATTTCCCATAAATACATGAACATTCGTAGTCTACATATAAAACAAGCGGTTATAATAAGTATCAATATCAGTTTGGCAAAAACCTTTGCCAGACGTTATCACGAGGCTTGTTTAACTAATAATGTTTTTGATAAGAACAAATTGTCAATATCCGGGCAACAGGCGCGAATGCGATCTTAATTTACCGGCAAATCCGGAAGCGATAGCTGCAATGAGGAAGGCGATGCAAACGGCTGGTCCAGCCGTCTCTTTGGCGATGCTGCCAGCAAGGACATAAACACCGAGGCCGAGGGTCGAACCCACGCCAAGTGCTGTGAGGTCGAACAAGCCTAAAACCCGAGCTAGTTTGCTTTTGCTCTCGAGGTCCTCATCGATCCGTCTCCGAGCTAACACCTTCCATATTCGGCTCGCCATGGCACCCGAGCTTTTTCACTTCCTTCGCGTAAAAAATAATATTTGTGGCTTAACTTGTTGTTTTTAATCGTTTATCTTATAATAAAATTAAATACACTAGAGATACAATTTAAAGAAGTTAAATTCAATGAAAGTACTGTTAAACTAAATTTAGCGAACAGAACTAAATTATACACTAAACTGTTTAATAAATTAAATAGTAAACTAGATTTAGTAAAACTAAATATATCGAAACAATAATATAAAAAAGAAGAAAGAATAAAAAAAGAAAGAGAAGAAACAATGATATAAAGAAGATGAGATATAATAAAGTTATAATTTAATAAACCTTAGTACAATAAAATGAAATTTTAATAAAATTGGATACAATAAAGCTACAGTTTAATAGATGTAAATACGATAAGACTAATATATACATGTAGCGAGGGATGATTAATTTTGAACTTGGTACCCTGAAGTTTTGAAGTACCAAGGTTCGATGGTTCCAAGGTTTCAAGATCATTCAATATTCTTCAAGTGACACTGATAAAAGCAAGGCGTTTGAACAAGAAAAATGTAACTTGCTGTTATCTGAACTCCAAACTCGGGGTTCCGCATCTGAAATACATGAAAATATTCCTATGTATACTTAAACAATCATGAAGCAACAAGACAATTCTCATTATTAATCTCACTGGTTCTTTCGTGTTTGAATAATTAGTAGATTAAGTTTCATTCAAGATTTCTGACAATATTTTGGTGCTAGCTACTCGTAGTTGTGGTCACTTTGATTTCTGGAGCTCAGTACGTATCTCCTTCCTCCTTGATCCATAATAAATCTACTTAAATGAAGAGAACTTTACGAGGTAAGGGATAGTGGTGGTAATAGACATGGTGAGGTACTGCAAGATCCGAGCACCGATAACCATTTGTATACGACGATAATGATAGATAATGTTTCATGAACATAATAAATCATACAATAAGATCAATACAATAAAAACGATCGTTGATTATTTTCAAATAATCTTCCACCTACACACAGAATACAGAATAATACAGAACTATTACATAACTTCCATTTATGAATGGCTGCCTTATCTAATACCTTTTTTCATATCACAAAATCTTGCACAAAAATATGTTTTTTCCTTCGCTTACTAGAATGTATATAGATATTAGACATTGTTCCGTCGTCATTATCTTATAAAAATGTTGATTAGAATATCATATAACGTACATTCCAATCAAGACGGCAAGAGGTAAATAAACCAATTATTGCTTTCGAAACTAATGTAATTAATTTAATAAAAAATAAAGATACCGAAGATAAAAAAGGAAAAAAGCACTCTATTCGTATCTTTTGTAATTATAGCATCTGTGAATTTTTTCGATATAATCTCTCTCTTTCTCAGAAATCGATTAATAAAATTTAATGAAAATTATTGATACGGCATCTAATATAACAGGAAGGATGATTCTTGTATTTTAACAATATCAGATTTATTCAAGAACGTTTGCAAATCTTAATCTTCAAGTAAATATCACGGAAATTTTGTAATATTCAGATACATGACTATTAATAGTAAATGCATTAGAAAGGTCAGCAATGTTTCTTGCAGTTCTCGTACTAATCATCTCCGTACACCCATAATTTTATATTAACGCTACATGTGAACGTGCTTCGATATAGCTTACAGTTCATTTTATCGCAAGTATCCTAGATCGATTTATACATGATGTAATTAAAAGCTACGTACGGGGTTTTCACGTAATTTGCTCAAGCCATGAGCTCTGAAACGGTAGAGGATAAAAAAGATCATTAACTGAAATTTATTTCGAATGATGTAGGTATTATTTGGTATACGTGTTCATTACCGAAAAGCAGATATTTTAAAGATTTCTGGATCACCTTTATTTTATATATATACATGTATAAATATATATATTTGTATGGTACATGTTTTTATACTTCAATTGAGACATCGTTTTATCTATATGTATACATATAATAAAACAGTAAAAGGATTGTGTCTGTACATTGAATAAAAAAAATAAAACAATCATCCAGGAACAGTTCGTAAGCTACGAAGTCAAAGAGGTTAATTTTTAGAATTTTTCTCGGTCTGTACTTGCATCGCGTAAAGCTACTGAACGGATTTTGATGGTGTTTTCTCTGTTGTATAGCTTAAATGTCCGAAAAAGAAAATAGATAGAAACTGATTTTATAGAAGCTAAGAAATAGCTTGACATCCGAGTTGTATGCGCTCTTATGTTTCATGAAGGTTAAGTAGTGATGGTTATTGTTAACATCGTCTTTTTTCTGAAATCTTCTTATAATTTAACATTTTTTATTGCAGAGATTCACATAATTGTCAGTATAACAAATATGTCGGTATTTTATTCATAAAAATAGATCAATAATTGTAGAATATAACGTGTAAAAGACAAGGAACAAATACTCTCTTGCATTCATTTTCTGCGTCTTTCATACACTAAATTTGACAAAATTAAAATTCAAATATCATTTAAATTAATCAATCAAAATATTTTCAGCAATCAATTTTCGGTCTTCCGCAATGAAATCTTTTTCATATTCTAACATTTTAGAGCTATAACTTGTGTAAAGAGCTATAGCTAAATGGAACACCCAGTATAGGTATATGATATATGTATGTGTTCGTTACACAACTATATTGCTGCAACGGACAATGCAACTTGCATACAACAACCTTTTTGTATAGGTAGAGCTAGAATAGCGTTAACAAGGATATGACGAACAGTGATAAATAAGGATAATTTTCGTAGAAACGAGGCATTAAATCACAATATTGAAATAAAATTCAAGTTGTATCATTAGCATAAACTTCAATACTTTGCTTCAGATAGTTTGCATAGATATTTTGTTCAAGGATAACAAAGATTCTTTACAGACACGTCAAAAATCTTGGTATTTATTCTTCAAGGGTCAGGTAGTCGCCTTTAATATTTTTATTTATTTGTTATCTTCAATAATCTATTTGTCATTTTTTCTTCCAGTCTATTTACTAAAGATTATTATTATTTTTTTAATTTTACTACTGTTTTAGTATTTCTAAAATTACGTATATTATTATTGTGAGTGAAGTATTTATTTTTTCATATTTAAAGTATTTTTCTATTTTTTGGAATCAAACTGTTTATAATACTATAATAAATTACTTTCTTTTTAAATTATACTTAAAATATTCATTTTAATTAATATTTTTAGATCTCTAACCTGGTTTCTATCAAATGTCTATTATTGATAAAACAATATGTAAGTTATATTATGTTACATTTCTTGATATTTATTAAAGATTCACTGCTTACCTAGTTCTTAATGAATAGATTCTCTAGAATTCTTTTGTCTGACAATGGAGACGTACAAACGGATTCTTACAAATGTATACAATACGTATTTTTTCATAGAAATTCTCAAGTTGTTGACAGTTGTCGATCATTTACGTGTTTGTGAATCACCTTGATCTCTTTAAACGACGATCGTGATCGGTAAGTTAAAAAGACTAAGAGGGATGACTCTTGTCATTACGTATATATTTACGACCATGCGCGTAACGCATCTTGATTTCTACTTTCCTATCTCCAGTGCATTAGGATTCCCCGATCATCGCATCGCTGTAATTACGCCACGTTTACGATATCCATAACACGTACATATATACATGCTAACATGATACGAGAACACGATGAATTATGACTAAATTATTCGTTCTTCGATTTCCAATTTCCACGATATACAATTATAGATGTACAATTATCATAAATGTAATATACAATGGCTACAAAAACTATTCGTACTTGTATTTTTCATATTATATTTATATATTACATGTTACAGTTTGATATGAAACTTAATATACTAGACCTTAATTAATTAATATGTAAATAATATAATAAGCAAAATGATGCAAGAATACTTTTTATAGTCAGTGTATATTTTTCGTTGAAGTTGCACTGTAAATATTTAATAGTAAGTGAGATTATTCGTCTTGCAGCACGAAAGTCTCGAGACGTGTCGATAATCGCACGTTTAAAAATATAGAATCACCTAAAGAACAAAGTAAACACCAAGCATGGAAACATACCGTATGAAAGTTAATGCCGTGAAATTTCGGGCCAGTTATCAAATTTATAGCAATGCCACTTGAGAGATTGATTACTTTAATTAGGACAAAAAGCCTCATGCTACCGTAAGTCTTAAAGTTTTCTTGTCGGTAATATCGACTAATTGAAATAACCTACAACTGTTTTTGTCTATAACTGTCATGTCGTATCACACTGTGAGACATCCTGTATAACGAAAAACGGGAAGTAGTTTAGAACCATCTATAAACCTATAAGATCTTATATATCTTATCAAATGATCCAATATATGAGTTCTTTTATTTTTCTTTCACTTCTAGAAGTATTTCTCGAATCTTTATCATTTTATCTCCGTGGTGTCGTAATTAAGCGCTATCGATCACGTCAATCGAGCACCGTGAAATTTGATCGGTATTATAAAATTGATCGATATTAGAATTTTCGGTGACATTGGCGCGATAGGGAGCCAAACGGATTGTGTAGAACCCAGATTGGTCAACGTGACAAGGTTACAGACCAATTAAGGAGAGACGTGGTGGTACCGTGTCCCCATTGCGCGATCCCCCTCGAACGAGCCTTTGCGTAATGTCTTTATTTACAAACCATATGCGAATCATATAGCAATTTCACCAATCAGGCCACTGATGTCTGACACCGGGTAAGGCCGAGGGTACGTTCCGCGTGTGTTTAGCCAAATTTATACCTTTTAGTTTTCGATGACCATCGCGGGTCATTCATTGAAAAACACTGTTTTTGTCCACAGTGACCATGAATTGAGCTGGTATAGTGTACTATAACTTTCATCTTTCACATTCACCGTGGATGAGTCATCTACGATGATTCTCCAAAATGGTAGGTGCAAATTCGGCTTGAATCGCCGATTGAACCGTAATCATTGATAAGCGACCATGATCTGAACCGTTCCCCATGTAAAGTGAAGTAAGTCCATACAAACTTGTAACCTTACAGAATTTTTCAAGAATGATACCACCTCTTTATGAATCGTAAAATTAACGGTACATTGTGAGCTTTAAGAGAAAGGAGAAGGAAATTAGAAAAATGGAGGTGATGCTGTAGAAGAGAAAAATCAAAATTTCAGATGGACAAGTTTCGAATAAACAAACATTCAATGTAAAAATAGTATGATTATTCATCCAGATCTCGTCAACGCGATACATATTATAACATTTAATTTTTGTAAAATATCAATTGTATTTGCGCACTTTTTTTTGACGTTGTTATCAAAATCATTGACACAATTGAAAATTAATCAATCCATGAAATTTATCTTATTTTAATCATTCTTAAATATTTAGTAACTTGGGTCACCTGTTAACATCGCAGTAGTCAACATGTGAAACCGGATCAATCTCGATCAATCCGGATTATCGGGATCGAATGATCCAAATCCGGATTATCGAGTTCCCCGTTTATTTTATTAATTATGGAAAAAAGGAGAAATGAAATTTCATTGATGTAATTATAATTTGTGGGAAATTATCCGGATTAGCGAAACTCGATTGCGCATGATGTCAGACTGCGATTAATGTGCAAACGCATTTCGATCGGACGTCTCGACAAAGTATTTGTTACACAAACATAATCTTCTATTAAACAGACTCGTGATTCAAATATAATATTTATATAACAAGTCAAGCAATTATTATACATGCAGTTATAGACAACTTGACATCAATTAATCAAGAATTTCAGCGGCGATCCTTTGTACACAATGTTTGTTGCACTACCGGAGTATATTGCATACGTGTTACGTACATATGTGAGTATCGATGGCTATTTGTCGATCCTTGAAATCTATATTTTCACTTTTATAATCGTCGTCATAAAAAGGGAACAATAACGACGTAACGAGAACGAGTTATAAAAACAGATAAAATACGAAAAATGAACTCAACACGACGGAATGGAAACAATAGTAAATAATTGAAACGCCTCGAGAACAATTTACGTGTGAACAGGTATAGAGATAACCGTAATTGAATCCGCTTTTTCTACGAACAGACAATTGGCATTACGTAGCATCCAGAAAAACCAAAATATTTCGCAAAGCTAACCTCTTGCAAAATTCTTTTTAGCGGATACGTATCCTTAGTTGCAGTATCAATTATTACACATGTAGCCAGGTATGCGGATTGAAAGTATGTACTAATGAAGGAGAAAGGAGTTTTTTTTGTATCTGCACTACACAACTACAGAGTAAACGAAAATCATGCACGTAACAAACGCAATACACGTAAATACGGATCACGTAACGTATAATCTTTCTAAAAATTCTTTTCTTTTAGAGAAGTACTGTCTTGATAAATGGCCAGCGTATCTCCAATACTTCTTAGTATTACTGCCTCACTTCATTTCTATCTCAGACCACGTAGCAGAATTCTTGTAAGCCATTACTGGCATGGACCAGATTCAGTCCTAATCCATGATCAGTTAAAAAAGCAATACTATATCTTTTAAAACCTATATTTTTAAAAGTTGCTAAACTATTAATAGTATACTATATTTTTAAAAGTTGCTAAATTATTAATTTGTTATTAATTGAATAATGAAAATTGAAAGATTGCAGTTGAGAACAGGTGACATTTGGTCTTGTTATCATATCGCTCCCTTTGCAAACTTGGATAAGAAATCTAAGAATAATATATCGTCGTTCTTAATCGTAGAATTGTGATTAAAAATAAAATTGCATTTTTTATTGCAAATTACTAATCATGTTAAATGAAAGTGGAATATTGTCAATTTTTACCATTAATTACCTTCACTCTATTTATACGAAACTGACATAAATGAATAAGCATCTTTTGAGTTTCTACATTCCCAAAAATGAACAATTAATATTTTATCTTAGGTTTTGAAGTGTCTCAAAGATAGGCTCAAATGATTAAAATAAGATTATTAAAAGTATATTCTCGGATACATACGAAATAAAGATAAATCGGTATCAAATCTCATTTTTGATCATTTTTGATAGAAAATTTCTGGTTCATTTCATTCAATTTATAATTAATTTTGTTTTATGAGTAATACATGTATTCAACAATGATATACAGCTTGTTATTTAAATTTCTTTGATCGCCTAATGCTATCAATCATTTTGCCAAATGACGTTAAGATGATAGCGACGAATCAACAAGTCGATTCTCACGGTATAATAAATCACTAGTAACAACCGAAATAATTCGATTTCATGCATTTATTTATAACAATAATAGCTAATTCTTTTTATAACGACGATTTGCAATACAAATATTTTCTGCACTGGCAAACCATTTATCAAAATACAACATTATATCTTCATTAATAATTAATTTATGAATAGTATAAATTATCAATCAGTCATCGTTAAACATTCTGACTATCTTCCATTTCAAGAAATTCCATTAAAAATAAAATTCGCAATCTATAATTGTTTTGCAAAAAGTGCATTTTCTATTGACACTGATGTTTTGTGAAGAAATATATTGCTTATCGCTAATACTTTAGCTTTGTTAATAATTATACTATAAGCTTACTTACTAACCTTCGTTACAAGTTGCAAATAAAAATGTTTAATTACTAATAATTATTACTAATTACTTATTAGAAAGTGTTACAGAAGAAATAGTAAATAAAAATAAAATAAAAATAAAAATAAAAATAAATAAAAGCTATAAACTTCTTTTTGTAAATATCGCACGCAAGACAGTCTTACACCGATTAATTCCTATTCACAGAGAAAGATTCTAAGAGCCGGTAACAACCTTCTACCCTTTACTTGTGTCGTTTGTATATATTCTACGACGCATACAGCAAACGAGCACATGTTCATATTCACTTCTATATAGAATACCATCGTTGTGTTAAAAGAGGAATAAGGATAAAAACAAAAATTACCTGAGTAATTCATAGATGCATTTGCACGCTTGAAATGAGTATGTATTTGTAAAAATAGATAAGAAATGACACACGCACACATGAACGCGCGCGTATTCGTTATTACAAATTACGAGAAGGTGTAAAAACATTCCATAATTCAAGTATAGGCTATATAGTATATATATGTATATATATATTAACGTAAATGTAATCTCTATATATGAGAGGATGAAAAGCAATTATTGCTTATTGTTGAGGAACGCGTATAACGCGAACGACATTATCCTTACCTGACTTTCAAGGTGCGCGTTAGCAAGGAAACTAGGTGCGTGGAAAATTTCTCACATGTAAAGTCACTCTGTCCGGACAGGATGAACATACGTAATTGAATCGGAAGTAGGTCGGCACTGTAAAACCGGTCGCACCGGAGGACGATCGCAAACTAATAATGTGCTCTAATATCACGATGCTCGCTTCCACCTGTCTGCTAACTAATAAACCTCAATCACCTCCCACCATGATTTTAAAGCGGCCACGTTACCACTCGAAAACTTTGGATTCCTTGCTTGGGGGAAAGAAGCCTGTATATCATTCAAGTGTACATAAACAACTTCAATTCTCTTATTTTCCTTACACCTAAACGATTTTACATTCGTCATAATTATACTTTCTAAATCCATAATCTGTTAATAAGATAATACACCAATCATGGCAATTTCAATCATTTCAATCAATTTGAATCATTACAGAATTTTTGTATGTAATATTTTTTACTAAAATAAATATATTTATTATATTTACACGTGTGTTGCGAGAACTTCATTACACAGAGAGTATTTTACAGGTTAATATAAAAAAAAAATAAAACGAACTTCCATTAATGTTATTATTGTCTTTTCATTGATTCATTCCTCTTTAATAAGAAGAAATATTTTTTATACGTGCATCATGAACCAGTTCTACATTATAAAAATGTGTTGCTTATAAAATTGGTCTTAAGTTCAATATTCTATTAAAATACTTTGCTTTAAGTAATTCATTTTATTTTATATACATTGAATAAATTAATTTCTATCTGCAGACTTTTGATATGTATCTGGATTGGTAGCACAGCCAGGACATGTATGTAAAGATTCATGAATAAATATTTCACAGTCTAAACAAAATGTTTCATTACATTTATTACAAATGTATACCTGGAAAAAGATACAGTTCTAGTTTATATTTTACAAATTATATTTATATATTGTTCTTATTAAAGTATGTGGTGATGCATTGATTATACCTTCTTATCTTTTTGAGACAATATCTTCTGACAACCATAACAAATTGAAGGAGTTCCACTGAATACAACTTCCTTAAAAGATTCAACAGGGAATAAATAATGATAGGACCGTGCTAAATGTGGAGCAGACACCAATGTTAATCCACATGCTCTGCATTCTACTGGAAGTTCACAATGTTTGCTTAAACACTGAGGGCAGAGATATCCTGTACTAAGAAGTTTAACAGATTCATCTGAACTTTCTGCATGACTGTAAAAGAAAAAGATATTTTCTTCCCTTTAAAAGAACATTTTATTTATGAATTAACAATTAAAAAATTATTTACCACATGCAAACTGCCATAGCTGAATCATTTGCAGAAGAATGTAATGCATGATGAGGGAAACCCATTTTTACAAGAGCAGCATCTAATCTAGTTGCAGCTGGAGGAGGATCTATGTGCATATTTAACTGTTCCTTGTAATGTTTATCATCCAATGCAACGCCATGCTCTCCACCGGTTGCTGTTGCCATTCTTTTACAAATATATAGTTCAGCAGCCAAACCTATCACACTGCACCTGACAGAATCTGTCTTCATGTTCTATAACCAAAATTAACACGTAACATTGTAGTATAATTTGTGTTACATAGTACATCTTAGAATTTACAATACATACTTGTATAGTTTCATTGATATCTCCTGGATCACATGTTGTAAGTGCTCCTACTATTATAAGTATTTCTTTGCTAGCATGTGATGGTAGGAGACGTAATGACTTCAAAGCTAGCTCTATGGAGTTTTGCAATGAAGGTTCACCTACTGGGGCAATTTGTTGCATGTTTTGTACTTCCTACAAATATATAAAAATACGTACTTATAGATCAAAATAAAAATCTAAACAATGCTCTAAAAAAATTTACCTTCACATGTTTTTTAGAATTTCCAGCTAATTCGCTTACTTTTTCTGCTCTCTTATTCCTTGTGATAATTACTCCTAACTGACTTATAGGATTTTGATAAAAGAATTCTTCAATAAAATCTTCTAAAAGCTAAAAAAATTAATTTGTAACAAAATATAATGATATATATAATTATATAATATCAAATATAGTATAAAGGTATCAATAGGTACCTTTAAAGAACATAGAAAACGAGTTGGTTTCAAATCTTGAAGTGACATTGATTCAGAAGCATCAAGAATTACATAAAGGTGCCTCATCATCCCTAATCTGGCACCAACCTTCTTTTCCATTTGACGTTTTCTTTTGGCATTGTGAATAATATCTGCAACTGATGCTTCCAACAATCCATGATCATCTTCTTTGATTGCTTCCCTGTATAAGAAATTATTTATATATAATAATTGTATATAATAACTCATTAAAGTACTTCAAAAAATATGAATACCATGTCTTTTCATAACCAGTCTCCCATCTATACTCTTTCTCCTCTTCTTCATCAGCCATTTTTTAATTTCTGAGATAAATACCACAATCAAATTCAATTCGTTTAATTAAGAAATTATATTCCAAACTTTCTTTCCAATAAATTTGGAACAATGCTTACTTTAGATGATTGTATTCAATCTTTCGAAGAAATAAGGTTAATGTTGTTTATATTATCGCTGACATTAAAACTTATATGTCAATGGTATGATTGAAAAGATTAACGTGTCTCTTAATACTTGGCAAATATTAACAACATAAAATTACAGTTGAAAGAAAGAAATTCTCAGAACAATATAATAAATTTCTACAAAAAATCTTCATACAGCATACAACTTTCGTCCGGTTTAATACAAGAATTAATCTATTTTTTAAATTGCTCATAAATTGAAAGAAACATATCAAACATAAATAAAATGCTTTGGCGCATTAAGATTTAATTTATAATTAAATTAAAGAACAATTAATCGCATATAGAATTCATAAATCGGTAATAACCAATGACTATTTACCAAATCTTGACATCAATTAACATAAACTTACCTTTTCTATACTCGACCCAATGCCGGAACATAGATGAGTTTGTCGAAGAAAAGCGGCATGTTTGAATTAGACAACGGACCCTATAAAACAAACTCCCTTCTCCATAAACAATTTCTTTTTTTCCTCATGATCTTACTCGAATATAATATTTCAAGCATAAAATATATAATTATAGATGAAGTATCTCCTGCAAAAGAAGATAAAGGAAAATTAACGAGTAACATTTTCCCGCCAAAAAGGTGAGCTGTTGCCGTGGCGGGCAAGCGCCATGGCGCCACTGTCGTCAGACGCGATCACTGTTTTCATACCATCTCGTGCAGCAACAGCAATTATTTCCAGATCAGGAAGATCTAATTTTTCCACGGTTTACCGGGTGTAAGTTGTTATCATTGGTTTAACACTTGATCGGGTTGAAATCGGTAATGGGCATTAAGTGTGTTCAAAAAATATTCATGGGTAGACAGGAAGTGAATAGTCGGGGAGAGTTTTCGTGACGAGAGCCATCTTGACGAGCATCGGCTTGCTCATGATAGACAGAGGACGAGTCTGTGGCGGCGGCGGCAGCGGCGATGGAATCGTTTCTAAATGTTCCCGTGAATTCTGAACGCTCGTGTTGTCAGCAATTAGTATAATCGTTTATATCGTACATATTTTTCACAGTAAACCGGCTAGTATTTCAAGAACACATTTATTTGTGAGTTTTATTCGTTGGTAACTTACGCCACTGGCCGCGTTTACAATGACTCCATGCTGTGTGCCTCTCGACGTCTTACCATTTATGCGGGAATTCATTTAGTTTAAATAAAAAAGACCCCGCCGTAAGATATTTCTTCGTGATAACGCTTCGAATCGTGCGAGAATAATTCAGAGAATTATTGTACATAGTAGTGTGTGTTGAGTGGATCATTGAATTAGCCGTAACAACGGCAGTGGTGTCTTGTTAAAAAATGTTCGCAGTTCGATTTCCACCGGCATGTTGCGTATAAATTTTTCTGACACCCGCGAAACTTCGAACTCCGAATGTTACGGCTTTTTTTCTTTTAATTAGAATATGCTACAGAAGTGACCTAATAATGTTTTTACACTGTTTGTTTAAAGAAAATAGGTTTATTCAACGAATTTATTATATAAATTGTTAAAAAATTTATTTGTAAAGGTTCATCGATGCATTTACTAATTAATACACGTTATAAGTGCTACATAATATTTATATTAGATTGTATATTTTTATGTATTTATGGAAGTTTTAAAATACAAAAATACATTTAAGGGTGCAAAATATCGAAAATATTTGATATAATATCTGATAGGTGCAACAAACTTTTATTTAAATTTCATGTCTTTAATTATATTTATAAAAATTTAAAAATGCATAAAGACCCACAGTCTATTTATTATACAGAGGATAGATATTATTTGTCACAATATATATTTTGGTGTAATTAATTTTTATTTTCTTTTACTTGCTAATTAATTAATTAATCTAAAATATGGATCTTATCATTGAAATTTTAGTTCACTTATAGAGAATATATGTATAATATATGTTCATGTTAGTATATAGTAACCGTGAATTTAAAATTTATAATATAATGTTCAAAGAATTATTGAATAATTGAATTAATCTGTTATTAATATATTGTCATTGATTAATTGTTTTGTCTTATATGCTTGGTATAATATGAGTAAAGTTGTCAGTGGACAGTCTCAGTAGAAATTAAAAGAAAATGTTATTTTTTTAGAAAAGAAGCTTGTGGATAGAGACTTAAATACATTATTGAACAAAATGGAGGGTGGCGATGGCCCTTCGGCCATTAGTAGTAATCCTACTGTTATTAAAGGTAATATTTACAATTTGTCATTAATAATATGCTATGTAAATAACAAGCCTTTGTTTATTGTACTGCTATAAACACAACTATTACATAAATATATAAGTTTATTAAAAATAATAATATAATTTTAAACTCTTAACAAAGTGTATTATTACATAAAATATTAAACAAATTAAATTTATTATAGTTAGATCAAATTTATTAAAATTTGAAAGCTGTAGATATGTATTCTTTTGAACAGTTTCATAACAGATAATTTATATGAGTATAAAAAGTTAGTAATCACTGGTACATAAAAGTGAGAGTCCTGGCATATTGACCAAAATATAAAAAGAGACTTATTTTGAAGATGTATTTTACAATCTTTATTACTATGATTAATTTACAAACATAAAATAATAAATTTTATTATGTTATTAGCTGCACAAGAAGAAATGGGAAGATTAGATGTTCTTGTGTGTGGACAGTGCCATTCAGTTTTTCATTTTATTGAAGAATTCCAAGAGCATCGTACAAAAGAAGGTGCTTGCACCCAAGTTTCACATTTTCGTGAAAATAGTAATGTTAGTAACTCTTACATCACTATTAAATCATGATGACATTGAGAAATAACTCTGGAATAAGAATATCACTCTGTTATTTTAACTTTTTGTAGAATGAGCAAAAAGCACAAGTATGGGCTTTCCTTTTATGGAAAGATTCACAAATACAACAGGAAAGTTCAGATAGGGACTCAACAAATTCATGGAAACTGTATCAAAAATGGTGCAAAATGGATACACACATAAGAGATTCGTGGATTGCAGCTGGGAAAACTATACAAACATTTACGAAAATTAGTAATGCAAAAATGCAAGATGTACCAAGGCAAAATCAAATAACTACTAATGCAGAAGGTGCATATCAAAAAAGCAATAATTTTATTCTGATTTAAATGATCAATGCACTTAAGGTATTCTGTACTATTATAGGAAAACCAATAGTAGTCCGTAAAGTAATTAGAAATGGACAACCGGAAGATGATAGTAGAAAAGATACTAAAACTTCGGAAGCAAAGAATCAAAAAAGTAATGAATCTTTCGAGGAAGTAGAAAAGAAAGAAAAACCAAAATTGAGACCGACAATAAAACTCAAGGTCAGCTTCGTTACATTTCAATAACTTTAACGTATGTAAAAAGCTAATAATTTATTCATTATTATAGACCAAATCAAATAAAGCTGGTGATGACGACTCAAGCGATGAAGAGTATGTAGTAGAAAAAATTTTAGCTAAACGGTTTAACCCAAAAAAAAGATGTTCGGAATATCTATTAAAATGGGAAGGTTTTGGACAGTAAGTTTAATTTATAATATAACCGTACATTTTTAGACAGGAGGATAATACAATAAATTACGAAAGATATCAAAAATATTCGGAGATAAAAATATGCGAATAATTACAGTGAGCATAATAGATGGGAGCCTGCTGAGCATGTAGCTACGTGTAAACATTTATTAGAAGAATTTGAAAGAAACCTTGCTAAAAAAAAAGAATTGAAAGCAGCTCAACAGCAGGCTACTGCTAAGGCAGCAGGTCGAGGTGCTCATCCCGCACAAAAAACAATTATAAAAGCTGAAGCTAAACCTGGACCAAGTACTGCAGGTCAAGTAGGGTAAGGCAATTATTTTTTGCCTACAGTTTTTACAATTTTCAGTGTGTTCTCTATATTTATAAAATAACACTTCAAATTACAAATTTTCTGTATGTAGACGACCTATGCGATCAAGTAAATCAAAAGCAATGGATCAAGTGAAGCAGTGGTGCGGTTCCATGAAGGACGAAGACAATGACCGTATGTGTATTTTATAATATAGTTCATATTGTATATACACTGCAAATGTTAGAAACATATTAAGATTCCGAAATTTGTTTAGTATTAGGGAAAAGAAAGATGGATTATTCGGAGAGTGATTCCGAGGATGGTGGCAGTAGCGTTGTCAAACGAACTAAAGGCGACACAGGTAGTGACGAAGACTGGACTGGAGAGTCTGAGGAGGAAAAATTATTGGGTCGAAGTGATATGATTCAGCGCGCATTTAATCGTGCTAATGCTCAATCAAACGGGTCTAACAGAGCAAGTGGTTCGTCTACAGATCTTGCGACTTCATTGGGACTTCAATCTCCCGAAGGAGCAAAATCTAACCAACCACCAGTCTTAGTTGCGAATGCCAAAGGAGTCGTTAAAGTTGACCCGAAGCAAATGCCAAATTTAACATCCGGCGTTTACGTAATGTCACGGAAAGATGGCATCATTAAGTTGGACTCGTCCCCTAGCGGAAAATTGGCTGTAAAAGGTTCGCCAACCACACAAGGTGTTTTGATGGTTCAAAATCGAGATAATACTAACGTAGTAAGAAAGCAAGTAATATCCGCATCGCAATCGAATTCTGTAACACCGGTAAAAGTGGTTTCTAAAATGGATGGAGGTCAAGTAGTAACTCAGATGAAAGTAGTTTCTAAGCCTGTTACGAGTAAAGCAGGAGGTATACAGAAAACAGAGCCTATAAAGATCCAGCCGAAACCAGATCCGACACAGTTACCGCAGATACATGTCGTGACCGCGGTGCCGGCTCCCATAACTTTGCAGCCAAGAATAAGTACAGGAATACGTCCTGGACCTGTTACAGGCCAACGCAGTGCGGACGGTCGACCTTTGTTACCCAGACCTCCACTGCGTGCGACGACACCAACTAGCGTACTTGGAATCGGGTCAACAATTCGCACACCTGTTAGGGCGCCAGCCCCGAAACAAATTCAGTCTCAGCAAACACGCCAGGTACTACAAAAACGTACGACGGCTGTAACTACGCAAAGTAACTCGGTGAGTCCTGGAAATGTCACTCAAGTTAGACCAAAGTTTACGGTGCTTAGCCCACAGCCGAAGCAAGTGGTAAAGTCTGGAACTAGTCCAGTGCAACAGGCTAAACAGTCTCCGAAAACACCAGTTGGTAAGCCACAGTCATTATTATCTCCGCAGCAAAAGTTATTAATGGCAAAAAGGAAAGCTCAAGAAGCAGCGGGTATCATTAAACCAGGTGGCCGCGGCCTCCTAGCAGCTGCTCGTGTTACCGCCGGTCGAGGCAGAGGGAAATTGGCTGAAACACCAGCGACGGCCACTCCGGGGAACAAACTGAAAGAAAGTAAATTGGCGGAAGGTGATGGACTTCATATGGAGTTCCACGAGGTAGGCTCCGAAGAGAGTAGCAGCGATGTTGAACCGGAGCTTCCACCTCCTGAAGCTGATACCATTGCCACTACGGAGCCTGATAGTCCACCTAGGCCGTTTACTCTTTGTCCATTGACGGGCCGTATCATTGGACCGGATGGTGAACCCGTCGAACAACCGGCTGAACCAGAACCTGAACTTGAATCTACGGGAACTCCGTTGTCTACCATTAAAGCCGCTACAACTACATCAGAGAGTATAGACGTCTCCGCTACAACTACCACCACAGAATTGGTTCTACCTTCTCTTGATTCTCTTACAGAGGGTGGTGGAATAATGAGAGTCGAAATGAGTCCCGGTGGAACGACAGGAACGATCGTTCAGACCAGCGAGCCAGCGCAAATCAATTTGACGAATGTATCTGTTCCTGCACCGGATCTTCCTTGTTTGGATGATACAGCTCCTGCCGTGGCCACACCAGCCACAACTACGACAACACCGTTAACAGAAGCGACACCAACCAGTGAATCATCTATTGCAGCAGGATTAACTACAGCCACTGTTACCTCGACTAACACAATAGCAATCGCGTCTACCGATGTAAAAACTGAAGAAAAAATATCGGAAGAGAGGAAGGTAACCGAAGACACATCAAACTTGGTAACAATAACTGGAGAGGATGGTGTTGTTTATCAAGTGGCTGGTCAAGCTGAGGATGGCCAGACATTATTGGTAACTCGAGATGCTGATGGCGAGCAACAATGTGTATATGTTACCACAGAGCAACAAGGAGACGAAGGCTCTGTTTTAACGTTAGATCACGCTGTGGCGGAAGCTGTAGCTCAATTAATACCTGATCAAGTAAATCTGGCTTCGCAGTTCTATGTAAAGGAAGGTGGTACAGAACCTACTGAAAATCCAATGGTAATGTCTATCATGGACAACACGAATACGGCGGATGTGACGGAGGGACAAGAAGATGGTGATGGTCATGGCCAAGTTGTAGCTCAAGTCGTACAAGCGGAAGAACCTACTCCAGGTAATGTACCGAATTTAAACATTCGTTTCAAACTTAAACTTAAACTTTAGTGAAAACTAAAGTAAAGGGACATATTACTAAAATTTAATTGCATTATTATGTTAGGTGGAACAAGAAGAGTAGTCTTACTCTTACCTGACGGAAATCTAATGATGACAGAAGTAACGGAAGAACAATATGCTGCGCTCGGACTCGGCAAGTGAAGAAACACTTAACATTAATATCATGTGGAATGAATAAACGATTATGCATCGAACTATAGAATTTACAATGGAAGTTGTACGCTTAAGGGATGATCGTGGGTTGTATATATGTAAGAAGATTTACTTCGTACAATTGCAATGAAATTATCCACAATTTTTCCAGCTGAAAACAGATACAATGTGAAAGAAAAAGAACAACAAACACATATAGCTGGTATATTGTAAAAAGAAGAAAAGGGAAAAATAATAACAGAATCGTAATTACACAGAAATCTAGAATAATAGATTAATGGATAAATAATTATGTTTTAGAAATTCATATTTCAGTGTCCCAAATCCGCTGGAATCTTAATTTTTATTCGTTTAATTTATAAATGTGAAGAGAGAGCGAGAGAGAGAGAGAGAGAGCGAGAGAGAGTAAACGCGAAAGAAAAACAAATATATTGCATCTTTGAGGAAAATCCATTACACGTTTGAACTAAGCATTGTATTTGTAGGATAGTGAAGTATAATCTGGGGTTTTATATTTTCCACACAATAATAGGCTTTTAATAAAGACCTTTATTCCCCCGCATACAAAGTCCAAGCTTATATAGCACGATATATTTGGTCAGGTTTTAGAGAAAAGTCACGAGGAATTTATTGGTAATTATCAAAGGACAAATCGGCATTTCAGAATGTAAATATATTGTTGAAAAAGAAAAGCAAGAGAAAAGAATCGAATATTTCGATTATTTCTATCGTGATGATTTTTTATATAAAACTTGAACCTAGTTTGACTCTGTGCTAATACATATACCTTTCTTTACCACAAGATCCATATAAATTATAATTTAATACTCTTTGATTTCTAAAATCATCCTATTCTAACACGAATATTCGTAATAATATTTAAATTCGTGCATGGTAAATTATTTACGCGAGCGCAAAAATTCATTTCTTTCCTTTTTTTGCGTTAAGGACTGTGTATGCTTACTCTTAATAGATTAAAATAAGTGCACTCTTATAAAAGGAAATAAATACATAATTTTTAAATCTATAAGGCTTTTAAAACAAAAGAAAGAAGATGAAAAGAGGACAGAAAAATACAGTGTTGTTTAATGCAATATCATGCGCGTCTCATTATTATCAAGCTCCCATTCCTTTTCAGGTTGCTCGATACATAATTACACATGTACAATTAATGCCCAAGATATTTGTTGAATAACTACGATGCTTTTCGAAACACGCTAATCGCTTCCTGCGCTATTGTGCTTTTGACAACAAGAACGAAAGTGTACCAATTTTTTATATCTTAAGACGAAGAATTAATACTTGTGTGAACGATGGTGGAGGTCTCGTTGAACGTATTATAGAAATAAGCAACGTTGAGAATCTGTGAGATCTCTCTCGCTTGTTTATTTAATAGACTGTACAAAGCGTAATCTATAATGTCATATATGTAACAGAGAAGGGAAAACAATGAAAAATACGTGCATATAATGTTTATGCGTGTGGAAATAATTATACATATGTATGTGTATGTATATGGGTTTAGAAAGCAAGGAAGATACACGAATTCTTTGTATTTACGAAATACAATTTACGATAAATATAAATAAGTGTACCTTATTGTGATTGTATTGCGACTATGTCAAATGAAATGAGACGTTTTTTCGTCGACGTAAATAATAATTAATTATAATAGGGTTAAACTAGATTCAAGCGTTTAATTATAAGCAGTCTGCTCTCGCAATAAAATGAAAAGAGGAAGAACTGCACGTAACGAGAACGATTTTTAATTATATTTCGGTATAAGAAGAAACTATTTTGCACGATGTACGGCCAGGAATATAAAATCCTAGTATTTTACTAACATACTCCTTTTGTACATAGAACTTCATTCTCTAAACCTTTATATAAAAAATTGTTTCCAAATAAACCATAGTGTCAAAATTAATCTACTTATTTTTCATCATAATCGTTACTGTGTTCTAATTATTTATTCCTTAACCACCATGTATATATTTGTTCAAATTTTATTTAACACTCACAAAAAAGATTTAAATAACTAAGCATGCAATGTATTCATTTGCGATTTCATTTGTTAATCGTAATTAAAGATTGATTGACAAATCTTTTTCATAAAATGAGTCTTATCCAGATGGAAGATAATGATAGCAAAACATATACTCAATCTGTCCAAAGAAGACTTGAAAGTATGGTACAATACAGAAATGATAATTGGAAAATGTCATATGGTTTTATTAATACTACTCAAAAAAACGTGGTTTTGCAACAAAAATCGACCTATCTACTCTGTGTCAGTATCTTCATATTTTTGACTGACAGAGAAACCAAAATAGTCAAATATCCGTGATTTTTACAGACCTACAAAAATAGGTTACAAAATGCTTGCCCAGCTGACATTAAACTGCTGAAACGTAACGTTCAGGAAGACTTAAAATCAAAATATGACGAGTTAAAATCTAAAGATGTTGATTTTGAAGAATGTGAAACAGATTTAGGTAGGATACTTAATAAAGTTGTTATTTAACATATAAAAAATCATCAACAACTTTTTTAGACATACATGCTAGTGAGTTAGCAATAGATCCACCAAAAGTGAAGATTTGGAACGAATACAGAAAACTGTTAGAATTATCAAGACAAAGACCAAAATCAAAACTTAAGCAATCATTGATACACGTGACATCGTTACCAAAACTTTATGTCAATAAGTATATCTATTAAATAACAGTTAAAAACGTCGAATTTCATAATCTTCGTATTAAATCTTCCGAACCAGGTCTTACTCCAAGCTACGATCAGATTTAAGCACTCGAGTGAAAAGAAGTATACTAAGATCTGATACCCAAAAGAGTATATTAGTGGCCAACACGAATTACGTGCAATTTCGTAATTTTAAATTGAGAAAGATGTATAAGGTTCGCCTCGACTAATTCCCATTTAATCCTTCGGCAGTGCAACGAAATGAAAAAGAATTTAGAATATCTTTTTTCGAAAATAATCGTCCCATTGTCCTGAAGATTTCCTATATGTCTGATATCAAACGTGAAAGATACATATTTTCAATTTTTTATAGGAAATAAATATTAATAATTGTATGTCATGTCATGTATGAGGATGTAAAATTTAAAATATTATGTTTGATTATAGTATGAATTATAATACTATATTTGGTGAATTTTAAGGATCTCTCTTGAGTTGTACTCTTGAAGGGTTAATTTTGCTGCGATCAAACTTTATTTTTTTATATTAGAACGTTTCTTAAATGTGACACAAATACAGAAGAATTATTGTTAATAGGTTAATGATTTTTATGCATTGATACGAATATTTAAAATTTAATATAAAATTTAATACGCAGAAATAATATTCAGTGGGTAAAGCAAATTTTTTTTTAAATCGACCCAAAAGATATGTTTGCATGCATATGAACTTTACGCCAAATAACTTTCTTTCTTAAACGTCTTTTTTCGACTGAGACTAAAGCGAGAGTGAGAAATACATTTTGTAACCGACTTTATTATATGGCAGAAAATAATTATACTGCAAAATGTCAGCAATATCCCAGCAAGATTTCAAATAGAAGGGAGACCGTATCGTTCCAAGTTCCGCGTTATAGTGCAGCCTGTGGTAGAGAACAGAGGCATCGTTCCGCCGGGAATGCAACTGCGATTGATCATTCTGTTCCGTTGCGACGATATTGATACACCAGAAGAAGTATTGGTGTTAAACGTTCAACATGGAAGTTCGGTGATTATCCGGTTGCACGGATACAAAGACCCTCCTATTTTGTTGGGTATAAAAATTACTACAAAATAATGATAGAATAGATATGAAGAATATAGTTTAAGGAAATGCTACAATAAGAAGGTAACTTCACTTTATAATTGAATAGACAGTAATTTGTGTAGACCAAAACTCGAAATCAAATTACTCTTTCGAATGTGCTATAAATTCATGATCAACTAATACTTGTAGCAATATACTGTTGCACTTTTGGACGTGATATTATATTTCATACTGCCCCTTATTGTTACAAACCCTTCAATTTAAACCTTATATCAATAGCCGAGATGCATAACGTTGTTCAACACAGAATTATAAACTCACGTCGTATAATAAACTGATTTTATCACGGATCTGAAATCTTAACCTTATACATTTTTTTTTTTTTTTTTTTTTGTCATTTAATTTGTACTTTACAATTTGTCCAGCTGGATATTTGGTAAATTTTTCTAACTTGATTGTTAAATAACATGTGGATGGCTATCCCCAGCGGGATACCATCTTCGAAATTTTGTTGACTTGAGAACGAAAAGAAAGATATGGGATAGATATTTCGCCTTTAAAAGGTTCAAACTCAGAAAATGTATTCAGGTGGGCACCCGGATATGGACATAAGGGTTAACCTGATTTGCTTAGATGTAGAAGAATAATAAATAAATAAAGTATAAATGTAAGGTAAAATGGACTGAAGAGATATAAACTGCTCTTTTGAAGTATTTTCTCTATGTAGGAACTTGCCTGACGGAAGAAATATCGTTCACATATTCGGACACATACAAGGAACTGTCGAATCAAGCTTGGCATCCAGAGATAGCAATGTCATTCGATAGTTTAGAAGTACGATATTCTAATTCTTAGCAACGATAAGAATACCTGATTATAGCTGACGTCTGACTTCTTCATGTGGATCAAGCGTCAAAGTCATTCTTTTGAGTATCATTTATTGAATCACAGATAAAGATATTTTAATTATTTTATTATTTCAATAATACATTTGGGTAACTTGTTAAAATTATTTATCTTTCCATTCTTTTTCTTAATTTATGATAGAGTGAATTGATAGAGCTTGAACGATATTACATTGACCTTGATATTAGAGACAAGAAATCTTTAGCTCAAATAACGATAAGGGAGTTGCAATGGTTTTACACGTCATCATGACTTTGATTTTTTAGTCTTTTACATTAAATAGCTCTGGAACTTTATCTACCTGGATGACGGAAGACGATAATTTTGTAAGCATGACATTCGACTGTAAGAAAGCCTTTGTAGGAGAAGAAGCTTATGTACTTATAAAATTCAAGAATGTCGGCGGAGAGGGCCGGTTTTTCATAATGAGCGAGGCAGACTGGTTCTCTATGAACATTATAGTAAAACCACTTCCTATTTCTATCCGTTTCATTAAAAAAAAATTCTTCTTAAATATCTTCTTATCTAAAAAGATCTTGTTTAATATCTTTTTCTCCATTCCCATTGTATATTTTTTTATTTTAGGATATCACAGACAAAAATAGTTTAAAATTATCCTGTTTTACCGTGTGGCCTGCGTATTTTGCACTGAATACAAACGAAGAACTAGATTTTCGTATGTACTTCTCACCAGAGTGCTATGGAATTCATGTAAATGGAAAATAATTCATTACCCTATTCATATAAAAATATATTTAATTAATTAATTTTCCTCGACTTGCTTATCCACTTCTGACCTTTTATTATCATTTTTGTCAGGTGGAAAAATTATACATATTATGCGATAATTGTACCTTGCTGGAAACAGAGATAATCGGTGATGGATTAATATATGAGTCGAATTTCATCCAGCTTAGTAAAGTATTTATACTATAAACTCGGTGCAAAATAGGATTAATTCAAATATGAAAGGTGACAATTAAAATAAGTAAAATTGCAGCATTTAGTGAAATTAACACCATTGGAAAGAAATATTGATAATCAAGCGAATTACTACATAAACCTGAGCACCAATACCCCTGACGGTATCGGGCAATGCATCATTGCTGTAAGCAATATTAGGTATATCATATATTTGTTACCATAAATTTAATAATAAAACAATTTTAGTTGGGTAACTGTTAATTGAATAAATACACTATGATTATTTTTAAATAGTGAGATCAGCATGCATTTTTCTTGGATGAAACGAAACGTGCAAACTGACATGCACAGAATACATACAAAGAATTATTTTCCCTTAGAACTGCTTCACATTAATCCAGACCAAGGAGTTTTCGCTCCAACTTCCGTGCACTATTTTACTGTAACGGCTGAGTATAAAGATTTACAGCCAAATTATTATTTTGCTGTTCTACAGTGAGTTTACGGCTAAAAAAGTATTGTTACGAACAAGAATATTAATTTTGAGTGGTTACTGTGAAAATTAATGCATTTGACATTCATCGAATTCTATTAGATTATACGTAGAAGATATACCAGTTGATGCAGTACCAAAAAATACGGATCTACAAACCAAAGAATGCACCACAAAACGACGAAAATGTCCAGCTGTAAAATCATTTTATTCTCTTTACTAACTTGTCAATTAGAATAGAAACATTTTTTTAAAAGAATACTCATTGTCAGTCTGTAGACATTTGGATCGCCGATGTCGAAGTCTGGTTGCAATACATGATGGATGAGGAGGATAAAACGTGCGTCGATTTTAATGTTGAATTTACATTTAGAGATTTGAAGCTCTCATGTGTCTATTAGCCTCGTATTATCATTTATTATATTGCAAGCAATTTGTTTACATTAATTATTAATTCCTAACTCTCCCATGGGAGTGAGGAAGTCTATAATTCTTCCATTCTTCCATTATTTATTTGAACATAAACAAAGGAATATTATTTACAATTACGAAGGTCCAGTATCTATTTAAAATTGCATTTTAATTGATCAGTGATCGAACAACAGAGGAAATATTGAAACATATCTTGGATGTGCCATCAGATATCAAATATCCTCGATCGGATTACGAAGAAGAAGAAGAAGACAAAGAAGAAATAATAGGGGAAATATTAGAAGAAGAATTTGAAGAAGGAACATCAACGTGTCAGTTAGTAAGGCTTTCATTAATTTTTCATTTCTGTTGTCATCTTTATTGTGTTTACAAAATTATAGAAATTTACTACATTGTAGGGAGCAGACGAGTTATTTTATCACCACGATTTAGTAAACCTAAATCAATTCGACCTACTGTGGCAAGAGCATATAATAAGCATGGGTATCATTAGACCCACAAGGCTTGTAATTTTAAGATAATTTATGTTACTTAAAAAGCTTTATATTTCTTATTAAGATTATTACGCGTGACAGGACTCTATACATCGGCGTCAAGGAAACTTACATTTTCATATTAAAGAATCTCGCTGATGACTCATTGAATTATTCGTGGGGTGAAGTTAGTGGTTTAGATTCGTCAAAGATGAAACTTTGCGTGTGTCCTGAAAAAGGAGAAGTATTAGCTAGAGGCACTAAAAAAATTGAAATAACTATCACACCACTTTCAGAGGTTAAATATTTGTTTAATTTTTCAAAAATTTGATTTTGGGAAAATATTTGGTTTACTATTTATTTTTAATTTCTAGGGGATCGTGCAATCGTTATTTATACCATGTTTTGTGGGAGATTCGCGGAAGATGATAATGCTGGGCATCGAATGTTTCATCGAATCACTTTATGTCATATTTTATTTTCCATTAAACGACGATACGCCATTGTTAATGAATAATTTTGTTAAAGTAAAGTGGCGGGCAGATAGTCTCAAACTTGCTTTGGATATGGCGGGAAAATCTAGACAGCACATGGTACATTTAATTAATAATTTTGAAGATCACAAATAAACATTTTTTTTAATTTATTAACCCTTTGTGCTCGGCTATCCCTTCTGAGAAGATATCGCAAATCTGGCAAACAACTTGGATGTCCACTCTAAGGAGACAAAGAGATAGATCACTGGTGATTATACAGTATAAAATTACACAAGCTCTAAATTTTTTAAAAATATGTTTCCTTGAAGTTTCACAGTACGAAAAAACAAAGAAATGAAAAATATGCTCAGACATGCCGAATACAAAGGTTTATTTTTTTAAACCTTAAGTTATTTAATCTAAAATTTCATACTTTTAAATTTTCATTTTTAATTTTTCAATCAAACGCTTAGAATTTTTTAGATAAAAATTTCAAATTTTTAATTTTCTGCAAATTAGAAAGGCGATCCATTATTATTGTATCCTATCCATAAAAGAACGAAAATTGTATAAATTATTTTCTGATAATAATGATGTAAAATATTATACTAATATTTTGGAATTTTGGCGCGTAATTCAAATGGACTGTCAATCTTAATGTACAACTTCGCAGAAATTATTAGACAAGTACAAAAAGCGAGAGGAACGAGAATTAATGAACACGAATCTGGATCAAGGAGAGGTTCTTAAAGATGCTTCAGCAGGTCCTTCTATGCAAGAAGTGGCAGTTGACGAATCAGGCGAACAGCCCTTCCTAAGTACTCGTACTTCAGAAATCATTAAGGTAGTGAGAAGTTTTTGCATTTTTATCAAACCATAAATATTACTATCGTAATTGTATAATATATATGTTTGACTTAATGACTATAGATGAGCAACATAACAGAAAATGACAATTATTTGGTTTCCTCTGGAAGCATTGTACCATTCCACGAAAAATTCTTACCACTGGTTACACAGCCTGTTGTAATAGAATTTCCAGGTTTATCGTTAAGAACAGGTATCTTGATTAAAATTTTGAAAGGAAATATACTCCTCTAAATGAAAAAATAAATATTTATATTTACAAAGAAACGAATAATTCGAACCTTCAGTGCAGAAGAAAACTTTTATAATAAAAAACGAGACTTCGATTCCAACTAATTATTGGCTTCGTATAAAGAACTTTTATCCCATCATGTGTTCGTGTAAATGGAAGTCGCAAGAAGATCGGATCAGGTTCATTTATAAACGAGTTTTTAGTCGGCGGAAGGAATTAATAGGTAGGATATTGTTTACTCGTAAAATTATGAAATTCTAAATATATTATTTTTGGAATGATCTCTTCTATTTACAGAAGACACATTGTGCAAAGTAAAACAACCTGGATCAGGTATGGTAGTCTATGTTGATCCCTTAAATTCAGATATTGGTCCTTTCAAAGCCATGCCTGTGGACATTTATGTTTTTGCTGATACATGGGGTTATTATGTGGATGAATTAGAAATAAATATTGCTGGTTTACCACAGTATACTATAGGGATATGTGTACAAGTTGTTGGATCACCAATATCATTGTCAATTTCTGATAGAAATGAATCTAATATACCTATTATTAGGTATATCCAACATTTTTCTATTTTAAAAAATTCAAATTCAGTATTTTAGAAAATATATTTGTAGATATGGAATGGTAGCTGTAGGTAGTCGCCTACATGGGAGAAAAATATCATTGACAAATACAAGCGCGATACCTATAATTATTGACTGGCATACATTTGTAGTCAAGCCAGTTCTAGAATCAATGCCTTTTAACGTAGCATTTAGCTTTCATACACCATTTACTGACGAATTAGCATCAAAATTGAGAAATAATAAGCAGAAGACTAATAGTGAAATACACCTAGAAAAACACTATCCATACTCAAAAGTCTTACATACATGTGATTCTAGTGAATTCAGCAACACTAGTGATATTACAACATCTAGTTACATGTAAATATTCTCAATAGCAATGTAATAGTCATCAAAAATATACAAGTACATTTTCTGAATTATCTTAGGGAATCCTCACACATGACCTCATCCTGGATGTGTAATGGTGAAATTTCCAAACAGTATACCACCAGTAGCTCCAATAGATGTTCAAAAAGTGAAAATAAATATACAAAAGATGAGATATGCTTCAATGCAAATAATATAGTAGAGAAGAAAGACATTGAAATACAAATTTCGATACTTCCTTACTATGGTTTAATTGATACAAGAATATGCACGGTAAAAAAACATTTAAATCTTATTAAAATATTAAGAAAAACATATTGTACATATCAATAATAAAGAAAACATTTTGGTATCTTACAAGGTTACCCCTAGAGAAATGTTCATCCTACCCAAAAGTAATACCTCCCTAATTATTGATATACAACTTGAAAGATACAAAACTATGATGGAAACAAATGAAAGTATCGAAGGAGAATTTTTTTGCAAAATTCTTGGATTTCTACGAGTTGCTCCAAATGATATGTTTGTATAACTGACTTGTGATACAAATCAATGTAAAATATCTACAGTGAATTATATGACACTATATAATAATAATAGGTACAGAGATAACTATTATGCTAGACAGAGTGGCAATTATTTTTCTCCTGTAGAAATTGATGTTACTGCAAATATTACTAAATCTACATTGGATTTTAATATTTCTAAATTTGATAGAACGTTTATATGTTGTGCCAGTAAAGTAATACGAAGTCGAAGGAAAAGATTAGAGTATGTAAAATTACAAAATATAAAATTCTTATTCAAAGAATAGAATATTTCTTCACCTAATCTATTTTTCTTAGACTGACTAAAACATTATTTTTGTACAACACTAAAAACAAGCTAATAGAGATAACTTTAGAAACATATGAACCATTTTATATCAAATCTACATCAATTTATGGAGAAGCAGATCTATCTAAGTCTGGAATTATATGCATAAATCCAAATGGATATATTGAAGTAATTTATCTTTTCCTTTGGCAGAAATACAAATTTTGAGTAACATTCTTTTTATAGGTAAAAATTGCATGTATTGTAGAAGAGAAATTAATTCAAACTATAATGAATACAAGTTCAAATCAAGATTTCCATGATCCAAAGATCACAATAAGAGAACCATTACACATTATACATTCTGATAAACGATATCAAGTATTAATCATTTTTCTTTTTTGTTCTACTTGAATGAACATAATAAATCCTTAAATTTATGTGATTTTAGAACTTGGAATTAATTTTGCAAATATGGTTACCAGTGTTAAAATTATCATCATACACATTAGATTTTGGTCTTGTTTACATAGGTGATGCAAAGAAACTATCATTAACTATCAGAAACTTATCAAGTATAGCCATAATTGTTATCTTCTTTAGTATTTACATACATTAGCATTATTTTAACGTTATACATTAACTAAGTCTTATTGATTGATTTTCATTAGTATGCAGTGTAAATTATAGAATAAATAAAAAATCCAAAACCAAAGAATTTATGATTGATAAAAGGCATGGAACATTGTCAAGTCAATATAACTACCAAGGCTGTTATTTCACAATCATGGTTGCTTTCCAACCAAAGTAATATAATTTAATCATAAATATTCTATCACTAACCATACTGGTCACTGTACAATAATTACAATATTTACAGAAAACCAGGGAAACTATTCGAAACATTAGAAATACTAACAGATATCCCATACAATACAGAAGAATGCCAACTTTACGGAGAAGGAACATTAGATGAAAAATATCATACTCCCGGTGTATAAAAGAATAAACAATTACAAATCTACTTAAAAATTATGATTCATTAACAAAATAAAAAACAGTTTACGAAAGAGAGTTAAAATAAAACAGAGCGTTATTAGTAGTTACGTTAATAGTATTCTAATAAATGATAAATGCGTAAAAGAGAACATAAACATTCATATCGATAACATAATTCCGATTATTATATAAATCGGAATATATAAACTGAAAACATACTAGCACTCAAAAATTGATATTCTTGCACATAACCTACTATTTATTACTTCTGATCATTTACTTTTCATATTCACATGACACCATGATTTAATTAGCACAAAATAAATTAAATTCTTTCATAGAGAAATAAATATATATAATGTACATACGTAATAGGTTATACTACCGTATAACTTCGTATTACATGATCTTGGATCATTGATAAGACATAATTACATTATTAGAATTGGTAATTAAGAAGAGAAAAAGGGGATTTTCGCTCTCATGAGTGTGGACCTTCCCATCAACAGTGTTAGAGCACGTCCACGTCGTCCAAAGTCGTATACACAGGTAGCAATTCCCACAGTGGAGATAAGGCTCTTAACATCATAATGTGTGCTTCATAAATCAGCCACTAGCCATAGAGCGCTACGATCTAGAAGTTATAGAAAACAGTATATATATATATTTATACACCCGCTGATATACATATATGGTATACTTAGCATAGTTACTAACACTCGCGTGTCTACATTATATTACACATAAGCAATTCAAACTCTTGACTGTGTTTTACTGTCTAGCGGACAAATCGAGAAACATTTGGCTTTCACTAATAGCATTGCCCCCACCACGATAGTTGCCAGACTTGTGCATACGACCGTGAGCACGCTTATTCACCTATACACACTTTCGGAATTTTTGATGACTTTACCGGTGTTCTCTTACTGTATCGCCACCTAGCGTACTGTAGGTATATTACCGAAGATTTTTCCTCGGTCACGTGACCGGCTTAGCCAATCGGAGAATTTTGTGGGCCCTATACGTGGCATAAGGTATGAATCCTTTCCACGTCCGCCATTTTGACATACGGTACTTTTCGAGAGTGTTGGTTTTATGTTTTATCGTTTCCCGTGAATATAATCTTTTTTACTGAAAACGTAAGTAACGCAAGTGGCTTATACCAAGCAACGTGACATTACGGGCGAGTCTCAATAATTAGACGACGTTTCTATATAATGGAACTTTGAGCGGGGAACCTTTCGACGATTTGCGCTGGGGAGTAGGTCGAAGGTGACAGACAACCGGGTGTACGCAGTGGCTTCGCAAACCGCACAATATCTTCCGCCTTTGTCGCAATACCACGGTATTGGCGTTTTAGGTAGCCTGTTGACGATTTTAAAAAAGTGAATAAGATCACCAGTGTGAAACGCTCTAAGAGTGATCCTTAACACGGTATGCTACTCCGATAATCATAGCGATGTATTAAAATGAGAATCAATAAGCGGGCAGCGTGAGCATCTCGTGCGTGCTTCTACACATAATATTTTTTTTCTTTTTCTTTATTTCAGTTCAATTTAATTAAAGTCTATAATTTAACGTTGTTCGAAATATTCGTTGATTACTGTTAAGCGTGTTAGCCTGTAAATGTGCAGGTTAGCTTTTCGGCCTTTGTGTCAGCGTATTGGAGTACTTTACGCATGTTTCTACTCTTATCACCGCCGTCTACGTACATAATTTTTCATATTATTTTTCAGCCACGAAACGTGTGTACTCTACTCTTTTGTGTACTCGCGTACACGCGTTTCGAATTTTTTCATTATTTCGATCGATTTCGTTTTGTGAAAGTTATTTATTTCGAAACAATTTTAAGCCCGATATATATTATTGCACGTTGATCGTATGTACATTGTGTTCTTGCATATGTCGGGCATATATCTTTTCCGACTAATTTTAAAAATCAATTTCGTGATAATTATGTTTTGATAATGTCCTACTTTCATTATTACATGTTGTGGAAAATGATGCTCTTACCCATGTTAATCATTTTTTGATTAAGCATTCACATGTTTATGCACATCTTTGAATAAGATATAGATATATTTTGTATATACATATGTAAATATTGTTTAGTGTTATGAAAGAATGAAGAATAAAGAATTCATTGTGATACAATAAAATTAGATTGTTTATGTGATTTGCTTTATGTAATATGTATCAAATAAAACTTCAGTTTATTTAATCTGGTTTTTTCTCTAGTTTCTCAATCTACGATTTTTTAAAATTTTATTTTGTGTATATGATAAAATGGGACATTAATCTAGTGTTTTATTATTCTAGGTATTTACATAATCAGCATTAATCATGGGGAATATGTTTGCAACATTATTTAAAGGCCTTTTTGGCAAAAAAGAAATGAGGATTTTAATGGTAGGCCTTGATGCAGCGGGTAAAACCACGATATTATACAAATTAAAGTTAGGGGAAATTGTTACTACAATTCCCACTATAGGTAAATATGGTTCTGTTTTTATTTGTCTTTTATTTAAATATCGATATATATATATAAATGTCAATACATACAGGAAATGATATTATATATCAAGTGATATAGTTTACTAAATAAATATCGTAAATTTTAGGCTTCAATGTAGAAACAGTTGAATACAAGAATATAAGTTTTACTGTATGGGACGTTGGTGGTCAGGACAAAATCAGACCTCTCTGGCGACATTACTTTCAAAATACACAAGTATGCAATTTATTAATTAAATTCTCATCTTGAAAACGATTAAATTGTATCTCTATGTGTAAAAAATTATTATCTATACAGACATAATAGTTTATTTTACATTTTACTTAAAATATGCTTTACTTCTAATAAAATTATTTTCATAGATTAAATTTATTTTCAGGGGTTAATATTTGTCGTTGACAGTAATGATAGGGAACGTATCGGTGAAGCGCGTGAAGAATTGATGAGAATGTTGGCAGAAGATGAACTTAGAGATGCGGTACTTCTTATATTTGCTAACAAACAAGTGAGTATAGTTCCTGAATTACTAGTATGCTCAGAGTTGTATCTCTTTCATTGTGTTATATGAGAGCATAGAGTATTTTGATAGCATATAACGTTTGTTATGTAAACATTATATATTACTCATGTCAAATGCATAGACTTTATCAATGGAATTAAAAAGAATAAATAAAACGAATAATTTATGTATTTTAGGTTGTACTTATAAACTAATTAATATTTTAGGATCTCCCAAATGCAATGAATGCAGCAGAGATTACCGACAAGTTGGGACTCCACTCTCTCCGTAATCGCAATTGGTACATTCAAGCAACGTGCGCCACAAGTGGAGACGGACTTTACGAGGGCCTCGATTGGCTCTCTAATCAGCTCAAAAATGCCAATCGCTAATTGGAACATTATTCTGTCAACATTCAGTTGCTATATTAACATCATAAAATCAGCTGCACACCTATCCCCCCCATGAAAGAATAATAATATAAACAGAGGTAACACTAAGTGCAAACCGCGAGATCTTTTTGATCTCGAAGTGGAGGGTGGAGATTGTCGAAAGTTGTCATTGTGCCAGGAAGTTTTTTGGGGGGAGGGGAGTGGGGAAATCGGCCGGAAGCACACATTCTAACGGCCACACAAGACTATTGCCTTGTGCAACTTATTATTATAATTATTATTATATTAGCATTATAGTTACACTTTTTACACAGAGATACCACGAGAAAAGTGGAAAACTTGGAAGTAATTGTATTAAAGTACCTAACTCTGAAACATACAATACACTTTGATTAATTAATAATTTGAATATCTTTGGAAAAAAAATTAAGAACAAAAAAGTGAAGTACCCACGGTGTTGTCAGTTTGAATGCGTTGGACATACTGATTATCATAATGTAGCTGCATATTGTACATTACATTATATAAATACGATGATAAAAATGTGATCAATAGATGAGAGAATGTTGCTCTGTCCACTACATTACAAATGTCACATCGGCCCATCAGTTGACATGAAAAAATGCAGTGAGTGGTAACTGACGGTGCAATGACTTACTGTTTCTAGTTACAAAAGTTTGTTTCTATTTTTTTAAGTTTTCAGTGGTATACGTCGACAAAAGAAAAGTAAAAAAACAATACAAAACTATGCAGAATGGTTGTCTTACTGCATGTGACTATCAGCAGGTGTTGTAATTGCACCCTCCTTCACCTGCTCGCGATTAAAACTAACAGTCAGTCAACCATGTATATCTCAGTGTAAAAGAGATATCATTTATTTATTGCACCTTGATAAGGTAAATTAGAATATTGTCAACATTCCGAAATTATGCATCGATCGTGGCGGGAAATGCAGATATAAAAAATTCGAATGGGAAAAAATATGAGATGAAAAAATGTGGAGTAAAGTAAAAAAAAAGGTAAAAAAAAATGATTAGGAAAGAACCTCTCGCAGCAAAGAGAGATAGGCCTCGCAATTTCTAAGCCAGCAGTGCAAACTGGCATGGCAGTCTGCCAGATGAAGCCATTTTCGCAAAGTCCTTCAATCTCCTAATGTTTTCCTGTCCTTAAAAATATATTGTTTTTACAAAATAATCTTCCCCTAATTGATCAAATCGCCTTTCCGTCATATGCGAAGATTCGTATAATTATATATGAATGTTTAAACAATTTGTGAAATATACTGTAATTGTGCTTTATGTAGTCTATATGTTATTTGCCGTTAAAATAGTTTGTTTTTGTTCTGGCTGGTTTATTGAATAGAATTGATAGAAAGTCCTCCTTTTCGGGGTGCATGCATATTGTGCAAGGAATGACAAGGATAAAGGAATTTCCGCACATATGTGGACGCTGATGACATAGAAACTATTATTATTATTTACATTGGACGAAAACAAACACATCTCTATCCTCGTCGCTTCATGCTCAGCCTTGCATGCATCCCCTTTATTCAGATGATGGTACTTCAGTTAGACAAGCACGATTACTTTTCCCTTTTAATTACTAAAGACTGCACACCGCCTATACCGCATGTTTCATTTAGTAACTTAAGTTCTCTTCCCTCTTCTTTTCTTTCTCTTGATCGACTAATTATACATTAATTATGGATAAATTACAAGTTTCCTAGACTTTTAATTTAATTTTTTTTCAAAAAAAAAATTATATTTTTTTAGTATATAGTAGTATACTTACGTATGGCAAATTTTTTCGACCTTTAATAACGTGTGTATATTTAACGACTAAAGATAAAAGGAATTTTAATGAGGATAGGTCCATGCCTGATAACGAGTATCAGCTCCAACTCTGTCAGAACAAAAATAAAGGACGTAATATTTAAAATGTATCATACCGATTTTTTACCGATACAGACGATCGACTCATTATGCAATAAGATATGCTTTCATCATAAATCATTGTTTTTTTCAGTACGTTCATTCATCTTCATTAATACAGAAATAATGTAATTGAAAAAAACACAAACAACCGTAGAAGAAATTATACACTAGACCGCTGCGTATTTTGTGTTTAATTCATTAATTATAAATGTATGCATAGAACTCTATAGCACTGTAAACAGATGAATGTTTCTTTGTTTTTTTACTTATTTTAGCGTGTATTAATTTGCTTGACATTCTATCACGATACGTTATTTTAGTTACCGACCAGATTAATTAAAAACCAATATTTAAAAAACTTACGTATTATATATATAAATATATATGTGTGTTATCATCGTAACAACGATAAATGGGTTAAATACTTATAAGTTGCATTCATGACATCGCTCCTATATGCATGACCTTAGTGTCATGACATTCTCGCGCGCGT